>NC_136982.1:15500670-15995670 GCF_032717465.1 Coenobita brevimanus
TATTTGGTTAATGTCTAGTAACCGCTTCACTACGATTACATTGCCATCCATATTCACGTAACTACTACCACACGATACAAATTAAGAACGAGTGGTACAGGGGTTAACACTTTTAGTTCAGCAAGTTCCCCGTAAGTAAAGTCGACTTGTTGTACGTAAAATAAAGGAATGAATCATGCTTAGACTGAGAACTTAAACTCCTGTCTCCAGTGCCGTCATGTTTCTCCTCTAAGGTAATATTATAAAACTATGCAAATACCACTTTTAGTGACAAGGTTAGAAGTAGTGTACAACAACCCCTTCACTGCATGATTTCCCTCCTCAAACTGAATCAAATCGTCTGAAGGTAAAAGAATGCACAGATATATAAGTCCTAGTGTTCAGGGTTTAACACTCTCAGTACGGTGACGTCTGCCTTAGTCACATCTTGCTGTCGGCAAAAGAGTTTATTTAGCTTTAGGTTTTGTTTTTCTAAATGGAGGGTTTAGATACATCCTCAATTAAACTCTTCATTATCAGGGGGGTTTCCTGTACTTAGAATAATTATATGGTATATTAAGAATTAAACAAAAAAAAGCTTCATGACATTCAAGGGGATTGATGTTAACGGGAAGAAATAAACCACTTCACTTCCATGACGAATTTTGTCATTGCTTCTACCATACGATTTTATTCAGTCTCGTAAGACCCCTGGAAGTGGAGGAGTTTGGTACGGGATCCATTATCTTTTTCACAAGAGGTCTGTCCAAAACTGAGTAAAATCTTAATCAGCGAGAATCATTTAGAAAAACACGTCACTGTACTGACAGGGTTAAGGTCGATATAGTTGGTCGTTATATTTCCTCCTAAGACGATCGAGTTTCCCCTCACCATATCAGTTTCGTCCACTCAAATCGGGGCCATAAGTTGCGCGGAAATGTTGAGGGCAGGAAAGAGAAGATGACAGGTATAGAGGAAATGCATACTGCGATATGGGAGAGAGAGAGAGAGAGAGAGAGAGAGAGAGAGAGAGAGAGAGAGAGAGAGAGAGAGCTGTCAATATATGTTATGAGGTGAGAGTGGAGGGGAAAATAGGGTTATGTGTTATGGAAGTAGGAGGGAGGATACAGTAAACTGAAGGAAGGGAAGGGAAAAAGAAAGGAGAAAGGGACAGGGTTAAAGGAAGAGGTATGGAGTGGAAAGAAGGTAGAAGGAGAAGGGGAGAGGTTTGAGATGAAGAAGAATGAAGGAACGGTAAGAATGAATTCGGAGAAGGGAGGGAAATGAAGGAAACAGGAAGGAGGGAAAGGCAAAGAGAAGAGGGGAAAGATGGAAGAAGGTAAAGAAGAAGTTTTGGAAAGTAGAAAATGGTTAGGAGGGGTTGGTGTTTAATGGAGGTGCCGGTAGTGGGTGGGGGGGCGGGGTTGTGTGGGTGGATGAATGGGACGGGTGGCGTGGATGGATGGATGGATGAATAGGTGGGATGGCGGTATGGAGTGGGCAAACTGGTGGGGTGGGTTCATGAGAGGGATGGGTGTCGGTGGGTGAGCGGGCAGGTGAGATAGGTTGTGTGTGGGTACGTGGAGTGGATGTGGATGAGTGAGCAGGGAATGGGGTGGGGTGGGTGGAAGACCAGGTGGGTTGGGTAGGTATTTGGGCATGTGGGTGAGAGGTGTAGGTGTAGGTGAGTAAGTGGGATGGTTGGGTGGTAGTGGGAAATTATGTGCATGGGGATCAGGCCCATGCGAGGAATAGGCTGATGGAAAGAATAGGTGCATGTGGGGAAATTGGTTCACAAGTAAGTATATCACAGGAAAATGGACGAAGGTTGGAACATTGGCCCAATGTGCAGTAACAGGTCAATGGGGGAAGTAGGTCCAAGTGTGATTTTTTTTTTTTTTTCGTGGGTAGAAAATACGCCAATGAGTAAAATAAGTCAAAGAAAAAAACAGACCTACGGAAGAAAGAATGTAATGGAAAAAAGAAGTCCTGGGGAAAAAATGGGTACATGGACAGAAACATCAACTGGTATGATAGGTTAATGTTAGAACATAAATATTTTACATGGGAAGTTTAATCCATGGGAAAAATAGGCCCACGGAGAAAATGTCCATGATGAAAGTAGGCTCATGGCAAAAATACGTCTATTGGGAAAACAAGACTTTTAAAAGATTGTGTCCATGGAGAAAATGGGAGCATGAAAAATGGTCCGAGGGAAAAAGTATATGTACTGTACAGAGTGTGTGTGTGTGTGTGTGTGTGTGTGTGTGTGTACAGTATAAGGAGAGAGAGAGAGAGAGAAAGGAATTTTTTTTTATTGCTTTGTTTTTGAGGTTTTTCTTCTTCTTTCAAATCAAAGTTACACATCATTATGTAAATAACTATCATATATACATTTCTGTCATGTTATGCAATCTTTTTCCTGTCTGTGATTTATTACTAAAGTTATCCATGCAAGTACTTAATGGTCTCGTACTGTAATTGTTGTTCACAGAGTAGGGTACCAATTAGTATCATAGTTTCATGTACGATTCACAGTCGTAACTCTCTTGCTTAAGAGAAAAGTTTATTTGCTAACAGATTATATATATATATATATATATATATATATATATATATATATATATATATATATATATATATATATATATATATATATATATATATATTACAGAAGATGAACAGAGGAAGAAAGCAATTTTTTAAAAAATCCATACATCAGATTACAGGTGTTCTCCATTCATAAAAACATCAGTAACAGTTGGACTTTATGAAGTTTGGGGGAAAACTATTCTGAGGAAGCGAGTTCCAAAGAGATGCAGTTTGGGGAATAAAAGAATTTTGATAGGTAGAAGTTCTGTAATATGACAATGTGACAGTACAGTCATGAGCGCTACCAGCTGCCTACGTAGTGGTGGCACAATGGATGCAACCTTGTTGTAGCATTTGCCACAAAAGTATCCGAAAAAAAAATGTATGGGAAGTAACATTCCTTCCTACTTGTAGAGGTGGTAGTTCATCTGTAATTGCAGGGTTATTAATAATTCTTACAGCTTTCCCCTGAATTTTGTCCACTTGTTTTAGTGCAACTTCTCCACATTCACTCAACAAGGGTGAACAGTACTTCAGCTGGGAGTGCACATGACCCTTGTAAATTATAGTTAAATGCTTGTCAGTGAAGTAGTTGCAGACTCTATACAATAATCCAAGTTTTTTTTTAAGAGGTTTTAGCAAGTGATCTAACATGACAGGTCCAGGTAAAGGGTACTGTTAAGTGAAACACCAAGAATTTCAGTAGTTTGATAGATAAGAATATTAGTAGCACTGATGATAATGCAAGACTCAAGCATTACCTGTTTGTTAGTAAACTGTACATATTTGGTATTCTTAGCATTAAATGAAACAATGTTACTTTGTCCCCATGCAGTGATCTTAGATAATTCTTGATTTGTGGAGATGGCTGTACTGAGTTGCGAGTTAGAGATATTAAACTTTGTGAATGAGTGTTTCAATGTGAAGGAACTGTGAAGTGTAGAGTCGTCTGCATATGAGTAAATGAGATTTTGGGTGATAGTTAATCATTAACCCAATAGTGCCCAGAGTTCTTGTGCAAGGGATTTTGCTGGAAGGGTACTAAGCGTACCGCCCTCCGCCTATCGGCTCATAGTCGCAAAGCTCATAGGTCCCAACCCCAGGGTTCCCTTCTTTTTAAAATTTTGAAAATGCCTATTTCTGTCCTTTATACAGGACACAGGGCGCCAATGAGTTAACATGGATTAGGAATAGGGTGGAAGCCAGGAGTGATCCTTAAGGCAAGCCGGCTTTAATGGAGTGGAAATTGGAATATACATCATCTACTTTCATCTTTCTGTCACTGAGATATGAGGAAATTTTGAAACAAAAGATGATAGGTCTGGGTAAGGGAGTTTGGATAGCAGGGAACGGTGCCACACTCTGTAAAAAGCTTTAGAAATATCAAGGGCTACTGCATAGGTTGATTGACTGATAGACGGTATGAGTCAAGAAACTGAGTATATCAACAGTGGATCTTTTGTGGCGAAAACCATACTGTCACTAATTAAGCTGTTCAGTTCAATATGTTTAACAAAATGCTTATTAATTACAATCTCTAATACTTTACCAAGAGATGTGATAGTTGTTGGTCTGTAATCAGAGGAGTCAGAGAAACTTCTTTTCTTCAGAACAAGGTGGATTTTTGCTTCTTTCCAAGAATTAGGGACTATAAAACTACGGATGCATAGTTTGAATAATTTAGTTGGAACAGGAAAAGTTCTGGGGAATACTTTTTCAAAACGATTGGATGAATTCCATCTGGATGAAGAGCTTTGTTGGTTGGTAATTGCCTAGGATGGATTTTACGCATCTAGTTTGTATCTTAAGTTGGGCAGTTTCAGGAGAATCGAGCTTTAGTACTGGGACGTTCTGACTAACTTCCTCTAAGGTAGAATTTGTGGCAAACGTACTAGCAAAAATAAAATCTATAGTATTCACTGCCCATTAAATGTTTCCTGTCACTCTCCTGAGGTTCATGCAACTGAAAGAATATACTAATCTTCGAATTCTGCAGCATTAGGGTGTAAAAATTACTTCTCTTAGGCCCTCATTAGCTCCCTCTAGCATTTCATTCTCCGTGTTTTCGTAGATTAAGAGAAACTGCCTTTCTTTTTCCTTCATTAACACCATCTTCTATTCCATCATCCCTCTTTTCGTCTCAGTATTACTCTTTCCTTCTATTGATATGAAACTTCCAAAACAGTTTTTATGTCCTGTATGGTTGCACCTCACACTTTTCCAGTCCGGCCTCGGCTGAATGGATAATGGAGGGAGCCTTTATGAATTTTTTTTTTCCTTAGCTTTGAAACAGTAACGATACCATAGTCATAGTCTTCTTTATCAAAAGCTTAGAAACGACCATTACATAGATACTGTCTGCTTTCCTTTATTTGTAATATTCCCTGTCCTTTCGTGCCATCTAAGTCCCCCCATCAATCCATTTCTCCAGCCTTCCATCCCCTATCAGTTTATCTCCATCAGTTTCTTTTCCTCCGTCTCTCCTTTTCTCCCTCACTTCATTTCCCTCTCCCTCCATCTCCACTCATATTCCCTCCAACCTTTCTCATCCTCGCTGGATTCACTTCCCTCTCCCTCCATCTCCTCTCAGTCTCCTTCCATTCATTTCTCTTCCTCATCCATGAACATCTCCCCTGTGTGTATCAACTCTCTCCTGCCATCCTCTCCCACTCTCCTGGATTTCCGACAGCTTCCTCCTCCATCTCCTTTATCATTTTCTTTCTCTCTTCCTTTTCCCTCGTCTCTCCCCTCGAGCCCAAATGTTACGCGTGAGTGTAAGTGCCTGGATGGGTAACAGGGATCTGTGAGCGTGGATAGTGGCTGAATGGGTGTCCAGCTTAATGTGGATAGTGGCTGAATGAGTGTCCCGCTCAATGTGGATACTGGCTGTATCAGTGAATGTCCGCTGTGAATGTGAATAGTGGCTGGATGGGTGACTGTCTCCTGCGCAGCATGATGGGATCAATGAGTGTGGATAGTGCTTGACTGGATAAACTGTAATAACCGAACTAGTATCTTGGGAAGGAGTAGTATGGAGTCTTATAAGCATTCAGTATAATGATGTCATTATTAGTATATCCTTGTTGCTCCTTGGTGATTAGAAAATGCGGTAAGCAGATACATATATTATATAAAAAGTATAGTTGTATGCTTCTGGCACACCTATTTCTTCTGGGGGCAGGGGAGGTTAAAGAAGCAGTACCTCATTTACATGAACCTGTCCACCTTTCATTTTCTATGATGTAATATTTTCAAATTTTCCATGATATTGTGGGTAAATCAATAGTCCATTATTTGGCTAGCCTGTATATAAATAACATACACGTAAATATATCCTTTTTGGTTTTGTTTCTTTTCTTTCTCATTTTCTTTTCCTTATTTTTATATATTCTTTCCGTATAAACTTCACCTTTCTAAGGACTTTTATCTTTTTCATTTCCCTCACTTATTTTGCATTCTTCACGTCTCCCTTTCGATAATCCCTTCTCCTTCGTATTTGTCCTTCTCCACTCAGTGCGCCTACTGTAGAGTATCGTATACCTCCCTGACAATACACTTCCTCTCTTACCTCCTCTTCCTCCTCCTCCACTTTCTTCCCCTCCTCCTCCTCCTCCACTTTCTTCCCCTCCTCCTCCTCCTCCACTTTTTTCCCCTCCTCCTCCTCCTCATCATCATCATCATCATCATCATCATCAACATCATCATCAACATACCAGTGCGTTTACTATACGTCTTACCTCCACCCCATTACTCTTCCTCTCTTCCCTCCTCCTTCTCATCATCATCATCACCATCATCCTTCCAGTGTTCTTATCGCTCCCCTCACCTCCCTTCCATTACACTTCCTCTTTCGCTCCTCCTCCTCCTCATCATCATCATTATCATCATACTCCAACTTCTTCCATCTTCCTCTGCCTCTTGTACTGCACCTCCTCTCCATTTCATCTTCCCTTCCTTTCTTCCTCCAGTTTACATTGCAATTGTCCTCATTCCTTACCATCACCACCTTTCTCCCTCCCTGCCTAACGTTTGTCCACTCATTTTTTCCAATAAACCTCTCTGTCTGTCTGTCTGTCTGTCTGTCTCTCTGTCTCTGTCTGTCTGTCTGTCTGTCTGTCTCTCTCTCTCTCTCTCTCTCTCTCTCTCTCTCTCGTTCTACTTCTCTTCACTCTCGAACTTTCTCCCTCTTTCCGTTTGCTTTGTGTCATTCCGCTGCTCTTCTCTCTCCTCACAGTTTGCCTCATCCCTCTTCCTGTGCGTCCCTCCATCACATCCATTGCTACCCTCCCTGTTTCATTCTATTTGACTTGCTCTTCCTCTCTTTCTTTCACTTTTTTTTCGCTGTCCCTCTCTCCCGCTTTTTTTTTTTTTACCCCTTCCCCATTCTCTCCTTTTTTAAAATACTTTCTTATCATCTTCAATCCTGGTAATTAAAAATTATTTTCTTCCTATCTATCCCGATATTTTTCTTTCTTCTTTCTCTGTTTTTTCTCTTCTTTTCCTTCTTTTCTTCTTTTTCGATTTTTCCCGTCAGTCAGTATTGTACGCACGATAGGGAAGGAAAGGAAATTAAGGTGAATGAGGAGAGAAGAGGGGAAAGAAGGAGGATGAAAATATATACTCTAGTGATGGGTTGAAAAAAAGATCGGAGGTACAGGTCAGAAGTGCATGAGGGGAGGAAAAAGAGAAAGAGGGTCGAGATGTGGAGGGGATAGGAGATGGGAGGGGAGAAGAGGGACGGGGCAGTGAGGCGGGAAAGAAGAAAAGAATGGAATAGATGTAGGGAATGTTGCGGAGGACGGTATAAATTAAAAAGAACGAAGAGATAGAGTTAGAAAGGAAATGGAAAGAAAGAGCAGGAAAGGAAGAATGGGTAGAGAGGAAAGACAGAGGAGGATTGGAAGGAAGGGAAAAGACCAATGAAAGAAAAGAATGGGAGGAGAGGAGGAAGAGTGAAATCTGAGAAGGAAAGTGGAAAGACTGGAAGCACGCATAGGGAAAGGGGGAGAGGAGAGAGACTGAAAGTTGAAATGAGTAGATGAAAAAAAAAGAAGGGTAAGAGAAGAAAATGAGAAGGGAAGGACGAGAAAGGAGAAGAGGAGTGACTGGTGGACTAGTCACTGCTTTTATAATCGATATAATTGGGCTCAAGGGAACCCTGCCCCTAGAAGTCTTTGGTGTGAGCAGATGGCAGTTGTATTGATGATGGTGGCGGTGCTGGTGGCTGGTAGTTTTAATGGTGTTTGTGGCAGTGTTAGAGATGTAGTTGAGGTCATGATGGCAGTGCTAGAGACGTAGTTGGTGTGTAGGTGGTGGTGTTAGAGATGTACTTGTTGTGATGGCTGAAGTGTTGCAGATGTAGTTGTTGTGAAGGTAATAGCTATGCTCACCGATGATGGTGGTAGTAGTGGAGGTGAGGGTAGTGATTGAAATGTTGTTGTGATAGTGGTTATAGTGACAGTCATGCTGATAGTTTTTCGGGGGGGTGGGGGATAGCTAGCTTTGCACTAAGGATGGCAGGTGTTTCGTGGCCATGCTGGAAGGCACAGTGAGTGGCGGTATTACTGGGGTTGTGTTTAGATGACATGATATTTTTTATACAAGGAAGAAGGAACCAAAAGGTAGAAATTGCAAATTGTTCCTTCCAAGAAAAAAATAAAAACGAGAAGCGGTGCCATGGCACAGCAAACCTGTCCCCGGCAGTCATTTTAGTCCTGACGTGTAAACACACCAGGATATCTAGTCAAAGATGTCACATATCAAATTTAGAGTAAACTGGGTGAAAACTGACAATTTTATGTCCATTTGAAATTTTAGGTCCGACCCACCTGACATTCACCCCCCTTCCGCTAATTGGGGAGTGAGCCACGGATTAATGAGAATGAGGCATGTTATAGGATGCAGATTTGAAAGATGCACCTGTAGGTTTTGATTTCATGTCGATATTACGAATTTGAAATGAGTTATGACGAGAAAAAAGGTTTTTGCCCATCCCCCTCCCTTTTTTTTTCAATTACATTTTGCGCGCCTACAGCCTAGGCCTTTGCCCAATTTGGCCCAAAATTTAATCGGGTGATCAGAAGGAGGTCATAGCCCATCATCCCCGTAATTTTAGTTAAAATCGCATCAGTAATTTTTGCGTAAAGTTGTTAACAGACAGAGAGACAGACATATAAAGAAACAAAAAGACAGACAGACAAACCGCGTGAAAACAAAACCCGTCCCACAGCCCCTCCGGGGCGGGGGCAGGTAATCATAGATAACCAAATTCAAGATCCGGTCGTTTTGAGATGCTTGAACACACTGCGTTAAAAAGACTGCAGGTCATAGGTAGTAGCAACGACAAGCAGAGGACGACAGTTCCAATGCTGACCTGTTGCATGCATGAAGGACTGGAAATAACGGTTAAGTCTTGCATTAGAGAGTTGGACAGAAAAGGGGATGAGAGTTTGCTTCCAGAAGTGTGCTACATGTTCGCCATAGTGGTGGAGGGATGCATGCAGACAGTTCAGAGGAGCATTGACCATTGAATTAGTGATAGAAAAGAGATACAGATGCAACAGTGCAGCGAAGAGATAGAGGTTGAAGGAGCCAGTGAGAGGAGGAGCATTAATAAGACGAATTATCTTTGACTCCATTTGTTGAAAAGAGCTGTATGTGGGGAACCTCTCTACACATTAGAGTTGTACTCTACGAAAGGACGAATAAATCTCCTGTGTAAAGCCAACAGCTTTGCGGAAGGTACAGAAGGCACGGGGTCGGCTTAACGTATCCAATCTCTTGGAAGCAGATTTTACAAGAGAGGTAATATGATCTTTCCAAGATATATCCCGAGAGAATGAGCCCCAGAGTTTTTTCATAGATGCATTACTGAGATGAGTACTGTAAAAAATTAGATACTATTCTGCGGTAGATTTTGAAAGATCAAAAGATGTATGAACTGAGTTTTTGATGCATTAAATACAACGAGGTTACTTTTACCAAACCAAAGAAATGAGCCAGGTCAGACATTAGGTGTGCCATTGCCTCATAATCTCATCCCTTGTTTGTTGAAGTAGTTGCTGAGAAGGACGTTGAGGGATACGACTGGAAAGATCAAGGGTGGAGTCATCAATATATGAGTGAATAGGGTTAAATGTATAGCTTAGGCCATTGATGAAGTTGTAGTTGTTATTGCTGGAGATGCTTGAAGTTTTTGCGATAATTATATAACGCGTTTACCTTAACCCTAACAAAGTTCTCTAATCTCGTCCGTCTTGGTTAATGGCCAAGTATATTCAGATTTAAGGGACATTTTACCTGGTAACCAGGAAAACTAATTTCAACCTTAGAACAAAGGCTTGTCCAGTTACATGTAAACACAACATATATTTAAGTTGTGGAAATTGTACAGGTCTGTTGGGTGAATATATATATATATATATATATATATATATATATATATATATATATATATATATATATATATATATATATATATATATATATATATATATATATTATAATGCGAATAGGACTGGAAATAATAACAGCCATAATCCCTCCACCTACATTTGGCAGAGATTTTGTTCTTTTAAGCAGATTTGCCGTAGCTTAAAGGCGGAAAAAAGACAGTACGACGGTTCAGCATCCTTTCCATGGCACGACTTCTTGACTTAAACCATAATCCAGTGTTAATCACTAATTACAGATGAAAATGCAAGATGGAGAGATGGCAAATTTAAGCCATCTTCAAGTGGATGGAGTACAGTGATGCTTGTGGTTTTGATAACAGTGGCATTTATTGTTGGAGAGATGGAAAATTTCAGCCAACTTCAAGTGGACGGAATAGAGTGATGGTTGTGATTTTGATAACAGAAGTATTTGTTGTTGCAGTGATAGTTTTACGTATTGCTGTTCGTGAATGCGGAGAGACAGAATACTTTTAAGTCCTTTGACTACGAGAGATCTATTGGTCAAAAGTAGTCGTTAAGGGAAGCCAGATGAAAATAAACATTTCCGTACGTAAAGGTTTAACAGGGACTGATTTTTACCCCGTCACTATTAGAAGAGGTGATTGAAATCTAACCTCAGTGATACCACCCGAACAATGGAAAAAAAAAAAATCTTCTACCTAAAGTTTCGTACGGTATACTCGTATTCTTGCTCCTAGAGACGATACTATTGAGCTAAGGGAACATCATAACATCCAGAAGGTTAACAGAGATAGATTTTTTTCCCGTCATTAGGACTGGTATTTTTACGCAAAAATAAAGCCACATTAGAGTAGGATGAATAACTAAAAAACACGTCATGGCACTGCGTGGTTTTGATCATTATGGACGTTTGAGAAATAATAAACGCCATGTTTCAATCTGTGTTAATGAGAATTCCTGGTATGCATTCATTAGGTAACCTCGGGGTGTGATAATTATGGGCAGAGGGTGACTGGAATGAGAGAGAGAGAGAGAGAGAGAGAGAGAGACAGAGAGAGAGAGAGACAGACAGAGACAGAGACAGAGACAGAGAGAGAGAATCCCATTTTACCCACATTAAAGTGTATGGACCCGGGACGACTAATTTCATCGGTGGTATTTCATAATTAAAAAGCCCCCAGTCACGTCATGGGATGGAACCAGTGGATGGCCGTCACTGTGACTGAGGTGTTCGAACAACCTCACCACCAGATGATTTTATTCAGCTTAGAATAGGCTCTCCCAAATGTAAGCCCTCTATATCATTCATAAACGCGGACATCCTATTGTATAGCATCTATTAACCAACATCCTATATAGCATTCATTAACCCTGACATATAGCATTCATTAACTCCGACATATTATATATATATATATATATATATATATATATATATATATATATATATATATATATATATATATTCTTTATGTGTCCGACTCCAGGCATAGGCTTCACAGCCTACTCTCAAGGTCCAGTACTCCTCCTACATACCATACACCTCTACATGTCACCACTTCGGCAACAACACCCACCGTCCATATTGAATACACGCTACGGCTGTCCCATACAGGACTGGTGTATTGGTATTAGCGGGGGTATTTTTATGACATGTCGGGGGGTCTTCTGGTAGATCGGTAAAGTCTTGTTTTTAAGAAATTCAAATCCTTAAACTGTTTCCTGCCCCAGCAGGGATTTCAACCTGGGTCCGATAGGACTGCAGGCCACCTCTCTACCGATTAAGCCACCGACATCTTACATAGCATTCATTATTTCCGACATCTTATATAGCATTCATTATTTCCGACATCTTATATAGCATTCGTTAACTCTGACATCTTATAAAGCACCGACATCTTATATAGCATTCATTAACTCCGACATCTTATACAGCATTCATTAACTCTGACATCCTATATAGCATTCATTAACTCCGACAACTTATACAGCATTCATTAACTCCGACATCCTATATAGCATTCATTAACTCCGACATCTTATACAGCATTCATTAACTCTGACATCCTATACAGCATTCATTAACTCCGACATCTTATACAGCATTCATTAACTCCGACATCTTATACAGCATTCATTAACTCTGACATCCTATATAGCATTCATTAACTCCGACATCTTATACAGCATTCATTAACTCTGACATCCTATACAGCATTCATTAACTCCGACATCTTATACAGCATTCATTAACTCTGACATCCTATACAGCATTCATTAACTCCGACATCTTATACAGCATTCATTAACTCCGACATCTTATATAGCATTCATTAACTCCGACATCTTATAAAGCATTCATTAACTCTGACATCTTATATGGCATTCATTAACTCAGACCTCTTATAAAGCATTCATTAACTCTGACATCCTATATAGCATTCATTAACTCCGACATCTTATACGATTAACGAATGTTATATTATAGCATTCGTTAATTCCAGCATCCTATATAGCATTCAGTAACTCCTTCACTACATCTCGGTAAACTCAAGGTAGCACAGGTGATAAATTGGATAAGCGTTAGAAGGCACTGCCACAACAAAACACTCATTTCATTGATTAAAGGGAAATTATTTTGATACTGAATGCAGCGAATAACTAGAAAGCACTCAGACAACACATACCACTGCCAATGCCATTAAAAAAGATCCGTATCCGAATCCGTGGAGGTATTGTGTTGAATACATGGGATCCGGATCAGCCTCCAATTCTGATTATTAATTTGTTCCTTGACCCATGGTTTACTCTTTCCCAAAATTTTATTGAAATTCATTTGAGAAGTTTTGGAGAGATTGTGCGGGATACATAGGATCTGAATACCGATCCTGATCCTCCCCGAAATTTAATCAATTCTCTCTCGCCCCTTGGGCCACCCGTCCACAAAATTTCATTGAAATTCATTTGAGAACTTTGGAGATATTTTGCTGGAGACACCGGTTCCGGATCCATATCGAAGCCCAAATCTAAACAATTCTTCCTTAGTCTATGGCTTACCCTTCATAAAATTTCATTGAAATTCGTTGAGAACTTTTGGAAAAATCGTGTGGACAAAGAAACAGACAAACATAGGTGAATACATAACCTGCAGCTTCGTTCACGTAGGTAATAACTAAACCTGTATTTAATGTGTTAATTATAATGATTTTGTGGATCATTCCAACTTCTTTTTTGTGTTCTTTTATTTTCAGATGAGTGTTCAATTTACCAAAGGAGCAGTTGAACATACCTGTACCATTCAGCAGACTGTGGGTAACGTCTGTATTACCAATCCTGTCTTATTACGTACGTGTAAGATTTTGTGTCAGCCGAAGAACGGCAAGCCTCTTGAATCCGGTGACGCATCTTATTGGCTGATTCCAACTATGCAGCCTCCATCTGGGAACCAAACTTCCATCTTACTGGTTGATTCTTACCACGCAGCTTCCATCCAGGAACCAAATTTCCACACTCTTCCCCGCACCTCGCTGTGGTGAGGCGCTGTCTACCACAAGGGAACACTGATTCATTGTGAAGGATGGCCCAGCAGGAGCAGTTGCTTTCCTGTGGCTGATGAGTCTGCTCGACCAGATAGACAGGTGTTACTGAACAACAACCAGCAGATTATTCCATTCAAATTTCGAAAGGCCTCACGTATTGAGGATATTACATGAAGGCTGTAACTCATAACTCGAGGTCGAGAATCTACCCCAAGCTGAACAGTATCGTCTGGAGATAGCAGGGTTTGTAACAAAATACGTCATCAGACAGACAGACAAACAAACAGACCAGGAAAATCTACGAGTGAAAGTGAGTGAGAGACTGACCAAAAGAGTGTATGGGAATGAGGTGGTTGGAAGAAGGAGGGAGACACCAAATTGAAGGTGGAGAGATAGTCGTGTAGGAGTGTGTAATGCCCTAATCTGACTACAGGCTGCGACAGGCGGCGACCTGCTACACCCTGTGATCCTGGGAGTTGCATGCGAACCGTGTCTAGTCTTTGGGTAGCGGTCACATTACACTGGAGTTGCAAGTGGTTTGGGGGAGTTGCGGTTGCTCACGATGGTCGCACATAGGTCGGTGAATGGACTTGTGATGTGTCGTACGACTTGTCACTGTTAGCTCTTGCGACAGGTTGCCACAATTTGCGATTTGGAGTGAGGGAACCCACCACAGGTTGAGATGTGACCCTCGATAGGTTAAGACAGATACCGATGGGTTGCGACTTAAATACTTTCTCAGCGATTTGCCGCACAATATTTTTTTGACTACTTGCGTGCAGAACCGACAAGAGGAGAGATTGTCTTGCATAAAGTCACGGAACCACTCCACCAACATCTGCTCCTGCTTATGGTTCAAGATGTCACTGATACGTTTCTGCTTGGTGGCCTGTATGGAAGGAAGCTCAGGGTCTGGATCTGGATCTGGCTGTGTCTCTGGCAGTGTCTCTGATTCTTTCCCCTCATCTTCTGACTCAAGAGCTGGCTGCAGTGAAGGTGGAGTGGCTGCAGCGGCTAACTTCTTGGAAGCTTAATTTGGCATCTTGATCCCTTTTGGGAAATCAAAAATTAAACTTCAGTGTGCTTTGTCTGAAAACGGAAAACGGACTGATTGCCTTGGACAACTCCGATGGATGTGTATACCCTGAGTATGGGAGGGGTAGTTACGTCCTCCTGCGACCTGTCGCAGCCATTCTAAACTGGTCGAGCATCAACAACAAATCACAACCTGGTGCAGGTGACTTGAGATATGTCGAGCATAAGGACGCAAGACACGACGCAGGTGGTCGCAAGAGGTTGCAAGACAAGCTGTTACATGTTGCAGGTAGATGTACGTGATCGAAACCTTCGACTGGCTGTGACAAGCAAGGATTTGATGAACGATGTGTGGCAAGTCGACTTGCAACTACCTAAGTTCACCTGTGATTCACCAAAAAGCTTTGCGATGTGTTGGGGGACTTGTGAACAGCAACTTACGTCCTTGCATCCAACAGAGACATCCCGTGACACCCTGCAATATACTGCATCAACCTGCGTACTGTCTAGCGACCTACCATCGAGAACCTGCGATTTTCCCGTCGCAGGTTGACGTATCCTGGTGAAACCTGTAGTAAACCCCTAGTCTGACTGGGCAATTAGGGAGGGTGGTGGTGTGTCCTAGGAAGAAGTGTCTTTACTATTCTATACTGAGTAAGGATAGAATTGTCCGGAGGTTCTTTGTTAGGGTCACACATCACAGGATTCGGCGTCTGACAGATAGATAGGCTTATCTGCAATGCACTTGTATTTACGTGCCCTGTTTAAAATATCTCGAATTAAGGAAATTTTAACTCTTCTACCCAATAGATAACATTTTTAGATGCAGGATCATCTTTAGGCGCTGCCCTGCCCGTCTGTTTCGCTAATTTTTTTTCACAACGAGGTACAGTACTTCACTCCCATAGACATAAGAAACTTAAAGAAGGCAACGTTTAGGGCTCTGGAGCTCTTGCTTCATTCCTCTATAATTTGGCGATTTTCGCAAAGCCTGAAGATCCCGCATGTCTCTACTGCTTTGTATTTATTTTCTTAACGTGCCATCTGATGAATTTATTCAGCATAGACAGTCTTTCGGACTGGTCACATTTGAATCTTATTACCAAAATTACCGCTTTGTCACTAATAGGATGGTCTCCTTAGCTGAATGAAATGTTCTGGAAAATGACGTTCATGGGCTGAAGGAGTTAACAGACCAATGAATCCCACTCTGAGAATACGAGTAAATCAAATTTCATTTATATCATTATAGCGGCTGTCCTCTCTCTCTCTCTCTCTCTCTCTCTCTCTCTCTCTGTCTCTCTCTCTCTCTCTCTCTCTCTCTCTCTCTCTCTCTCTCTCTCTCTCTCTCTCTCTCTCTCTCTCTCTCTCTCTCTCTCTCTCTCTCTCTCTCTCTCTCTCTCTCTCTCTCTCTCCCTCTCTCTCTCTCGTATGACATAATTAATCTCGATGATTTCTATATAAATTTGTTCGTGCTATCACCAGATTTCCCTTGACTTAAGATATCTAGCAGTGAAGGCGATAATGAAGGTGAGCATGACCTTCCATTGAAAAAGGCTCTCTCACGGCGAATAAACTCCTTTGGGAGTGAACAGTAACGAGTAAAGAAAAGGCGTTAGTATCGTGAATGAAGTAAGTGGGAAAAGTCCTTGTGACGATGACATGATGATGATGACGATGATGATGATACTGATGATGATGATGATGATGGTTGTTGTTCTTGTTCTTGTTGCTGTTATTATTATTATTATTATTATTATTATTATTATTATTATTATTATATTTATTATTATTATTAGTATTAGTATTAGTATTAGTATTATCAGTTTTATTATCATTATCACTATTATCATTATTATTATCATTAATGGCGTTGTCAAAATGATGATGATGATGATGATGATTATGATGATGATGATAGTGCGTGTTGCTGTTATGGTTGTTGTTGTTGCTATAGATATGATGATGATGATGATGATGATGATGATAATGATGATGTTGATGATGATTATTATTATTATTATTAATATTTGTTGCTGGGCGAGGGCGCCCACTATCCACTCACTCAATGTAGTGCTGTTTAGCTGTCTGCCCATTCCTCTTTTCCTTCCCTCATCTTCTTTCTTTCCTTCATTCTTTGCTCTTTCTTCTGCCTACGGGTGACTTTACACTCCCTCTACCGTCTTTCTTTCCTTCATTCTTTTCTCTTCCTTCTGCCTATGGGTAACTCTACACTGAGTGACAAGCCAAATGGTTTCCCATACACCAGGAAACCATTTTCTACGCTGGGTGGTAACCATATAACCAAATTGTGGCACCTGGTGGTTTAGTGGGTAATTAAGGCGCCCCAATCAGATTTAGCGTGTGTTGGTTTATATCCAAGGGATGGTTAGCGTTTATTACTCATGTAATGTCACTCAGGGATGAGAGAGGCTGGTCACTCTCATCTAAAATGTCAGGACCAACTTGCCTAGCCCTGGGTTCCTACGCTCCTCATGGGGCAACATAGGATTGGATGATGGATGGATGGATGGATTATCATCATGGAAAATGTGAGTGCATTTAAGTACAGTACTTGGGTAGTGTGGTGAGTAAGTATGGAAGTTTAGAGGGTGAAGTGCTTGAAAGGGTACAACAAGGAAGCATGGTTGCTGGTTCTTTGAAAGCAGTGATAAGAAACAGGAAAGTGAGCATGGAAGTAAAAAAGTCGCTGCTTGGCAGTATTGTGTTACCAACCCTAAAGTATGAAAGTGAAGCTTGGACCTTGTTGGAGGGACACAAGTCAAGAGTGAGAGCAGTAGAAAAGTGTTATTTGAGAGGAGCATGTGGAGTCACATGGAGAGAGAGACTGACAAATACGGAGGTGAAGGATCGTTGTGGTGTGAATGTGGAAGCGATAGACAGCGTTAGGAGAAATACACGAGGTGGTTTGGCCGTGTGGAGAGGTTGGGGAGCGAGAGACTGACGAGGAGAGTGTATATGAGTGAGGTGGAGGGAGGGAGAAGGAGGGGGAGGCGAAGGATGAGATGGAAGGATGGAGTGGCAAGGTATATGAGAGAGGGGTGTGTAAGCTGGGAACAGATGAGTGAAATGGCGGGAGACAAGGTGACACGGAGGCGATTTGTTTGTGGCCACCCCTTACGGGATTAAGGCGTCTGGCAACAATAAATAGATAGATTATTATTATTATTATTATTATTATTAATACTATTATGATTATTATTATTATTGTTATTATTATTATTATTATTATTATTATTATTATTAATGGTTTTGTGAAAATCATGATGATGATGATGATGATGATGATGATGATGATGATTCTTTCTTCTAAATATTTAGACGTTTGCCATTCGCATACTTTTTGACCGAGAACCTTCAAACTTTGGTATCTTATAGAGGAGTGGTTGGCCGCTTCAACTGACCAAGTTTCATCCTGATCGGACGTACTGTGTCCGGAGAGCATCCAGGACAGAAAAAAAATAAGTAAATAAATTCTTATTAAAAAAAAAAAAAAAATGAAACGCATGGGATAGACAGATGAAAATCTTGATGGCTAATACCGGGGTACTGGAGGGAGTGTTGTGCTTGAAATGGACCCAATCGGAATGTTATTCTCCAGGTTCACCTATGGTCCAATATTTCGGAATTCGCAGGAAGTACTGGGTGTGAACCTACTTTTCCTTGATGGAATTAAGTTTGAGCCACCACCCTTCATGGACTTATAGATCTTGGCCACCTAAGGTTACATGCACAAGATAGATGACCTTGACCTCATGGTCAAGATTATACGAACCCGCAAACTTTCTAAATTGGTCCCTCTGTATTTCTGTTTCCATTGATGTTACAGATGAAATAAACATTATTCCAGAATCCTAAAAGCCTCCTCTATAAGAGGCTTTCATTTTTTTGTTTTATTCATTTTATTCAACAATTTTTTTATATTTCTGGCAGAAAGGTCAGTTTGCAAGAAAAAAAAAAATGCATGTTTTAATGCTTAAAAACCATGAGGATGTTTATATAGATGGTGTTTACATCCAATTATAAGTCTCATAAAGCTTCATAAAATCAGCGACCTTGACTCCGAGCAAAAGATATTTCCAAGGTCAAAGTTATGTAATTCTCATATAGCCATATCTTGGAAACTATTTGTCCTGGAGACAAAATAAAACGTGTTCCATAACCCTGAAACCAAGGCATGTTTATCAATAATGTAATGTTAAACCCACACACCAGTATTTCTTCAACCGATTTGAGGCCCGTATTTGGTAGCTCCTGTATAGGTAATATATGGTTGAGTATATAGCAGTGTTTTATGTAGAGAAGGGTACATTTTGACTGCTTCAAAGACTAGGCATTTCTTGCTGAACTTACACAATCTGGAAGTCCTTACATATGTTTCTGAGGGTGTAGAATAATGAGAAGTAATCAGAATTGTCTATGGACAAAATTACAGTGTTCTTGTTATTATTATTATTATTATTATTACTATTATTATTATTATTATTATTTCCTCTTTATTCTTGCAATGAGTTTTCATTGCCAACCCTGTAACAAACATCCCTACTTAACACGTGACATTACTACCCATCTTCTGATTCTTGACATCCATGAGTTTTGCCACATACCAGTCAAGCTATTACATAGGCCACACTGGCATTATTCCTCAATTTTAGGAGGAGAGGGGGAGCGGGAGGAGAACGGGGCCAGACAAAATGGAGGAGGAGGACGAGAGGAGAGGGACCAGGAAGGAAAAATAAAACCGGGGAAGAGGGGGGTGGGGAGGGAATGGAGGGAAGAAGGAGTTAGAGTAAGAGACTGGGTGGAAGGAAGATGGAGCGACGGGGAAGGTGGAAGGTAAGAGGGGAAAGTGGAAAAGGAAGACGGAGAGTGGATGGAGGTGGAGAGGAAATACAGAGAAAGGTGGAGGGAGGAGAGGGAGGCAAGGGAGGAAAGAAGGAGGAGTGACGGAAGGAAAAGACAGGGGAGGGAGACGGGAAGGAGGACGGAAGATAGGGAAATGGGAGTGGAGAAAGGGAAGATGAGTGTTGAGACGGGAAGGAGAGATGATGAGAATGAGGAGAGAAGAATGGGAAAGTGGGAAATGTTAACGGAAAGAGGTGAGATGAAGAAGGGTAGAAAGAAGGAGGGAAGAGGGAGAGGAGAGACAGGGATGAGAGAGGTGGGAGAGAAGAGAGGAGAGGAGAGACGAATGTGGGGAAAACTAGACGGGGGGAAAGACCAAGAGTGAAGAGGGAGGAGGGTAGAGGGGAAGCGGACCAAGCAAAGGAAGGATGGAGAACGGAAGAGAGAGAGAGAGAGAGAGAGAGAAAGAGACAGACAGACAGACACGCAGACAGACAGACAGATAGACAGACAGACAGACAGACAGACACACAGACAGACACGCAGACAGACAGACACACAGACAAAGAGGCGAGTAGGCAGGGGGGGAGGGGAGGAAAGTGGAAAGGGTGGTAAATGGGGAGTGTGGATAATGCTTGAATGATTGTGTAGGAAGACAGAGCGTAGGACTGCAACATTAACATCATTATAGATGGCTTGCTTTCATATGTTGAAACTGGGCCACTCCTACTTTAAGAATGTTGTGGATATATGGAATTCAATAAGACATCTTTATGAAGCATAAATCAGTCTCTAATTACTGGTCATATTTGCCCTCCTGTCGAGCTCCACCAGGCCATCAACTGAGCTGAAGGCGGCAAGAAATATCTGTTCAGTTAGATTATACGTGCCATAGTATTAATACTTCTGCTACTAGTGATAAGGAAGAGACTAGACCTGGTGGTTCTGTGTACCCTGGACGGAGCGAAGTAATTGCTGCTTGCAAATAGAACCCAAAGCTCTTCATATCTCCCTGCACCTCACCACGGGGAAGGACCCAGGACCAACGCTGGCCAGCTGTTGTCAGCCAAAAGAGGACGCCGGTTCCCTGTAAGGTGTACGTAGTGTAGCCTACTGTAACTGTAAGACGGCCCCTCAAAGCAATTGTGTATCTGTGGTCGACGGGCCTGCTTGGCCTGACAGAACAGATTTAAGCAGCAACAACAGTAACTTCTGCTACTGTAACGAAATTTTACAGTCTCTTGACGATTATATTTGCCTTAGGAGAGAATTGACAAATTCGAGGGATTATATGCAACAGCAGGTCCTCCAAATCAGAGGGTCATCTTAGTTTGAATTAAAATGTCTGTATAAACATAATGTAAAATACTCGATTGTAGTGAGGGGGTTATAACTAAGTCTTCCTTGAATGCTACATTATTTTCGACCTCTTCAATACATTTTCTGTTTTAGCTTGTTATTGCGACGTTCATTTTCCCCCCAATTTTAGAGTCGGCCCTATGTATTGAAAGGGTTAACGAAAGGTGTATCTAACCCCATGAGGTCGAGATGTTTGTATCTGCAAGTTGAGTAAAATCGTCTGGATAATAGAAAAATTAAAACTGAAAGTACGTCACCAGAATGAAGTGGCTACCGGTAACTCGAAACATGAAAATCAATTTTATGAATTACAGCATCACCACGACAGCCACCATCCTCCATCGATATTAGCGGTAATCACCATCACATGTGCCACGATTAAAACAGCAGTAATAATAATTCCCCACCACAACTACCACTACTGAAATAACTACCAGAATTCCCTTCTATGGCTATTAATAATTTCTATCACAGCTACCACTTTAAGAATGACTAACACAATTCCCTTATTACAGCCATAGTTAATTTCCAACACAGCTACTACCTTAAAAACAACTGCCACAGCTCACCGTTCACAGCTATCATTAATTCCTCGACAGTTACCACTTTAAAGACAAACACCTCACTTTATCTACCACAGCTTACTGTAATACCTACCACAGCTGCCACTTGAGAAATAACTATTACTCGCCCCTAGCACAGCCACCACTACTATAACAATTACAACTATTAAAACAAGTACCACCAGTCTCCACAATTTCCTCAAATCATTACCACATCAACCACTGTTAACCCCTTAACCGCGGGGCATCACTTTCGTGATGCTTGGGAGCAAGGGATCATACCGTGGGGCATCACTTTCGTGATGCTTGGGAGCAAGGGATCATACCGCGGGGCGTCACTTTTGTGATTCTGTGTTATTTTGAATTCACCTGGGCTTTCAAGTGGTGGCTTGTATCATCTATCAGTACTGCCAATGTCCAACACTAGTCAGCACTCCTAATCTCATCTGTACTCCCATCCATTGTTGACAATTTAGCCATTTCTCCCCATTCTTGACTCCCCTCCCTACCCCCCCTCCATTACCCTATCCTCTCGCCTGCCCAGCCGTGCTACATTAAGTAAATCTTCCCTGGAATTTTTCACTGATTTCATCCATTGAAATAAGCCCTATGCCCTATTCTTATACCAAATAATATATACAAGAAAGAAATAAGGTAAGTGAGAGTGCCATACACCTAGAATTGGCTAATTATCACCTGACAACACCTCACGTGCACTCGTTCGCTAATTTTCGCTGTTTATTTCTCCTTGAAATATGCTGTATAATCTATTTTCGTAATAAAAATATATATAAGAAAGGAAGGGAGAAGCCTAATTGATATTTACATTCACCTGGAACTACCTAATTATTGCAGGCCACCACACCGTATTCTACGCTAAGTAAATCTTCCCTGGAATTTTCCACTGATTTCATCCATTGGAATAAGCCCTATGCCCTATTCTTATACCAAATATTATATACAAAAAAGAAATAAGGTAAATGATAGTGCTATACACCTAGAATTGGCTAATTATCACCTGACAACACCTCACGTGCACTCGTTCGCTAATTTTCGCTGTTTATTTCCCCTTGAAATATGCCGTATACTCTATTTTCGTAATAATTATACATATAAGGAGGGAAGGGAGAAGCCTAAGTGATATTTACATTCACCTGGAACTACCTAATTTATAATGTATTGTCTAGGTTCCCTGCCAATGATTTCACTGCTATATATTAGCAGCTGTCAAGAGGCTGACGTTGACAGTAATGCGTTTCCCTAGGTAGGTCACCACCCCGGCCCACCCTTATCAGTTCACTGTCATCTTCCAATGTGAAGGTACGTCTGTTTGCTCCTGCTAACTTCAGCCACTTTTTACCCTCATGCAAAGGGCCCTGTGACCTTTACCCCCTACTAAACCTCGTGTGGAAAGAGGTAAAGGGCTGACAATTGATAAAAGAGTGACTACGATCTTTCTATTGAGTAAAACAGTGCAAGTGGAATTGTAAATAATGTGTAAATAATGTGTAAACAACAAGTGAAAGTAATGAACGTAAATATACGTGAACAGTGGAAAATAGTTTTATAAGTTACTTCAAGTGACAGTGCATAACACAGTGTAAATAAAATAGAAATGTAAATAACGTAAATAAAATAGAGAACGTAAGTAGAAATGTAAATGAGTAGTATTATAAGAATACGAGTATATACCCTAGGAGTAATGAAAGTGAAAGTTTCACTTTAGCATGTATGAACACTATGAGTTATGAGAGAGAAGGTGAAAGTGACATCCACTCTCAATGCTAGTATACAGGACGAGAAAGTGAATGCTACGTATTTTGCTGAAAGAAATTGAATCCCTACAGTGACAATAAACTACTATTACTGAAGGGAACTTATGGATAAAGACTGTAGATATATATAAGTGTTATATAGTAACAGAAATATAAACTGTGAGTGTTTTTATGAATAATAGATAAAACTAGCGGGAACGATCGGAAGTGTGATGGTTATACGCCCTCGTAATTTTCATTGCTTTCTAAGTGTTTTATTTTGGGAGTATGGATTCCAAACTATTTGAGAATCATAGATTAGTGTTTCTAGTGATAATACCAGGCTGTGGTAATCATATTACGAGTTGTCGGGAAGTGTAAAGTGAAGACTTCGTTACCCAACTTCAGAGGTCTCCACAAGTCCTACGGTACTCGACGAAGGCTCAATAAACACCCAAGGAGAAAACTGAAGGTATGTGCCATAAGTATATATGATTTTAATATTCTAGGACTAATAACTGATTTTTGGCAAATATTTTTAGAGAGTCTGTCGGAGCACGAATATGCCCAAGGAAGCAGCAAGTCAAAGAAGAACAAGCCCGTGGTGTAAGGGTTAAAACAACTGTCATTATTCACCACCACAGCTACCACGCGCTATGCTACACAGCTAACACGGCACGAAATTAACACCAACCAGTTACCATCGTACCCAGCGACAGCTACTAATATTAAAACAGCTGCCACTATTTACCACCACATCTACCAAGATATAAACAGCTACCATACCACCGTCACCACCAGAGCTACCAGTTTTAAAACAGTGTCAATTACTAACACAACCACTGCTACTCTTCGTAGCTACGGTGGCTCGGTGGTAGTGTGCTCATCTCCCGAAGCGTGGTCCTGAGTCTAAGGTTGAAGTCCACGCCATGGCGAACCTTTTAATGTAGATGTTGATAGTATGGCATTTCATATTAGAACCCCATCGTTTCTACCGATAACACACACACACACACACACACACACACACACACACACACACACAGTCAATTCAACACTTCCACTTTCACATGTATCACTCATCGTACAGACACCTCTTCCATATTCCTATCTTGCCAACATAGGGGAAGGTTAATTCTGGCTACCACCTTGCCTCCGAGTAGGTGAGGTAGGGCAGTGGACTTGTCGTGGACTGACAGTTACCACTCTTCACCACAGCTATCACCATTCTCCACCAAAATTACAATTTTAACTATTACCCACCACAACTAGTCGTGAATTTTTTATCAAAGGACGCATTTTTTATTGTATTCTGCTACCTCCAGATGCATGTATTCATCTAAGGAAGGTATCTTAACACTGCAAGGTCTGTCATCAGCTTAATTAATATACCGTACCAATCAAAAAACGACCTAAAACACCTTCGCTGATGGTTTTCCCGTTCACTTGCATTAGTTCCTCTAGCCTTCACATTCCTGTGACTCATCTTCAGCTGAATATCTACATTACCGAGATCCTTATTAATATACGCTTACCTGATGACTTTATTTTTCCAACTGATGGGGAAATACCAAATATGGCCTTCAAAAATCTCATTCGAAAAAAAAAAAATCGTATGGAGGATACCAAGAACTCTCTCTCTCTCTCTGTATTACTAGTATACTATGACGACCTACAGTTACCACTATATCTGTGCTCACTCCCAGATTTTTAAACCCTTCCGTGGCCGAGGGCCCGGAATTTTCATGCACTCGCCAGGCCAACGCTGGGGCCATTTTTTGAAGTTTCGAAAATTTACTTTTTTTTCCTTGCCATATTGAAGAGAAAGTTCAGACGCACCTATCAGTGCAAATCCCAGCTTCCTAAACGCATTCTGTGGC
The DNA here is from genome assembly GCF_032717465.1 of Coenobita brevimanus. Taxonomy (NCBI): domain Eukaryota; kingdom Metazoa; phylum Arthropoda; class Malacostraca; order Decapoda; family Coenobitidae; genus Coenobita; species Coenobita brevimanus. The sequence goes on from NC_136982.1 coordinate 15,525,653, forward strand.
TTGCAATGGAGCATGAAAATTTCAGAAATATTGGCAACCGATATGCCGCTGAGAGGCGCTGCCGCAGTGGAACTAAGCAGGTGTTATTTTTTTTGTACCTCCCAAAACAATCCGAATGGTGCTGAATGTTGCACATAAATGAGATATGATGATATCGAATGGTTTCAGTACATAATATGTTAGGAATGGCTGGAAAAAATTATGAATACTTTTTCACTTTTTTGATATAGAGTATGTTTATTGTAGTTTCGAGTTGTTTTTTACATTATCGTTGTGCCCATACCTGGAAAAGGGAGTGAAAGGGTTGAATTTTCAGTCCTGAGAAAATTGCACATCCTCCGAGGCTAGGTTCTGCCACAGGAGATGAAAGTAGAGGGTCAGATCCGATTAGCAATATGGGAGTTGAGTCGCAACCTCGAGCTCCCACACCACCAGCATGGCTAAAAATAGAATCGTAACGCAGTTTCAGAACTAAGAATAAGTCTAATTATTATGAATATAGAGACAAAAGCAGAAATAATTACGTTTACATACGGGGGAAAACGTATTTTTTCCATGATAACAAGTTCACCTTTCTCTATCATTTAACCTTATTATTTTCGCAATATATGTTGCCATCTCGTAAACAGGGTGGCTGTGTGTGTTTTGCAAGGGAGGAAAATGATTGTATTTTCTGTCTGGGTCGAGATAATGGGTGTAACTATGTGTTTTTAGGCATGGCCACAGGCGAAAAAATCATACATTCACTCCTAATGGCAGCTGGTGGTGAACTGACAGATGATATGTGAGGGGGTGAAGATCAGTTTCATGGCCCAGATTTCGTTCACTTCCCGAAAGTTTTCACAGTTTTCTACAAGTTGCACTGCATCTAATGATCCAAACCATTACAAAAAACCTGAGCAAATAGGTAAAGATACCAAGACAATAATGTATTTTTCATGTCTTTTTTGTTTGTGCCTGTATTACTTAATAATCATAAAAAGGTGGTTGTGTGTGTTTTGCAAGAGAGGACAAAGATGATATGTTCTGCCTGGGTCGAAATAATGGGTGTAGTTGTGCTTGTTTAGGCATAGCCAGGAGGGGAAAAATCAAAAATTCACTCATTACAGCAGCAGGCTCTGAACTGCTTGATAGGGTGTATGGGAGTGTAGTGTACTGTAGGTCAGTCTGAAGACGTTCAGAACGTTCGTTCACTTCTCAAAATTTTTTGCAGTTTTTTATAGGCCGCGATCAAACGACGCCGGCGGCCATTTATCTGCTAAACGTCATTATGCAGGCAGCCATGGAGGGGTCAATCTGTATCATAACATAGGAAAGTCAAAAATGACGAAACTGTGCTTTTCTCTTGAATATTTTTGTATGTCTGTCTTACTGACTGCTGCCAATCTCTTGTTTTATATCCACCTGTATACCTTTATATTCATCAAATGTATATCTATTTGTGTCTAACTATTTATCTACCTGTGTATCTATCCATCTATTTACCTACACGTTCTCTGTAACTTGTCTATACACGCTGAAAAGATCACAACTATGGTTCTCTCCACATTGATATTATTCAGCCATCAAATCAATCTGTCTGTCTGTCTATGTATTAATTCATACAGTTTTCATGCTGAGGTTCAAACACAACATCCTAAAATGCCTTTCGTTTCACTTTGACTTGCATTTATCACCAACCTAAACTTTACGAGTCTCCTTGGCTCTGTATATATATATATATATATATTATATATATATATATATATATATATATATATATATATATATATATATATATATATATATGTCTCTTCCTTGTATATATATATATATATATATATATATATATATATATGTCTCTTCCTTATATATATATATATATATATATATATATATATATATATATATATATATATATATATATATGTCTCTTCCTTCCACCATCATACCTCTTTCCATCTCTTTCTCTCTGTCCTCCTACATCATTCTTCCACTATCAAAACAAGAAACCATCTGTCCACAAACATTAGCATCAAACTACAGCCACAACCATAACCGTAGCCACCACCACTACCACCACCACCACCACCAGGGTCATTCCATTGTGAGAAACGTTACATTCAGAGACGTTACTGATCTACTCTCACTTTTTTTTTAATTATGTAGGTAATATATATAAATGCCGTTTGCAAGGTATACTATCAACACCTCACACTACATTATGCCATAATCAGATTATTCATATGTTTTTATTTTGATTTTATATAGATTTTTAAAAGTGGCGTGAGAAATGTTACCGCGATGCTACCCCACCTTTTACTTTGCATGTGTATTTTCAATAACTCTGTGATTTTACTGGTTCAGTCAAGAAGTGCTTTATATCAGTAATATGTCAATGTATGAAGATCATAAACATATCCAGCAAATTCTATTTCTCCTAAGAATTTTCCTACTGCTAAGGAAAATGTGACCGTGAGACACGTAACAGGAAAAGTGAGAAACGTTACTTGTGCGATATTTGTTTTTCATAATATAATTGCAAAATCATCTCTCATGAAGGTTACAGTAATTGTATCACAAAACAATGTAAATCATGTATTAATGTGAAACACATGATAAATTAACCAAACCATGATTCTTGTAAAGCAGGGTTGGGGGTGATGCAGCGGAAAAGAACGATGTACTTTTGAATAGTATGAACATAAATTACCTTATAATATGTAGGTAACCCTACACCCAGTAAATGATGCGAAAGTTACACGATAAGCTTACCTGTATATCACACCAGTGATTTAAACAACACAAAAATTATAGATCAACTACTTGTTCATCAAAGATGGATAATTCATCGTTTTGGACTAATTGACTGAGGAAGGAAAGTTCACCCCTTTGAATGTGTGTGTCATTCTTGACACATGAGGAGTTGGCAATACCTGCACAACCATATCCTCTGAGATCTCGTCTCTGTCTGGGCTGTCAGGAAAAGGAAAATTGCTATCACCCATTCTGTCAGGGCCTCAGTTTCTTAAATAATTGACTTCGAACATGCCTGGCTCCGGAACTGATTCTACCACTGCAACATATACTTCGACAATCTCTTGGTAGTGTAATGAACTAGTACATGGTACCCTAGGGATGGTTTCTGTGTTGCCTTAGTATCAGTAGTACTCTGTGACTCAAGCTGGGACATGAATGACTGTCATTTCTGCAAGAGATGGTGTACTTTCCTCATCACTGCTAGTACTGGAGTCAGATTGTGGGTCATAGCCAGTCTCCTGAAGATAGCACTGCTTAAAAGGTGATTGGTCTGTAGTCAAATGATACAATGCTACTTTACAGTGGCCAAGAGGTTTTACTGACCTTCACTGCTGAATGGATTTTGCTGCCTTGGAGTTTTTCCAGATCTCTACATATTTTGACTTCTCAGTGTTTATACTGTATATTCAGTAGACACATACATTAGTTCAGTTTTATCTGTTGTTTCTTACCAGGCCAAATCATTTTACTGTCTGGAAAGAATAAGAACTTAAAGGTAACATACTAAATTACAAACACAGGGGTTTTATCGTTGGACTTCAGTGCAGCTACTTTCATTTTTTGTTCGAAGGTGTGCATGAGAAATGTTACATCATTTTCCGGTAACGTTCCTCACAGTGGGCATGTAACGTGTGTGACGGGCCATATGGCTTACCAGGGTTTGTTTCAAAGTATCCCAATGTTACATTATTAAGGTCTTGGGATGCCTATTTATATTATAAAGTTATGTTGGTAGTCTCCAGTTTATTAGCTGTGTATGGGAAAAATGGGGAAAGAATGTGAGACACGTTACGCCTGAAATATTTCGATTTAAAAGTCATGCTGCATTCTGACCACAACATATATATATAAATAACTGTTGTGTCTGTCACAACTCAAATAGACACATTTTCAATAAAACACAATCTCAGCATATCGAACAATAACATACTCTGGTCAATGATGTTATGAAAATTGCTAATTCAGCATTGATTTTTCTTCGGTGACATAATATGACAGTTTTTAATGCAGCTCCCTTAGTTGACAGTTTAGGCTCTTTTTCTCTTCAGATTCATAAAATTCCATGATTAAGCTTTAAAATGATGTATTATTTATATACTTTTAAGCAATTCTGATTTTGACACAAAAGGTTGACACCTTCGCGGAATTACCCACCACCACCATAAAAACAACAGCAACAATAACACAACTCAGCATTATCACCATCAGTGCAACCACCACCATCACAACCAAAATAACAACAATAAAACAAATATCACCAGCACAACAAAATCTACAACAACAACAATAACAAATGAACCAGAGCAAGAAAAAAACAAAAGAAAAACAAAAATAACATCAAAACTTTCACTAGTAAAGTGCGCTTTGTGCGAGTGTGACGAAAGAGCAAGCGCCGTGCTATCACAATTTCCCTTTGATATAAAATTACAGGCGGATTCTTCGATATTAATTTGCCAGAGTTGATGCCAGAAAACACACAGTTACGACGGAAATTACTTTTTAATCCGATTTCTTAAATGAGGCTTTCACTGATTACAGCCGAATACTCCCTTGGAAAACTTGAAATTCCAAGGGGTTCCTAGCCTTTATGGGCGAGTTTTTAGTCGATCACAAAATTTATTGAATGAGAGTATCATATTCACAAAGAATTTTCACTCTACATCACATAGAAATAAAGATATTTACTATTGCTTAGAGTGACGGTCAGGTCGGGCCGGGTCGGGTCTGGAAGGGCCGCTCATTTCCAAACTGAACTAAGAGTAAACAACTCTCGCTCGCTTGTAATCCCCACCATGGCCACAAGAAAAATACAATTGCAGTACTACAGAACCACGTAGCATGGGTTCCATATTATAAAGATCAACAGCATTAAAAACCACCACCATCAAAACACTATCGCCACAAATAATGAAAGCAATGAGCACATGCACAACACAACAATAATTCCTTCCTTGATGGACAAAAGTTGCAGTGCCAGTACAAGAGCACACACACACACACACACACACACACACACACACACACACACACACACAGAAATAACCCCAAGTCCTGAAAGCATTTTCTCTCTCTCTCTCTCTCTCTCTCTCTCTCTCTCTCTCTCTCTCTCTCTCTCTCTCTCTCTCTCTCTCAGCAGTAAGTATCCTCTGGATATCTTAGGCCGTCCATACCTCGACCTTGATGTAATGTGATCAGATCCGTCCGTTTGGTATCTCATGAATACCAGATAGACACGCTGGCCGAGTGAGTGAGTGGGAGAGTGAGAGGGGTGGCATGGGAAAGAAGTGTGGGAGAAAAATGGTTGAGTGGAGAGTGAGAGGAGTGTGGGCTCTGTGAGTGTGTGGGAGAGTGGGGGAGAGTGAGATGGGTGGGATGAACGAGGAGAGTAGGAAGAGACTGGGTTCTGAGGAGAGTGGCGAATTAGAGGAGTGTACGAGGACAAGGAAAGGGATAGGCGAAGAAAAGAAAGGAGAGTGGAGTGGTAGGAGAAAAAAGTAGTTGGAGATCTGGAGGAATCAAGTCAGGGGAGAGGGACGACTAAGGATAGAAAGAAATGAGTGGGATGACCGAGGACACGAGACAGGACGGTGGAATAACTAAGGATAGGTGGTAAAGGGAAGGATAACTAACGGCAGGAAGAGAAATGAAAGTGGAATGGCTTAGGTCAGGAGAGAGGAAGTTGGAATGACTGAGGATGGAGGGAGAGAGGAGGGTGAGATAACTGAATATAGAAGGATAAAGAGACACACGAGAGGTAATGAATGAAAAGAGGGATGAATGAAACTAGTAGAATAAGGAGTGGAGTAAGATATGTAAGTACTGGAGTGAACTATGATAAGAAAGAACTGTTTGGCTGAGGCGAGTTTAAGGCCAGCAGCGGCAATTTGGAGAGAACGAAGAGAGTGAGGATATAAAAGATCATTATCGTCATCATCATCATATTTTTCTTGCATACATGGGATACGATGGTTCTGTAGAAATCAACTGAGTGGCCAGTAAAATGCGAAACATGATCCACACCAAATAATCTTTTATATTGTCTGGTGTATAAAGACCCATAATGCCTGTTCGATAACGATCACTCCGTTCAATGAAAAGTCAAAATAACACGGTTGCAGCCCTTGTCTTTTGCATCTCCATAAATAAGTCATTTATTCGACTCCCTATGTCTCGTCCAAAGGATCCTAAGATGTAACTTTTGTCATGTGCATCTCCATACTCACTGTATGTCATCCATTCATCTCTATACTTATCGTACAATGGATAACACACACACACACACACACACACACACACACACACACACACACACACACACACACACACACACACACACACACACACAGGGCACATTAAAAAAGGCGTCATCGGATTAAAAAGGTTAATATTTGCGGTACTTTTCCCTTTTACCTGTTTGAGTGCATACACTACGGCCTGTATTCTAGGTGAATTTGGAGATTGCATAGCATTTCTTCATTAGTTACTTATTTTGGGCAATAACATAATTTATCCTTCTGATACGTTCGTTTTCTTGCTTTAATGCTGACACAGGATACAAGATTCTCAATAAATCGCCAGGGAAGAAGAGGTACTGCGATATCTCCAAATAGCCTAAAGAATCACACATATCTGGAGGATAGGAAAATAAATTCAGTGTATTATGTCAGAGTAAAGAAAGGCAGGACATACAGGCAAGGCAATGACAGGAATGAGGGAGGGATGTAAGAGTTCCATGAAGAAGGGAGAGGAAAATGTGTGTGTGTGTGTGTGTGTGTGTGTGTGTGTGTGTGTGTGTGTGTGTGTGTGTGTGTGTGTGTGTGTGTGTCACCATTACCACTTAGATAAACTTTTACAGGGGTAAATTGTGATTTTATGAATATCCTAGCTATATATGTATATCTCTCTATATCAGTCCATTATCTATCTATGTATGACATTCAGTTAATCAAGAAATACGAATGACGGGAGCTCGAATTATTAATATGGCCGACAAGAATGAAAGGATCTCTCTCTCTCTCTCTCTCTCTCTCTCTCTCTCTCTCTCTCTCTCTCTCTCTCCGCGCAAAGATGACAAAAAACTCCACGGAAATGACCTTCCACGTCCGTGTATTGTAACTCTAATGGGGACAACTATTTTTCTCCAAAATACCCCATCAGAGATTATCAGTCAACATGAAACTGAAACTGACCAATTTGAGACTCTATTCGAACCACTCTATTAAATTTCATTAAAATCCATTTTCCAGCTTTGACTGCACTACACACACACACACAAACACACACACACACATAGGATTATATATATATATATAAATATAAATATATATATATATATATATATATATATATATATATATATATATATATATATATATATATTGTTTCTTACTATCAATTGGACAAGTGAGCGAGCAGAGAGGGCTGCCACTCTAGTTGTGCTCCCTGGCTGGCTGTGAGGGGGGAGTATTGTGTGCTGGTGTGGTGCATGTTGGTTGTACTGCAGGTGATGACGACGATATGTTTGTTACACGTGCTGCAGCAACATCAACAACAATAGCAACTTGTACCACACACACAGACACCCTCCCCCCGACCAGCCTATAAGGGCCATTATGCTATTATTACATTATTAGAGGGATAGGTGGACTTTATTACTCAACCGCCGGTCACAACAGGATTCTCCTGCTCTTCATTCCTCTAAGCCATGTAACAATATACAATGCTGGGTGGTTCACATCTATCGAAACCATACATGCTCCCTACGTATTAAGTGCGGTTGATGGAGGATTAGGGCCCCTCCCTGTAAAACAATTAACTCTAAGCCTTGGCCACCCCGCTTTTGGGATACATGGCGTCTGGCAATGAATGATATATATATATATATATATATATATATATATATATATATATATATATTTACCTAGCCTATGATTTCATCATCCTTTGTGTAATTCTAACGCACAGTATGCTGCATGTTTGATCACGAGCGTGTTCTGCCTCAGTCCCCCCTTCTACTGTTATAATAGAGTAAGTCGTCCTTTCTGTTGTTCAGAGCGGGATTGTCAACTCTTTGTCCCCATGGCTTCATTTGCGCGTCCTTCTTACAAGTTGTATCAAGCTCTGCCGGCCCCTATATAATGAGCTCAGTCTCTGCATTATTGCCACTTAGATCTGCTCCTCATTTTGTTCACATCTCTGTCCTCCCCTGTACAGTTGTTATTGTGAGTGCTCAGGAAGTCTCCAGCCATCTAGCAGCTGTGTGTAATTTGAGTATAACTGTTGTTGCATTTTGTTCTTGTACTGTATAGCATAAGTTGTTAATTTGTAGGCCTAGTGAGGTTTTTGTAATTCATGTAGGGTTATTATTGTTAGCCATTGTTCATAATAGTTTGTATCTGTAATAATTTATCTTGCATTAACTGAGCATTACCCAGTGTATTTTCATTTTATCAGGGCTGACTTAGGTAACTTTACTCTTGCTAATTTCGTGTTAATAGAGGCTATTGCAGTTAACTATATATTTAACCTGTTTTTTTGCCATTACATTATCCTTATGAGTCCTGAATGTTTTGTTGTTAGTTTGAGCATTAAACTTTAACTTGTAATTTTACCTAACTCTTTTGTTTTGAACCTGGAACTTTACGGGACAGTAGTGATTTTTAGTATTCTCACTTAAAGTGTACATTATCTTTCGCTGTTCCGTAACATAAATTTGGCGACCTCGCCAGGATATTATCATAAGGATATTGCTTGATATTTTGTGACTGTGATTTATTCATGATGTCTACTATTACTACACTTGATGAAGCCAAAGATTTTTTGTCAAATGTGCAAACAGTGTGTGATGTAGAAAACAGAACAAAGAATGAACTTAAGCTTGTTGCTCAACAATTGGGAATTGCTGTTTGCTCTCATCATTCTAAAGATCAAATTGTTGACATGATTAATGAAAGCTTGTTTAATGTAACTCCTCCAAATGAGCAAACGCAGATTGAAATAGCTAAGTTACAGCTAGCCCTGCAGGAGTCTCGTGCTAAGGAGGCAGAGTCTCATGCTAAGGAGGCTGAGTTTCAGGCTCGTGCTAAGGAGGCTGAGGCACAAGTTGAAATTGCTAGGATTCAGGCAGATCATGAGTATCGCATGAAACAAGGTGGAACTGGATCATCTAGCTCTGATGATTTTGATGTGGCTAAAAATGTTAAACTTGTCCCTCCTTTTAATGAATCTGGTTTAACAAAGTATTTTCAGTTGTTTGAGAGGGTAGCTACAGGTTTTAATTGGCCCAAAGAGTATTGGCCAGTACTCCTTCAAACTGTTCTCACCGGTAAAGCTCAAGTAACTTATGCATCTTTGCCTCAGGATCAATCTGATAATTATGATGTAGTTAAGAGCTTGATTCTTAAGGCCTATGAGCTTGTTCCTGAAGCCTATAGAGTAAAATTTAGGACAACTTACAAGCAAGATAAGCAATCCCATGTTGAGTATGCAAAAATCAAAGAAGATCTGTTAGAGCAGTGGTTAAATTCTAAGAATGTGGATTCTGATTTTGGTAAATTTAAGCAGATGATTTTGCTGGAGGACTTCAAAAGGTGTATTAGTAAAGATGTAAGCCTATATCTTGATGAGAAAAGAATAGATAATTTGTCTGATGCTGCAGTTTTAGCTGATGAATATGTTCTCACTCACAAGAGATATTCTAGAGAAAAAGGGAAAGCTGAGAGTAAGTACGTTGCCTCTACTCAGCAGGCTTGGAGTAATTGTAATTGTAATTTAATTGAAATATAATTAATTACACATTTTTAAGATAATTGTAATTGAAATTGTATTTCGTTATTAGTAATGATGTGTAATTATAATTGTAATTGTAATTGTGTTTTTAAGTAATATAGTAATTGTATTTGTAATTGTAATTGAGCATTTAGGAGAAGAACAATTATAATTACATCACACAAATACTTTGATAAACGTATATAGTATGATATACTGAACAGAGAGAGAGAGAGAGAGAGAGAAGGGTGGATTTGCTCTGAAGTAAACATGTTAAACGAGACAGTAGTACTGTCTCGTGTAACATGTTTACCTGTGTAACAAGTAATTGAAACATAATTGAACACAAACTAGGTTGTAATTGTAATTGCAATTGTAATTTGGAAGTATTAAAACTGAGTAATTGTAATTGTAATTGTATTTGTCATTTTTTTCCTTCCCTGTAATTGTATTTGTAACTGTAATGTAATAATGGACAAGTAATTCTAATTGTAATTGTAATTGACTGAAAGCATATGTAATTACTCCAAGCCTGCTACTCAGAGTACAGGTAACAGGAAAGAGAATAAAGATGATGTTTCTCAGGAAGTAAATACCAGCTTCACCTCTAGATTTCAGAAAAGTAAATGTACTTATTGTAGTAAGCTTGGTCATACTACGGAGAAATGTTTCAGGAGACAGCGTGATGTGAACAAAAAGAAGTCTTTAAGTATTCAGTCAATTGGTCTAGTGTCCACCCTTGAGAGTTCCCATAATTCTTTAACTGAGTTAACTGAACCTACTTTGAGGGGTAACTTAAATTCTCATGATGGAGCTCCTCTTTTGAGCAGTAACGTGGGTGACACTCTCAAGAGTTCATGTGCTAATTTCCTGTCTGATGGTTTTGTCAGTCCTCTGGACAGTAATGACAGGAAATCAGTTAAAATATATCGTGATACAGGTGCTTGCCAATCCCTTATGCTGACCAGTGTTCTAGGCTCTAATGTTAATTCCTCTGATGAAACTGTAATTTTACAAGGTGTAGGGAATAATTACTTCTCTGTCCCTCTGTGCAGAGTGAATTTAGAGTCTGGCTTTGTTAATGGTTCCGTTATGGTTGGGTTGGTTGAGACACTCCCAATGTCAGGTGTAACTTTCTTACTTGGAAATGATATTGGTGGAAGTCAAGTGTGTCCAGCTCCTCAATTGTCTAGTGAGCCAGTGGCTGCGTCACAGGATTGTGATGTCCCTGGTGTGTTCCCTGCATGTGCTGTCACTAGGGCTAAGTCTAAAGTTACTGGTGATTTAGAGGATAATGATGATGATGATGTTATCCTAGCTGACACTTTTCTTGCTAATTTGGACCACTCACCAGATGAGGCAGTACCCCGTAGTGTTGATAATTTGTCTCGTCAAGAGTTGGTTGAGTTGCAGGTTGCTGACCCTCAGTTGAAAGGTCTAGCTAACTCTGCTTGCAGTGAGGAAGAGTCAGCCGGTGCTTCTACTTGTTATTATATAAAGTCAGGAGTACTTATGAGGAAGTGGAGACCCCCAACAGTATCAGACGACTGTGAATGGGAGGTTGTACATCAAGTTGTCATCCCTCGTGTTTGTAGGCAGGATATCATTAGAGTGGCTCATGATTCCAGTTTGGCAGGACACCTTGGAGTGAGGAAGACTGTGGCACGCATTTTGAAACACTTCTGCTGGCCAGGTATCTTCAGGGATGTTTCCTGGTATTGTAAGTCTTGTCACACCTGTCAAGTTGTCGGGAAGTGTAATCAGACCGAAAAGGTTGCACCTCTAGTTCCCATTCCTCCTTTTGAGGCGCCTTTCACCCGTGTGTTGGTGGATATTGTGGGCCCTCTTCCTAAGACTTCTTCAGGATTTTCTTATGTGTTGACCCTGATTGATATGGCTACTCGTTATCCTGAAGCCATTCCACTTAGAAATATCTCAGCAAAGAACGTGGTTAAGGAAATGCTAGGGTTCTTCACAAAGTTTGGTCTGCCCAAGGAGGTACAGTCAGACCAAGGAAGTAATTTCATGTCAAATGTTTTCAAGCAGTCTCTGAAAGAGTTGGGCATCACCCAGATCACGTCTTCAGCTTACCATCCCCAGACCCAAGGAGCGTTGGAGAGATATCATCAAACACTCAAATCGATGCTCAAGAAATACTGTTTGGAACATCAGAAAGACTGGGACAAAGGTCTTCCATTCGTTGTATTTGCCGCAAGAGAATCTCCAAATGAATCACTGGGCTTCTCACCTTTTGAACTACTGTTTGGCCATGAAGTAAGAGGACCCCTTAAGCTACTCAAGGAATGCTGGCTGTCGGAGGATGATGACGTCAACCTGCTGGAGTATGTGATGAAGTTCAAAGAACGGCTGTCCACTGCTTTACAGCTGGCGAGAGAGAATTTAGGAGTTGCTCAGGAGAAGATGAAGACTTGGTATGATAAGAAGTCCAGGTTACGCCACTTTCAGCCAGGAGATCAGGTTTTGATTCTGCTACCAGTTCATGGGCAACCTCTTCAAGCCAAGTTTAGTGGTCCTTATTTTTTGGAGAAGAAGCTCAGTGATGTCAACTATGTCATCGCCACACCAGATCGTAGAAAGAACAAGCAACTTTGTCACATCAACATGCTAAAGTTATATCACAGGCGGGACGAAAATAATCCAGTCTGCACTGTAGCTGTTCCACTCGAGTCTGCAAGTGAAGCTCTCCCATGCAGTATGAGCCTGAGTGATAGTTTGGGGAAGAATCCTGATATCATGAATGATCTCCAGACTAAGCTTTCTCATCTACCTCCCGAGGAAAGGCAGGAGTTTTCGGCATTACTGCAGGAGTACCCGCAAGTGTTCCATGCCACTGCAGGAAGAACCACTGTGTTGATGCATGATGTCGATGTCGGAGACGCAAAACCAAATAAATTGCCTCCTTACCGTGTGAACCCAGTGAAAGTTCCTCTCATCCAGAAGGAGCTTGGCTACCTGTTGGACCACAAGATGATTGAGCCCTGTCAGAGCGAGTGGAGTTCTCCTGTCACTCTGGTCCCTAAGCCAGGGGGGTCACAGCGGCTTTGCATTGACTACAGACGTGTTAATCAGATAACCAAAACAGACACTTACCCTCTCCCTCGTGTGGAAGATTGCATAGACAAGATCGGAAAGGCTAGGTATATAAGTAAGTTTGATTTGTTAAAGGGATACTGGCAAGTACCTATGACTGAACGTGCTAGGGAGATCTCATGTTTTGTAACACTAGGAAAGACTTTTGCATGTTCCATAATGCCATATGGTATGAAGAATGCACCAGCCACTTTTCAGAAGCTCATGAATGTTGTAACAGAGGGTTTGGCAGGGTGTGTTGTTTATATTGATGATGTATTAATCTTCAGTGACCACTGGAAAGATCACCTATGCCATGTCAGTAAATTTCTTGAGCGTTTGGTTCATGCTAATCTTGTAGCTAATTTATCAAAGTGTGAGTTTGGTCAAGCTAAAGTTCAGTACCTTGGGTACGTAATTGGTGATGGACATGTTGCACCACCAGCAGCTAAGGTTCAGATTATAAGTGATCTTCCCAGACCTAAAAGTAGGAAAGAGCTACAAAGATTTTTGGGAATGGTAGGTTATTACCGGAGATTTGTTCTTAACTTTTCAGTTCTTGTATCACCACTTACAGAACTACTGAAAAAGGGAGTTAAATTTGTCTGGACCGATAACTGTGAATCCTCTTTCAGCAAACTTAAAGCTATCCTATTAAGTCAGCCAGTGCTCGCTACTCCAAATTTTGCTAAGCCTTTTAAGATGGCTGTTGACGCAAGTGATACAGGAGCTGGGGCTGTTTTGCTGCAAGAGGATGATCAGGGTATTGAACACCCTGTATCTTATTACAGTAAGAAGTTCACTCCACCTCAAAAGAACTACTCAACTATTGAGAAAGAGCTTTTGGCCTTGATTTTGGGTTTACAGCATTTTTCATTTTATTTGTGTTCTGGTTTTGACCCCATAGTCATTTATACCGATCATAACCCACTGAAATTCCTTAGTAAGTTTAAAGATAAAAATCAGAGATTGACAAGATGGAGTTTACTTCTTCAGGAGTATTCATTAGACATACAACATGTCAAGGGGAAAGCAAATGTTATTGCAGATTGCTTATCTAGACTTTAGACAGATTGTTTTAGAGTAATAAGAAATTTCCTTTGTAAATTTCTTTTTTCTTTGTGGGGAGGTGTTACCTAGCCTATGATTTCATCATCCTTTGTGTAATTCTAACGCACAGTATGCTGCATGTTTGATCACGAGCGTGTTCTGCCTCAGTCCCCCCTACTACCGTTATAGTAGAGTAAGTCGTCCTTTCTGTTGTTCAGAGCGGGATTGTCAACTCTTTGTCCCCATGGCTTCATTTGCGCGTCCTTCTTACAAGTTGTATCAAGCTCTGCCGGCCCCTATATAATGAGCTCAGTCTCTGCATTATTGCCACTTAGATCTGCTCCTCATTTTGTTCACATCTGTGTCCTCCCCTGTACAGTTGTTATTGTGAGTGCTCAGGAAGTCTCCAGCCATCTAGCAGCTGTGTGTAATTTGAGTATAACTGTTGTTGCATTTTGTTCTTGTACTGTATAGCATAAGTTGTTAATTTGTAGGCCTAGTGAGGTTTTTGTAATTCATGTAGGGTTATTATTGTTAGCCATTGTTCATAATAGTTTGTATCTGTAATAATTTATCTTGCATTAACTGAGCATTACCCAGTGTATTTTCATTTTATCAGGGCTGACTTAGGTAAATTTACTCTTGCTAATTTCGTGTTAATAGAGGCTATTGCAGTTAACCATATATTTAACCTGTTTTTTTGCCATTACATTATCCTTATGAGTCCTGAATGTTTTGTTGTTAGTTTGAGCATTAAACTTTAACTTGTAATTTTACCTAACTCTTTTGTTTTGAACCTGGAACTTTACGGGACAGTAGTGATTTTTAGTATTCTCACTTAAAGTGTACATTATCTTTCGCTGTTCTGTAACAATATATATATATATATATATATATATATATATATATATAATACATGCAAGTCAATAACGCGTGATTCATAAGTAAGCTGATACACACAAGGAAACAGAAAACGTAAAATATCCCATGAGCTTTCGTGTAATCACATCTCGAGTGGAGGGCAAAATCTTTGCTCTCCCCTGAAGAAGTGAATACATATTCACACGAAAGCAATCAGGATATTTCCTGTTTCCTTTTTCCTTGTGAAAATCAGCAAATATATATATAGATAGATAGATATAGATAGATAAATAGATAACTATCTATCTCCCTATCTATATAAACTGCATAGATAGATAGATAGATGGATAGATAGACATATATATATATATATATATATATATATATATATATATATATATATATATATACACAGGTAAGCCCTTAATTCACGCGAACTTTTTTCACGCGATTTCGGTTATCCACGAATTTTTCGTACAATAATTAAAACAAAATTATAATAATCAAATAAATAATTTTAATATAAAAGAGAAATAAACAAAATATAAAAATGCCTACCTGCTGCCCGTGTGCACTGCATACATGTGTGTGTGTGTGTGTGTGTGTGTGTGTGTGGGAGGTCGGTCTACCACGCACCACAGTCAGTTTGAATCCGACGGTCGAACCATGCATGACTGGCCAATCGTTATTTGTGGCTTATTTTTCTGCCTTCCAGTGATTGCTTGCCTAGTCTGCCAACATGGGGCCTAAGCATATTGCTAGTGATGCATGTGGTAACACACCAAAACGGACTAGTAAAGTGATGTTGCTGACAGAGAAAGTTAAAGGTTGGACAAACTTCAGGGAGGAATGTCGGCGACAATTCTCCGTCAGGACGATTCCCCGTCATTTATTTACATACCAGTTTATTTAGCAAGTACAGTACATTAGTTTTTTACTTATATGAGTTATAAAATCCCCCTGAAAATTAGTTATTAAAGAATTAATCAATAATAAGTATATTAATAGAATGATGGGGAATTGTCCATGTTTTGACGGTGAATAGACTTGATGGTGAAATGTTTCAGAACCGTATGTTTGGGGTGAGTCAACTGTTCATACAATAAAGGAGAACCTAGCATACGGGAGACAGTGAGGGCTAGTGCTCCATACTGCTAAAGTGTCTCCACCTACGCCTGTGAATTGTCTTGGAACCTGTGAATTGTCTTGGAACCTGTGAATTGTCTTGGAACCTGTGAATTGTCTTGGAACTGCATGTTTGGGGTGAACGAGTCAACTGTTCATACAATAAAGAAGGCAGAATGTAGCATATGGGAGGCAGTGAGGGCTTGTGCACCAGGCTGCTGAAGTGTCTCCACCTACGCCTGTTCTTGTCAGGTTTCAGTGTTAAATTTCTTACATTTTTGTTGTTTTTCATACTTTATGCTAGTTTATAAGGTGTATGTAGTGCATAAACAGTATTATTCAGATGTAATATACTTAATAGACATGCGTAATTATGTGCACACAAGGGCAGAACATATACGCGAATTTACCACATACGCGAAGGGTCTGGGAACCTAACCCTCGCGTGAATTAAGGGCTTACCTGTATATATATATATATATATATATATATATATATATATATATATATATATATATATATATATAGATATATATATATATGTTGTGGTAGGTGGTGCCTACCATCATCCACTCACTTGATGTAGTGCTGCCTACTTCTTCCTTAGCCTTTATCATTCTCTTTCTGTGCCTACCCTCCTCTTTTCCTATTTCTCCCATCTTTCCTCTCACTTCTTATTGCTGTTCTTTCCTTTACAGGTGGCTTTACATTGAGTGACAAGCCAAATGGTTTCCTGTAAGCCAAGAAACCATTTACAACGCTGGGTGGTAACCATATAACCAAACCATACGTGCTCCTTACATGTCAACAAGTTGGTTGGTGAAGGGTTAGTGCCCCTCCCCGTAAAACATATAACTCAAAGTCAAATAGCACCCCTTACGGGATTATGACATCTGGCGATATATATATATATATATATATATATATATATATATATATATATATATATATATATATATATATATATATATATATATAAACCTCACCTTCTCTTTTTCACTGAGACTCAGCTGTCTGAGAAAACTGATAGCAATCAATTCTCTATCCCCCTACTTTCTCTATACTCATATCAAAGACAAAGGTGGCTGTTGTGTATATGTATGTAACGACTTATTTTGTTTTCGTGTTCCTGAACTTGATTATTTTGAATTCTCAACTCTCTGATTTCGGCTTTCATCTCATTCTCTGACTCAATATATCTGTGCTGTTTACATATCCCATAATTCTACTGATTATAAAAATTCTTCAGCTATCATACTTTTACTCTGGAACACATTCTATCCGTTTCCCCTTTCTGTGAAATCTCCATTCAAGGAGATTTCAGTGTTCCTCACCACCTTTGGCTCTCCTTTCCTTTCATAGACCCACCTGGTGAACAAACCTACGTCTTTTCTCTCCGTAATGACCTAGTGCCTTTTGTACAGCACCCTACCTGTATCCGTGACCGTCTTGGAGAGAGTTATAACATACTTGACCTCTTCCATACAACTAATCCTTCTGCTTTCACTGTTAATCATTCTTCTCCATTGGGCTCCTCCGATCACTGCATTATTACCTTACCCTCTCCTGTTGCTCCAGTAAGGCCTGTGGACCCACCAAAGAAACGTTGGTTGTGACACTTTGGAGCCGCTGATTTGAAGACCCTTAGGCAGTACTTCTTTGATTTTCCCTGGAATGATTAGCGCTTCCATGGCAGGGAGTAATCTGAGTGTGCCTTGCACATTACAGAGGTTATTCTCTCAGGCATGGAAGTATACATTCCTTTCTCTTATCCTCTGACTAATTAAAAAATGTCTTGGTTTTATCACTCTTGTTCTAATGCTGTCCACAACAAGGAGAGGGCCTACAAAAGGTACCGGAGCCAATCCACCCCTGAATCACATCTTTTTTATGTTTCTGCCCAGAATCGTTCCAAGTCTGTTCTTCGCTCTGCTAAAAATAATTTCATCTGTACTAAATGCTCTCAACTCTCCAACTCGATATCTTCCCGCTCCTTCTGGTATCTTGCCAAGAACGTTTCTAACAACTTTACCTCATCATCCTTTCCTCCTCTATTCTACTCTGATGGCTCTGTAGCTATTTCTCCTACTGATAAAGGAGATCTCTTCACTCAAACTTTCTCCTCCAATTTCACCTTAGCTGATTCCGTAGCTGTTCCTCTATCACTTCCCCCCTCTGACCTCCTCATAGCTGACATTAAAATGTCTTCAACTGGTGTATTTTCTTCCATCACTGGTCTCAGTTCTAACAAATCAAATGGGCCTGATGGGGTCCTTCCTGTTGTCCTCAAGAACTGTGCTTCTGTGCTTACAACCTGACTAGGGAAACTCTTTCGCCTTTGTCTATCAACTTGTACCTTTATATCTTGCTGGAAGTTTGCTCTCATTCAACCAGTCCCAAAGAAGGGTGACCATTCCTAACATCTAACTATCGTCCAATTGCTTTAGCATCCAGTGTCTCGAAAGTTTTTGAGTCTATTCCTAACAGAAAAAATTTAAAGCATCTCTACCATCACAATCTTCTTTCTGATCGTCAGTATAGGTTCCGTCTGGGACGCTCCACTGGCAGTCTTCTCGCCTTCCTTTCAAACTCTTGGTCAACCTACTTTCGGGACTTTGGAGAAGGCTTTGCCATTGCAATTAACATCTCAAAGGCTTTCGATCGAGTCTGGCATAAATATTTAATTTCCAACCTGCCCTCTTACGGTTTCTATCCTTCCACCTGTGCCTTTATTTATAGCTTCCTTTCTGGTCGTTTTGTAGCCGTTGTTGTAGATGGCCATTGTTCTTCTAGATCTATCAACAGTGGTGTTCCTCAGGGATCTGTCCTATCACCAACTCTCCTTTTATTTAAGGACCTTCTAAGTTGTACATTCAACCTTATCCACTCATATGCTGATGATTCCACCCTTCACCTTGCCATTCGGTTCTCGCAACGTCCATCTCAGCAGTTACTTCAACAAACAAGGTATGAGGCCATGGCACACCTAATGTCTGACTTGACTCGTATCTCTGACTGGGGTAAGAGTAATCTTGTTGCTTTTAATGGATCAAAGACTCAGTTCTTACACCTACAGGTATCAACCTGACAAAAACTTTCACAGGAGTTCCTATTACTGTTAAATAATATCTAGCTCAATCCTTGGTCATCATTAAACAATCTTGGGGTTTCATTCTCTCAGGATTTATTTTAGAAAGATCAAATTACATCTCTTATAAAATGTGCTTCCAAGAGATTGGGTGTGCTATGCCGACTCCATACCTTCTTTACCCCTGCTCAGTTGTTGACTTTATTCACTTTTTTTTTTTTTCCGCCCCTGTGCAGAGTACAGCTCTCATGTATGAGGAGGTTTCCTTTATACAGCTCATCTCAACAAGGTGGAGTCAAAGGTTTTTCATCTCATTAACTCTCCTCTTCTTACTGGCTCCCTTCAACCTCTTTCTCTTTACCTCATTGTTGCATCTCTATCTCTTTTTTATCACTGCTTTAGTGGTTACTGCTCCTCTGAATTGTCTGCTCTCATCCCTCCATCTCTATGATGGGCACGTGGCACCCGTCTAGCAACAAGCTCGCAACACTTTCTGTCCAAATCTGATGCAAGAGCTAACCCTTACTCCCAGTCCTTCATTTATGCAACAGGTCAACTCTGAAACTGTCTCCCACTGTCTGTATTTCCTACTTCCTCTGATCTCAAGTCTTCCAAACGCAGTGTGTCCAGGCATCTCGAAATGAACGGATCTTGGAATTGGTTCTCTGTTGTTTTGTTTTTGTTTTCTTTTTGGAAGGAATGGTTTGCGGGCTCCTTGCCTTTGGTTCCATCTTCCTTGAATAAATAAATAAATAAATATATATATATATATATATATATATATATATATATATATATATATATATATATATATATATAATGTGGAGAGAATGGAGAACGAAAGACTGACTAAGAGGGTGTATGTAGATAAGGTGGAGGGAGCGAGATGGATGGGTAGACCGAGGATAAGGTGGAGGGATGGAGTTGAGAGGTATATGAGGGAAGGGGGAGTGAGTTGGGGGAGGGTAGTCAAATGGTGGGTGACAGAGCGACTTGGAGGCGTTTAGTCTGCGGCCACCCTTTGCGGGATTAGGGCGTCGGGCTATAGATAGATTGATAAATCATCCGTACCTCCTTTCCCACCCTAGTGCAGGGTGAGGAGTGGCACGTCCAGACAGCCTAAGTCTGCCCAGTCCTATGGGCCACGTTTCCATTCACTCATAATTGAAGCGCCCAGAATCCTGGCTGTATCTGATACGCCAAAAACATTCATCACATTCTCCAGTTTCACATAAACGTATCCGATAGAGTCAATCTGTACGCTGTCACGTTAAAAAAGGGTGCCAAATCCCTATCATGCACTTCTCACAACATACATCCAGTCAGCTCGATCTATCGTCATTCCCCTAGCCTCACCGACTTCCTTACTTCTCTTCCTCACACACTCATCCACCATATCCTTCCACCTTCTCCTTGGCGTACCTCTCCTCCTTTCTTCTTCAAATTCGCTCAGATATACAGTACCCTTTTTCACCATTCTATTGTTATCCATTCTCTCCACATTACCGTACCATTTCAATACACTCTCTTCGATTCTGGTATCCGCAGACTTCCTGGCTCCACGTCTATCAAGAATCACATTATTTCGTATCCTATCCACTCTTTGCACTCCACATACATTCCTCAGAAGTCCCATCTCGACTGTCCTTATTTTTTATTTTTCATTTTCATCCCACATCATAGTCTCACATCCATATGTTAAAGTTGGCACTAACACTTTTTCATGTAGGCCTAAGCCTTGTGCAGCTGCAACACTCAAACCTCTGTTTCTTATCAAGGCCGTCATAGCACCAGCTACTTTCCTTCCTTGTGTCACCCTATTTTCCACCTCTTTTGCACATTTTCCTCTCTTTTCTATCACTGTATCCAGGTATTTGAACTCTCACCAATTCCTGCCTTTCTCCAGTCACAGTAACATCACACTGGGATTCACTTTCTCGCTCAGTAACCATCATACATTTACTCTCACGGCACGATGCAGACATTAATAAAACTCTGCACCAGTATACCAAGTTCTTGTGCGGTATTTGCAAGTAGTACTGCATCATCAGCATACGAGTACAACAAATTTGAGATATTCCAACCATCACCATTCATTACCAGCGCCATCCCTCTCTCCATTACTCGTGTTTCTGCTTCTCTCATCACCCCTACCATATATATATATATATATATATATATATATATATATATATATATATATATATATATATATATATATATATATATATATATATATGAACAACCATGCGGACATCACACAAACTTGTCGCACGCCCACACCGATCGTGAACCATTCACTTAGATGCCGATTTACCCTTACACATTCTTCATTACCATTAAAAAAACTCTTGACGGCACCTAGCAGCTTACCATCTATACCGTACATACGCAAAACCTTTCACATTCCTCTGTCTTTTTTGTCGTGTGATTTTTCCAGATCCATGAATGCCATAAACACATGGCTCTTCTCACAAGCCTTCTCCATTACCGGTATCTGTCTTACCGCAAATATTTGATCCACACATCCCCTACCACTTTAAAGCTACTCTATTCATCACTCACTAGGACTTCTGATATCTCTCTTACTTTCTGCATAAAAATTATTTCACATACCGTCCCTTCCACACTCAAAAATCTTAAGGCACGATAATTCTTTCACTCACTTCGGTCACCATTATTTTTGTACAAGAGTACAATCACAGCCTTTTTCCACTCTGTTGGCACAATTTCCCTCATCCATGCCTTCTTACAGATCTCCAACAGGCACTTGATTCCGCACTCTCCATTACACTTAATCATCAATGCATACACCTCATCAACCCCAGCTGCTTTTCCATTTTTCAGCCGTTTCACAGCATTCTTCACATATGCGAGCGTCACGTTTACTGGCACTACATTACTTTCCTGCACACCCCCCAAATCAATCATGTTTACCGCGGCTCTGCTCTCTCTATTCCCATTCATCAGGCTTTCAAAATATTCTTTCCATCTGGTCCTTACTTCATCCCCATGGGTTCATAATCTACCACTTACATCCTTCACACTTTCACACTTCTTTCTACTGTCACTTCTACATTTCCGCACCTCTTTCCAGAATAACTTCCTATTTTCAGAGTAATTTTGCATAATTTTTTCTTCATAGATCATCATTTACCTCCTTCATATTCCTCTTCACTAGTCTCTTTACATGCTTCTTGCACTCCATATATCTAGTTCTTATTTCAATTGAACCCCTATCCTATAACCGCTCTAGCCACTTCTTCTTTTCCTACACTGCTCTCTTGACCTCTTCATCCCAAAATGCCATACCTTTCTTCATTGTTGTTACTCTTGCCACACCACACACAGCTTTAGCAACCGTAACTAAGCAGTCCCTATGTACATTCCACAGGCTGTCCACATGCATTCCATTGCATTTCACTGATTCTAACTCCTCCCCTACTTTAGTCCTATATTCATCTGCCATTTCTTTGATCCTCAGCTTCTCGACTTTTAGTCTTTCTCCCTGACTGCTCCTCTCTCTCATGGTCCACCTCAGTCCTCTCTGCTTGATCTTGCATACCACAATCATATGATCTGACAGACCGCCATGTCTTCCTCTCACAGCCCTCGTATCAGCAACCATTCCCATCGTCGACCTCTCTACGAGCACGTAATCAATCAGGCTCCTTTCACCACGATCCCCGTTCCCTCTATACCTTGTATATAAATGTGCATCTTTGTTTTTCAGATACGAGTTACAAATGCACATCCTCCTTTCCTGACAGATATGCTTCAGTTGCTTCACATTATAATTTTTTCCTGGTACACCATTACAACCCATTATGTCATCCTCAGGACCAGTGCCTACTCTTCCACCCATATCGCCCATTACGATCACTTTATAGCTCCTGGGCACCTCTCCTACTGCTTCATCCAGTTCATCCCAAAACCTTTCTCTCTCTCTCTCTCTCTCTCTCTCTCTCTCTCTCTCTCTCTCTCTCTCTCTCTCACCCCTGTCATCACACGGTGCATATGCTACAATTTCACCTTCTCAAACTTGTACTTGACACATTCATCTCAAGCTGACAGATTTGTAATCTCTCATTCCACTCTGCCACACCTCATTCATCAACAAAGCAACTCCTTTCTTGCATCTTCCTCGCCCATTCATGCCTGATCGTACACATTTCACACCCTCCCACTCCTCCACCTCACACCCTTTAATTTTTGTTTCACACAGTGCCATCACAACATATCTCGCACTCTTGAACACATTCATCATGTCCACCCTCATGCTCTCCTCATTCACACCTCTCCTATTGCACAGGGCCATGTGAATCTGCCCATTTGATTGGGGCCCTGGGCAGGTTTTGGATCCTCCGAGACTCCCCAAAACATTTGCCATGATTAAGTGATTTTAGATAGGGGAATCTGGGGGACACTTAACACTACCAAAAACCCTGGTTATATGGTTACCATCCAGCGTAGTAAATGGTTTCCTGGGTACAGGAGACTAATTGGCTTGCCACTCAATGTGAAGACCATACGGCATCCCTACATTGAGTGAATGAATGATGGGTGCCCCCATCATCCATTCACTCATTTAAATTAAAATTATTTTCCTGTCGAGAGACATATTTACAATCATAAATGCACGCAAACTGCAGTGTGTCGTACGAGAAACAACAACATCCACACATAATAATTAGACTATCTTTCTGTCTATTGACAGATGCCTCAATCTCGTAAGGGATGGCTGCAAATAAGTCGTCTCCATGTCGCCCCGGACCTCGCCATTTAACTGCCCTCCCCTCAGCTAGCACACCTCTCTCTCATGTACAGACGTCGGAATAAGTTTGTGTCCTTTTCCGTGGACTAAGGTGTTTGTAACACTGCTCGATGGAGAGCTATCCCCTCCTCCTCCCTTCCTCATTGTCCCACACTCCCGCCCAACCCCACCAATCGTCTTTCCGACCCCATAACCCCACCCGATACACTCCATACTCTCGCTCACAGCCAGCTAGGGGTTTCTGTACTTCAAGCACCTCTCTAATTACGTGTGGTCCGAACAACTAATAAAGGAATAATACAGTATATATCATAAACCAGGTTGGGAAAAGGTTTACTACAGTGTGTGTGTGTGTGTGTGTGTGTGTGTGTGTGTGTGTGTGTGTGTGTGTGTGTGTGTGTGTGTGTGTGTGTGTGTGTGTGTGTGTGTGTGTGTGTGTGTGTGTGTGTGAGAGAGAGAGAGAGAGAGAGACAGAGACAGAGACAGAGAGAGAGACAGAGAGAGACAGAGAGAGTTAAAAGACTGGGAGCGACTTGCGGAGAGGGAGAGCAAGTGGAAAAATGAGAAATGAGAGGATAGTTACGGAGAAAAAAAAGAAGGGGAGAGGCAAGGAGAGAACAACGAGAGCTAAGAAAAGAAACAGAGTGAGAAGAGACAGTGAGAGGTGAAATGAGATACAAGCAGTGTGAAAGGGAAAGAGAAAAGGGAGATGTGAATAGAAATACCAGGAGTCAAGGAAGTAGAGATAAAAGAGGAGACAGCTGAGAGAAAAGGGGAATGGAGCAAACATAGAAATAGGGATAACAAAAGGAGAAAGTGGGAAAGAGAGCTACGGAACGGAATACTGAGAATGATAATGAGAAAAATTAGAAAAGGAGGCAAGGTAACAGGAAGGAGGAAGAAAGTGTGTTATGCTGGCAAGGACGCAGGGAAAGAACTAGCCTAAGCCGGAAAAGACGAGAGTACTGTGTTTGAGTAGAACGAATGTAACATTCAAGTAAACAGGGAGGGAGAGGAACAGAGAAATTTGCAGAGAGAAAGTAGAGATTAAGGGTGGGAAGAAAATAGGTTAATTTGGCGGGCAAGAAAGAGAAGGGGAAAGTTAAGAACGGAAGATAACGGGAGGAAGAGGGAGGGAGGGAGGGAAAGACAGTGGGAAGAGCGGAATGAAAGAAGAGATTTCGGGTGACAGGGAAAGACGGAGAGAAGAGAGAGAAAAAGAGCATGCAATTATTACTGGGGGAAGAAAGCAGTGAAGGAAATGGATTTAATACAAGTAAAGAAATAGGGAAAGAGTAATGGAGAAAAAAAGGTAAAACATGTGACATGAAAAAAGTATGACAAAGTTGTGACACAGGGAGGGAGGAGGAAAAGATGCGTGAGGTAAGGAGGGAGCGACAGAGGGTGAGAGAGACGAAGGAAAGGAAAGAGAGAGGGAGGAAGGTAGGAACTGAACAGATAGCTATAAAGAAAGGGGAAGGAGGGGAAAGGAAACTGGGGATGAGACAAAGGATCCAGAGAGAGAGAGAGAGAGAGAGAGAGAGAGAGAGAGAGAAGGGGGGGGGAGTAAACAGACAGGCACAGACAGATAGGTCGACAAATATTCAGAAAGTTTGCGTTTGTGTGTGTGTGTGTGTGTGTGTGTGTGTGTGTGTGTGTGTGTGTGTGTGTGTGTGCTTCCGTCCCTGTGTCACTCCTATAACACTGTTCCATTTTATCACCTGCGTGTTTTCTTCCTCTCTCCTTCAGTTTCTTCTCTCACTTTTTTTTATCAGTATTTCTTCTGATTGTTCTTACCATTCCAAGTCTCTCTCTCTCTCTCTCTCTCTCTAGGAATAAAAAGATTGTTCTCACAGTTAATATCTCCTTGATACGGCCACTTCCTGACTTGCTGTGGAATTTTGGTCGCTTGGAAAAGACATACGTCGCCTTATAAAGAGTTCAGGAGACTAAGGTATCAAGTTCGCCTGAGGGCTGTGGGACTTTTTTAGTAGAAACTCGTAGACTACAAGGTCAGCTCACTGAAGTGTTTAAAATCTGAATGGGTTTCACAATCATTACATAGAAAGTTGCTTACTCTTAACACGGACTCGGCACACAACCATGACTGGAAGCTGTAAATGAAAAAAATTACCAGCAGAATTACATGAAAACTTTTTCAAGTGCAAGATCTGCTCCACATGGAACTGATTCAACATGGGCATTGTTAACACTACAGCAGAGAAGTTTAAGGGATTCATCGGCAGTCTCTTACACTAAAATAAATGTGAATTGGATAAGCATTCCCAGGCAAACAAGAAGTATCTCCACGGTATGGGCTGCATTGTCATTAAGATCCTAACTTTTCCTTGTAACTCCCCTCTGTGTGTGTGTGTGTGTGTGTGTGTGTGTGTGTGTGTGTGTAAATGAGGTGTCTACTACAGCAACATTTAATCACAGCAGATTTATTTATTTCCTCTCTCTCTCTCTCTCTCTCTCTCTCTCTCTCTCTCTCTCTCTCTCAGTGTAGTAAACCTTTTCCTAACCTGGTTTATGATATATACTGTACTGTTCCTTTATTAGTTGTTCGGACTACACATAATCAGAGAGGTGCTTGAAGTACAGAAACCCCTGGCTGGCTGCGAGCGAGAGTATGGAGGGTACCGGGTGGGGTTATGGGGTCGGAGAGAAAATTGGGGGGGTTGGGTGGGAGTGTGGGACTATGAGGAAGGGAGGAGGAGGGGATAGCTCTCCATCGAGCAGTGTTACAAACACGGAACAAGAAACGAAATTATTCCGACGTCTGTACCTCTCCACTCCATCCTTCCATCTCATCTTCGGTCTCCCCCTCCCACTCCCCCCTATCCACCTCACTCACATACACTCTCCTCGTTACTCTCTCCCTCTCCATCCTCTGCACGTGGCCAAACCACCTCAGTATATTTCTCCTAACGCTTTCCATCACATCCACAGCACAATGCTCCTTCACTTCCTCATTTTGCTAGTCTTTCTCTCTGTGCAACTCCACATGCTCCTCTCAAATAACTCATTTTCACTGCTCTAACTTTTGACTTGAGTCCTTCCAACAAGGTCCAAGCTTCACTTTCATACGCTAGAGTTGATATCGCAATACTATCATGCAGCGACTTTTTTACTTTCATGCTCACTTTCCTATTTCTTTTCGCTGCTTTCAAAGAACCAGCAAACTTTCCTCCTTGTTGCACCCTTTCGAACACTCATCACACTACCCAAGTTACCGATTCCCTTCAACCTCTGTCTCTTCGCCGCACTGTTGCATCTTTATCTCTTTTCTATCGCCACTTCAATGGTCACTGCTCTTCTGAACTGTCTCCATGCATTCCTCCACCTCTACGACGGGCACGTAGCACCCGTCTAGCAGCAATCTCTCATCCCTTTTCTGTCCAACTCTCTAATGCAAGAGTTAACCGTTACTCCCAGTCCTTCATTTATGCAACAGGTCAACTCTGGAACTGTTTCCCTCTGTCTATATTTCCTGCTTCCTATGATCTCCAGTGTTTCAAACGACGTCTGTCCAGGCATCTCGAAATGATCGGATCTTGAATTTGGCTCTCTCTTGTATTTTGTTTTTCTCTTGGAAGGAGCAATTTTGCGGGCTCGTGGCCATTGGTTCCTTCTTCCTCACATAAAAAAAAAAAAACATTTTCCATGTCCTCATCATCCAGCCTCACTGTACATTCAATGACTTCATTTCTCTCGAAGACCATAACTTTGCTCTTTCCACATTCACCTTTAAACAAGTGTCCTGTATTAAAACCAAGTATTTATGAATTGATGATTATAGTAAAACAGAAAAAAAAGTAAAGGACTCTATAAAATCTTGTAATTATTAAGATTAGCTAAAATGCGTATATATATATATATATATATATATATATATATATATATATATATAATATAATAACGCGAGGGTTAGGTTCCTGAAGAGGTCGCGTTAGTTAAAAATGCGTAATTTAAACATAATTTTCCCATAGGAAACAATGGTAATATTGGGGGTTACGTTCCTTGACTCTGGGAAAGTCTATACCCATTTGGGGAGTTATGCTACACTAAACTTAAAAGCAACAAATTTAATTTGAAGGAGAATCCACTTAAAAAACAAAAACAGTATATCTGAGGAGAAATAAAAAACATTTTTGCCCTATTTGGGCCGGTGTTGTTTACTTCTCCCCAAATACATACTGTTTTCGTTTCTTACGTGGATTCTCTTTCAGTTCTGCTTTATTCACGGCATTGTGAAAGTTCCTCAACATTATTAATGCATTAGTAGGTCATAAAAACACTACAGTAAAATCAACATTTTCATTACAGTAAGTAGGTCTCAAACAATAACAACACAGCCTCACTTCATCTATGCATCACTCGTCGTCTGCTGCTGTCCCTCCTTACCCCTCTACCCCACCTCCCGCCTCTCCCAACCCTAAATTTGTTGTCCCTCCTCGCTCTGCTGTCCTTCCTCTTCCTTTTCCTCTAACTCCCGTGCTACTGGTGATGAAGATAACAGTTTGCTGTCTTCTTCATAAAGAACTGTTCTATCTTGGTCTGAGTGGTTTTCTTCTTTCTGTTCTGCAGCATCAAGGTGTAACAATTTAGATCTACCATCACTTTCCTGGTCAAATTTTGTCTGCAAATGAGCCAAATTGCTCAGAATGGGGCCAAACTTAATTTTCGACTATTATAGTTCGAATAAAACCAGTTTAAGCAACACACAAATACAAAAAATTATTTATGCATAAACTGCCACACACGGTCTATCAGCTCCGGACTGTCCAAGGCGCGCGCGGCTAATTTGAAACCATCACGTACGTGTAAAGTCGCGTTAAATCGAGAAACCCTTGTTAGTTAAACATACCTCCTTAAATATTTGCTCGTGTTAAAACGAAAACGCGTTTTTTAAACGTGTTAGTTGAGAGGTATATATACATATATATATATATATATATATATATATATATATATATATATATATATATATATATATATATATATATATTGAATCAAAAGCCTTTTCGTTATCAACAAAACCTAAGCACAGTGCTTTATTATATTCTGTAGTTTTATCAATCAGCTGATTCATTGTGTGTAGATGATCAGTAGTTGAATACCCGATTCGGAATCCTGCCAGTTCACGAGGCTGGTTTTCCTCCAAATTAGTTTTACTCTGTTCGTAAGGACTTTAGTGAAGAGTTTGTAAATAACTGATTATAAGCTAATGGGTGGATAGTTACTAAGATCATCTGAGTGACCTTTTTTGTAACGTAAAATAACTATTGTATTACACCATGTTATGGAAATTTTCTTCTTTTTTATACACTCAGTAAATAAGTAAGCAAGCCTATTTTGTACTTCTCCAGCATCCAACAGTAGATCTGCTACTATTCCATCTTCTCCCGGAGCCTTCCCTCTTTTCATATTTTTAAGGGAAATATTTACCTCGTCTGGTGTTACCTCAGGTTTTTCACTTGTGTCAACTGAAAAGTTAGCTATTGGTACTACGGTCTTTGATGCATACTGTACAGTTCTTTGTAAAGTTTTTCAACCCTCGTCACCATTTTGTCTCTGCATTTAATGACTACACCGTTTTTGTCTTTTGTTGATGTAATTTCTTGCTTTCCTAGTGTCATTTTACTTCGGACCTGATTCAGACTCTTTCCTTTTCTGATAGTTGCTCTGATCTGATCCATGTTTCACTTTTTTTTTCTTCTTCTTCTTCTCTTTGTCTTTTGTTGATAAGATTATTTAATTTCACTCGTTCTATTTCATCTTTCTTTGTTTTTACTTTCATTTCATTTTTTTTTTTTCATAAGCTCGAGTGTCTTTTCTGAATACTTCTTCGCTTTGTTTGTATTAATTTTTCGTACTACCTCCGCTGATTCTCTTAGCACTTTTGTTAGCTAGTCATTCAGCTCACCAGTGTCACATTCAGCATTGCTTAGAGCCTGAAATCTATTCCTTATTTCCAACTGAAAGTCTTCTTTGTTTTCCTTTGCTTTTATTGGGCATATCGTTTTGTCCTTAAAATTATCTTCTTTCTTTCACTTCTGATATTGAATCTGGCTGTGCAACCCACCATTCTATGGTCACTTCCTATATTTAGTTTGTTGATAACTGTGACATTTGTGATCGTGTTATTCTTATCTGCTATAATGAAGTCGATTTAATTCTTTGTTTCTCCATTTGGGCTTCTCCAGGTCCACTTTCTCCCTATTCTTTTGTCAAAGAATGTGTTCATTATTCTCATGTTATACATTTCAGCAAAGTTTACCAGCATTTCTCCTCTTTCGTTCCTTTCTCCCGCTCCAAATTTTCCCATACATGCTTCTCCATTTTTTGATTTCCCAACTGTTGCATTGAAGTCTCCCATGAGTATGGTATTTGTAGTCTTTTCTTCTTCCATAATCTGGGAGATGTCATCATATAATGTTTCTATTTCTTCATCTGAGCTTTGAAAAATTGGTGCATTTACTTGTATTATTTTCAGGGTATATTTTTTGCAGTCTAAATACCACCAATGTTGCTTTGTCAGATACATTGCTGAATTTACGAATGTTGTCTGCAAGATTTCTGTTAATTAGAAATCCTACACAACTAACTCCTTCAATTTGTCTTCCTCTGTTTTAAAATGGGTGGTTGCTGTCTTCAAGCTGAAATACTTTTTCTTCTTTTCTGTGGATCTCACTCAAACCTACAATATCCCAACTAATGTTTTCCAGTTCAGTCATTAAGTTTTCAAGTCGGTAATCTTCTGTGAGGGTTCTTACATTGTATACATAAATCATCATGGATTTCAGATTGTTTAATATCCCAGTCTCTAACTTGCCAACACAGTGCCTACTCACTTTCGGTGGCACACCGATATTAAGCACAGGGGACAGTGCGGTTGGACCTGATGATCCAACAGGAACATCCGTCAAATTATTTGCAATAGAACTCATGTTCGGATGGGAGGATTATGGCAAATACTCTCACATCCCGGCCGCATAGTTTCTGGTGACATGTAATTTTTGTACCACGGTACCTCATATATCTACAAGGCCTTCCCTGTCTCCCGCCTGCTGCCCCTGCACAGAGCAATTATAAACTCATTGTGAGAACAAGGATTAAGAACATTGTAAAGATGCTCGAAAACACACATAAAGAGGGAACTTCTACAATTAAATTACATAAGGACTTGGAAAAAATTAAGGCTGAGCAGGGAGATACAATTTGCCTAGAAAGTATTTTCAGAAAGCCAGACTGGGAAAACAAAGGAGTGAACATAGATGGAGAAAAGTTAAATCTTTAAGATTTGCATATGATATTGTCATGATCTCAGAAACAGCAGTTTACCAGGAATGTTAAATGACCTGATCAGAAAAAGTCTCAAAGTAGAGCTAAAAATGAACCGAAGTAAAACCAATGTTTAAACCAGAAACACCAAAGAGCGTCATCAGAAAAAAACAGAGAAATTCTTGAAGAAGTCGAGGAGTACAATTACTTGGGACAAAGGCTAAAATTAATGAAAGATCATGTTAGCGAAATAAAAAGACGCATTACAATTGGATGGAAAGCTTTCAGTAAACATAGAGACATTATGAAAATTAGTTTGCCAGGTTGTATGAAACGAAAAGTATATAGTGAATGTATAATTCCAGCTATGACGTGTGGTTGTGAGACCTTGATACTGACAAAATCGATGGAAAATAAATTAATCTATTCTCAGAGAGCAATGGAAAGGTCAGTGTTGGGAATATCTTTAAGAGACAGGAAAAGATCAACTTGGGTGAGAGAGCAGACTAAAGTCAGATATTATAGAAGTTATCAAAGAACACAAATGGAGGTGGGCAGGCCACGTAACAAGAATAAGGGATAACCGATGAAGCAAGAGGTTGACTGAGGGACACCAAGAGATTGTAAGTGTACCAGAAAAAGGCCAGACAGGAGGCTAAATCAAGCAATGAATACTTTATACCGGCTTGCTACGCCGGACTCTCAGAACATAAATTTATAAACTTTCTCAACAGTACACAGCAGAGACTAATTACTCACAAATGCTGATTATTAGTACTGTTAGCCTCTGGAGAAAGTGACTTCACCCCTGACAATCCTGACAATAAATAACTAATACTATTAATAATATCAGGTTCTTGCTGATGCTTAACTCCTAGGAGGCACAACGGATTGTAAGCTTAATACAACAAGACTGGCCTAAGTACCAGTTATGAATGGCAAAACGTTTATGCAAGCTAGGAGCTATAAGGGAAATAAGCTTAACTGTAGAGAAATGAAACACGAGTTTACATTACATTAAGCTCAAGAAAAAGAACTGTTAAATTTATTGATTACGAAGAAATAAATTTAGCGTTACATTTCAAATGAATTCAAATAAAGAGATTGTACTCGCTCACTCACTCAAAGCTAAATTCTTACGCCTATTAAGAAAAAAACATACGGCGCAGCCGGCCAGCATGTGAGGAAACAGCACACTTAACTAAACTCTTAAACCTAGGAAAATACAAAAAGGAAATACTGGTCAATGAATGTGGTGTATCACCAAGAAGGGTGGGAGCCTGGAGAACTGTAGTCTAGTGGAGTCTGGGTGCTAGCTGACCTCTCTCACTGCTGGAGCACAGAACCTCACTCCGTCACGACAGACACTTGACTGCCAAACTCGTGGGAAAAAAGGAGCGCTAGGGCCGCATTTTTAACGGCTAGAGTGAGCGAAACGCGCCCAAAACAAATCGCTCAGTGGAAGCACTAATGTCTCACACAAAGACGATCACTTATGACACTGAAAAATTAATTTGAAAGGACTCCCGACCGAATGAGCGGTTAACTGAACAATAAACTGGGATTCCACTAGAGTTTGCGGTTTCCCACAAAAGCCAATGTCACTAGCCAACTCGTGACATTACGCCCCATGAAAATCAAATCTTTCTTTCTTCAGAAAAAAGATTTCAATATGCATACACATAAATCCTTACTCAGTCACACAAGTTTCACACTGTGGTGTGTGTGCTATCCTGCTACAGGAGAAAATCACTATCGCCAATGAGCGAAAAAACCTCGTATTTATGTTAATAGAGGCAAGCTTGAGGGAAAAAACTCTGTGACGACAGTGAAAATCCTGTACTCAGGTCAA
Source organism: Coenobita brevimanus (assembly GCF_032717465.1). NCBI lineage: Eukaryota > Metazoa > Arthropoda > Malacostraca > Decapoda > Coenobitidae > Coenobita > Coenobita brevimanus. The sequence continues at coordinate 15,558,566 of NC_136982.1, forward strand.
ACTGAGCGAAAGTTCGCTACATTTACACTGACAACTAATTGTTGTGTAGCGTAATGTATGTAATACATGGTGTAGGTGTGAATGTTGTAGTGTAACTGTACCTACGTGTAAAATGACACAGTAAATATTAATAATATGGCGACGACGAAGACAGAGAAGAGGCGGCAGCATGCGGCAGACGATCACCTGGCCCGCACAGCAAAACTGCTACACCCATTGCTGTACCTGCAAAATCAATTAAGGTGGAGCATCAAAAGTGTCAATAAGACAAAAATTCTTATTACGTTACAATTACTCTCTCTGCCTAGCAGTCAGTACATGCTACGAAAGGTACGCTCTAGCTGAAAAATACGAGTGACAGCCTAAGCTTCGTACATTCGAGGTCGCCATTAATTTATTAGGTACATTATTAACTAGGAAACGTAGTCGTAAGGGTTCTTAGTGGGGAAGCTCTAACCTGGCATGCACCTCACTCAACATGCGGTGCAGCCGGCCAGCATGTGAGGGTACAGCACCTTAACAACATCCCATCACCCAGTTTAGGGGGAACTCTAACCTGGCATCCACCTCACTCGACATGCGGCACAGCCGGCCAGCATGTGAGGGAACAGCACCTTAACAACATCCCATCACCCAGTTTAGGGGGAACTCTAACCTGGCGTCCACCTCGCTCGACATGCGGCACAGCCGGCCAGCATGTGAGGGAACAGCACCTTAACAACATCCCATCACCGAGTTTAGGGGGAGCTCTAACCTGGCGTCCACCTCGCTCAACATGCGGCACAGCCGGCCAGCATGTGAGGGAACAACACCTTAGCTTATGGTATACATGTATGTACAGGCCCTGGACATACTGTGTCCTGTGGGGCCAACGGGCGAGACGTCAGGTCTGCACCCACTTCACCACTACCCTGTCTCTCAACTGACTCAGAGATTACATGTGTGGTTACAAACGGCACAGGAAGGACATGTCCCTGATTAGTGGTGTTACTTTGACACACACTGCAGGAATGCACAAAACTATCTATGTCTCGTCCCATCCCTGACCAGAAAAAGTCAGCTCGGATACGGCCCTGGGTCTTCCTTTTGCCCAGGTGACCTCCTGAGGCTGAACAATGACCCCATTGTAACACTGCTAGGCGGTACCTGGCGGGAACGACAAACTGCAGTCGAACCTCGCCCTCGGGTGTTCGTGACTCACGGTAGAGCCGTCCTTGTTTGTGAAGGAACTTGGCTCGACCTCCCTGTGAATACTTAATCACTCGACCCTTTTGTTTGTTCCGCACGTCAGCAAGTGTCGGGTCAGAATGTTGTTCTTGTACAACAAGTTGGCTACACATCAGATCTTGCGACGATTCAATGGTCATTGGGGTGACACAATCTGGAGCCTCAGCCATGGCTCGTGTTACTGTAGCCGAAGTCTGAGTAGCGTCATCTTTGGTGCAAATATCCTCGACACCAGAAATATTGCCTATGTTTAGGTCAAATAAGGGTTCTGGCATGACAACTGCAAGTGTTGTACCAGTATAAAATGGAGATGCCACCTGGATACATGCCTCAGGGAACAATCTCACTGATCCATCAATAAGGTTTGCATGGATCTGTCGACCTGTGTACTGCTCAGGCCGAACTAAACTCTGCTTAACAGAGCAACCTGAGGATCCATTATCTCTCAGGACCTTCACAGGGATGGCTCCCACAAACCCTGGCTGAACAAGGAAGGTACTATCACCTGTGGGAGCGCCTGTGAAGGAAGCAGCTAGCCACTCATAAGGCTGCTGAATTGATGCGGCAAACATGGTGCCCTGAGAATTAGATACTTGAGGAGTCGTACTCACTGCCTGTGGAGATGGAACATTGGCCATCTGTGAAGGGGGGTTCACTGTCGCTGTAGGACTAGTGAACTGTGGGGGAGTACCCATACTGGTAGGGACGTGACCACCGTGCTGCTGCTGAGGAATGAAGGCTGCGTTTGCTTCCTGCCTCCTATTCACTTGAGCTGGTGGTGAAAAGGACGGTCCCAACGGTCGGTTGCGTGGCTGATACTGCTGCTGGTTAGGGTACCTGTTGTACCGCTTCCACTCAGGTTTCTGAGTGTTTTGCCCCTGGTCCTTCCTCTGCAGTTTTGGACCTTGGCCATTATTCTGAGAATGGCCTTGGTGCTGGGATTCAGTCTGAGACGGCTTCCCAGACTTATCAGCTTTCCTGTTCCAAGTATGCTGCTTGCGAGTTTGATACCCATATGCAGTAAAGAATGCGTCAGCCTTTCCTGCCATTTGACTGGCATCTTTCACCTGGCAGATCTTAAGCTGTGCTATGAGCTCAGCAGGCCACGACCTCTCTAGCTGTGTACGCAGCATAAGGTCAATTATCCCCTCACGCGTGGAAGGAGTTTCATCTTTCTCCATCCACTCATTTAAGTAAGCAGTGAGACGGTCAAGGAACTGAACAGCTGTCTCCTTGTCTTGGAGACGAGCTCGCATGAACTGAACTTTGGCGTCATCTACTGTGAGACCATACGCCTTAATGAGTGCAGCTTTCATCATCTCGTATGTGAGATTGTCTCCACGAATTTTGTGGAGAATATCGAGGGCAGGGCCCTCAAATAAACTAAGAAATTGGAGCTGCTTAGCTGCCTCATCCAGTTGATACATGTCTGCCATGTCCTCAAAACAAGCTATGTATGGCTCGATTCGCTCGCCTTCCTTGTATGAAGGAAGCTTGATGCGTGGGGTCGCCAGGATATGTGTGGGAAGAGCGCTAGTGGAGCTTGGGTTAACTGCACCAGATGTGTCTGAAGCCAAGGAATCTCGCTTGAGCTTCAGCACTTCAAGTTCATGTTTTTTGCGTTTCTCGCTCGGCACGTTCGTGTTCTCGTTCTCTGTCTCGTTGTTCACGCTCGTATTCGCGTTGTTCTCGCTCTTGTACTAGCTCGAGTTCGCGTTGCTTTTGCTCGTGTTCTAACTCGAGCTCGCGCTGTTTCTGCACGTGTTCGTGCTGTTCTCGCTCACGTTCATGTTGTTCGCACTCGTATTTACGCTGTTCTCGCTCACGTTCATGTTGTTCGTGCTCGTATTCGCGCTGTTCTCGCTCACGTTCATGTTGTTCACGCTCGTATTCACGCTCTTTCTCACGCTGCTCCTGATTATGCCGTGAGAGTATATACTCTTTAATTTCGGTTGGGTCCGTAAGACCCATTTCTTTGGCTTCCTGTAAAAATACAGTGGTAGCCACGACGCTAATTTACTAACCAAGCCGAAACTGAGTACTGACTGCAGCTTCGCAAACGAATGCTAATAACACAAGTAAAGAATACAGACACAAGCTAGTGGTGACCAGTCTTATCTAGTTAACTGGAAAAGAATAAAGCAAAAATGCAAATGACTGGGAAAACTCAATAATTACCACAATGGGTACGGCGACTTCCCAGGAGCGAATAAAATCGTCTGGCGTTACCAAGAATAAAGTACTAAATAGAGTTAAGTACTCTGTGGATTAATAAAGCAAAAATTCACTTACTAAATTAACGGTAAACACCACTAAACTTGTGCCTATAAACTTCAATGATAAATACCTAAATATGAACGAGTGAGTATTATCTCGTGATTAGCTTTAGAGCTAGGAGTTAATATCCTGGAATGAGGTGGCCAATTGTCACGGGGTTTTTAATTCAAATGCAAAATTATTTAAATGATAATGTTCAATAATACTGAACAGCAGGAACAAGAAATTGACCTGCTAAATCAAGCAATGATTACTTTATACCGGCTTGCTTCGCCGGACTCTCAGAACGAGAATTTATAAATTTTCTCAACAGTACACAGCAGAGACTAATTACTCACAAATGCTGATTATTAGTACTGTTAGCCTCTGGAGAAAGTGACTTCACCCCTGACAATAAATAACTAATACTATTAATAATATCAGGTTCTTGCTGATGCTTAACTCCTAGGAGGCACAACGGATTTTAAGCTTAATACAACAAGACTGGCCTAAGTACCAGTTATGAATGGCAAAACGTTTATGCAAGCTAGGAGCTATAAGGGAAATAAGCTTAATTGTGGAGAAATGAAACACGAGTTTACATTACATTAAGCTCAAGAACTGTTAAATTTATTGATTACAAAGAAATAAATTTAACGTTACATTTCAAATGAATTCAAATAAAGAGATCGTACTCGCTCACGCACTCAAAGCTAAATTCTTACGCCTAAAAAAAAACATGCGGCGCAGCCGGTCAGCATGTGAGGAAACAGCACACTTAACTAAACTCTTAAACCTAGGAAAATACAAAAAAGAAATACTGGTCAATGAATGTGGTGTATCACCAAGAAGGGTGGGAGCCTGGAGAACTGTAGTCTAGTGGAGTCTGGTTGCTAGCTGACCTCTCTCACTGCTGGAGCACAGAATCTCACTCCGTCACGACAGACACTTGACTGTCAAACTCGTGGGAAAAAAGGAGCGCTAGGGCCGCATTTTTAACGGCTAGAGTGAGCGAAACGCGCCCAAAACAAATCGCTCAGTGGAAGCGCTAAAGTCTCACACAAAGACGATCCCATATGACACTGAAAAATTGATTTGAAAGGACTCCCGACCGAATGAGCGGTTAACTGAACAATAAACTGGGATTCCACTAGAGTTCGTGGTTTCCCACAAAAGCCAGTGTCACTAGCCGACTCGTGATAATGTGGGCCAGTTTGCCTTCGTCCGCCGCCCGTGTTGCATTCTCTCCTCACTCGCTCTGTTCGTGACTAAGTTATGCACTCTCAAGTGGATTGTACCTGCAGAAGCTAACCATGGCGTCTCCCAGTGCTACCCCAGTGTTCAGTGAATAAGTTCCGTACAGTAATGTTTAGGAGTTTAGTCTTTAGTTCCCCAGCATAGTACAAGTCATAAATACATTATGGTATGGCCTTTATAGTGTTAATTGTGCTTTACATACTGTACAGGGTCAAGTACAGTACAGTAAAGATGTGCCCAAAAGAAATCTTGAGCCCCCCTAACACCTCCAAAAACTACCAGAAGTCCTCCTCCATGCCTGCAATACACCCTGCAACTGCGTGGAATCATGGTAAAGCAGCTTTTACTGTTTATTGTAAAAACGTTTATTTTTTTTTTTAATTTTTTCCTTTTTTTTTTTTTTTTTTTTTTTTGGTGTGTGTGTGTGCTGGGGGGGAACTTAACGTTCATCCCTACAACTCGGCAAATAGGCTAACTCGGCAAGGCTTGCACATGTATTATGCCGAATTGTAGAGGTTTATATATATATATATATATATATATATATATATATATATATATATAATGCCGAATTGTAGAGGTTTTACTGTATATATATATATATATATATATATATATATATATATATATATATATATATATATATATATGATCTTGAAATGGTCATTTTTTGGTCATTGACAATTTTGATTGTTTCTTGAGCTATGTTAATTGCTGCAGCAAGATCCATATCCTCACTCTGCCAAAGCTTTGACAGTGGGGTTGTAATGTCAAAAACTTCTATGAATGCAATCAATAGAAACAGTCTCAAATTTGTTCAGAGTGTATGAATCCATTAGCTAAGGCCTTTTCTTCATCAGATCGTCCATGGCTAGACAAATCTTCCAGAGTTTCCAATTGGATCTCATAACGTTGGGATATTGACTTAAGGGCCTCATGGTTGTATTCCCATTTGTGTTGGCACACTTTGGGAAGTTCCAAAACGGGCAATTTCCTGTCTCTTTGGAAGTCTATAAAGATATCATGGCGTAAGATTGAACCACGGATGAAGTTAATCAGGGCTGAAATCAAGTAAAAAAAAACTCTGCCACCTCTGGTATGCAACCAGCGGTGTGAGTTATGACCAGTTGTAATCTGTGTGCAGAGCATGGGACATAATAGCATGGATTCTTAGCTTGATCCTGCCACTCATTACTGATGCTGTATCATAGCACTGTGCTGTTAGTTTATTGATATTTAGTCCTAGCTTATAGAGTTCCTCCAACAGAGCATTAGCCACAGAAGCAGCATCAAGGTCCTTTAGAGCAATGAATCCTAAGAACCTCTCATTTACGGTTTCATCCAACACATACCTGATGCATATGCTGAGCTGCTCAGAAACACTAACATCTCTAGTCTCATCTGCTATTATTGCAAAGAAAGGTGCCGATCTTGATTCTTTGGTTATGACATCAAGCACACAATCAGCTACAGCATTCAGAAGTAAATTCTAACTCAACCCAGAAGTGTACGTGGCATTTACTGGAATCTTTTTTTTGCAAGCTACAAAACCTTTCAGACTCCTTGCTTACCAAGTCACAGATCTCTAGAAAGACACCCTTGTTTAAGGAACTTTTAGTTTCATCATGCCCCCTGAATGACATGTTTGTTTTAGCAACTGTTATAACAATATTCAATAGTGTCTTAACATAGTCTCTGTTGTCCAGAACCTGTTGTTTATGTTGGTTATCAAATTTTTGATGAACATTACCATGCAATTGTGAACTTTTGAAGTGGTGCCATTTTTCCATTGCATGTACTATTGGCCACAGAAGTTTCGTTCCTCTTATTGTGGGCGATTTGATGAATGTGGCACCGTTGCATTCTCCCCCTCTACACCCCCTCCCTCCACCCGTCTCCCCAGAGAGCTTCTGAGGTTTATGAACCGCGTTGTAAAGCACCTGAACGTCCGAGTTTACTGCATGTTACTCGATATGATGGGCATGATATATTATGCCTGTTGCTAATGAAATTTTGCGAGTTTCATGACTGTATTCATTTTTGCAGGAGTTATTAGAATGTATAAATGTGTCATGCCATTTGTACCAAATCACAGTAGTACTACCAAATACTAAAGCATCTGGCGTTACTTCCGACATTCTTCCAGTGTTATTAATGACTACACTCTTATAATCTGCTTAGGCCGACCAGTGCTACGAACAAGTTAAGGAAATTTTTTTTTTTTCTCATCTATTCATTCATTTATGAATTCATTAATATCGAAAGAGTGAGAGCAACAAATTTAAAATAGAAATTAACAATACACATAAGTCTGTCAAAGTGATAAGCACATTAGAAACTGGCAACATCCAAGGGTGAACATACTAGATGAAGTAATATTGTAATAACAATTAAAGAAGATTACCCGACAGAACACTGACAACCAGATAATTAGATTGTGTCGATAATATAGGTGATATGGCAGCCCTATCACAATCTAGGGCTCAGCCATAAAATCCCTCGTTACGACAGTAAAATCGGTGTAATCTTTAACCTTTCTTCCATCATGCGTTTCTCTGTAATACCAGTATCCACTAGAATAAGACCACTGATGAGGAGGGATCCAGTAATGAAGACATTATGTGAACGGATGTGTCACTCAGAACGCATGTATGAAAAATAAAGAAACGGCATCAGAAGTGTGACTGTAAAAAAGCATAATAATACGGCGCCGTCTAACAGGGGTGGAGGATGAAAAGGCTCACATAGGAAATGATGAAAGGCAAATAAAAAGTGAACACTGATGAGTATGAAATACTCTACAGACAAAAGAAGAGACTGAGCGACGACAATAACATGTCGCAGGACAAGGATAGACGAGGAAAGGCAAGGTGAGAAGGCGAAGGATAGGAAGACTGAAACCAAGTATATCAATGATATATGAGTAAGTATTTGTCGGTAGTAATAGTCGTTCTATTTGTAATATATATTACTGTATGCAGTTTGACAAAAGGAAAGGCAAGGTGAGAAGGCGATGGATAGGAAGACGGAAAGCAGGTATATAAAGTAATGATATATTGGGAAGTATCATCAAGTAAGTAAACATTGTTAACTCTGAATTATTTCATCATATTTATATATTTTTCCGTAGTAGTATCATTATATCTATAACATATATTACTGTATACTGTTTAAAAAAATAATACACACCATTAAGCATATATATATAAATATATATATATATATATATATATATTTTTATATATATATATATATATATAGAGAGAGAGAGAGAGAGAGAGAGAGAGAGAGAGGGGGGGGGAAGAATTCAAATTGTAAAGTGCGAATTCTCCGAACCATCTGTAAGGAAGGCGTTTATCCACCCTCTTCCTCCCCCTCCCCTCCCTCCAGGATTTACTCCTCAGAATCCGAGGTGTTCTGATATCTCATGGCACGGTTTTGTTCTCATAACCCGTTGCACCACCGCCAGGAAATGACAACCTTAAGCAATGGATCCACCTCAAGACAAGTTAGCAAAGCGAGGCCAAATTATTGGCATGAAGGAAGCAGGCCACACTGTAGCAGCGATAGCAGCACACCTCGGTTTATCTAAGCCAACTGTGCGACGGTGGATTCAAAGATGGGAGGAATCTGCCTGTATACTAGATCGCCCTAGGTGTGGAGCACCGAGAAAAACCACCCCTCAAGAGGACAGACAAATAATTAGCGAAGTTGAAAACGATCCTTTCACCAACGCAGTTGCTATCCAGGAAAGGCTGCATATGAATGTGTCTGCAGAAACTGTTAGGAGGCGACTTCACGAAACAGGACATCATCACCGAACTCCTGCAGTGAAAGGGCTACTTGACGATAGACATCGTGAGGCCAGGCTTCGCTTTGCTCACCAGCATGTTGACAAAGATTTATCATTCTGGGGCCGAGTTATCTTCTCAGATGAGAAGTCATTTTCTTCGTCAACCCATGGCCGACTTCACTGTTGGAGGGTAAACGGCACTAGGTATAACAGGCGCAACATCTACGAGGTGGCCAGAAGTGGCCATGTGACGGCCAATGTGTGGGGTTGGATACACCTCTATGGAATTGGAGAAATGGCAGAAATAGACGGGAGGTTCAACTCTGAAAAATACATAGAGATCCTGGAAGAGGTAATGCTGCCTAGTGTACGAAGTTTTGCCCTGCCTTATCCTGAGCAGATCATCTATATGCAGGTGTGTGTGTTTGTTGTTTATAGTAAATATATATGCCATATACTATTAGTCACTTTTACAATTAAACACTTTTTCATGATTAAAAATAAGTGCATCGGGGTCCTATTCATGTGAACTGTCTCATCGTAATTTCAAGACCAGTTTGACAACCATTTGGGTATTTAATGGCTCTTACTAAATTCATTATACTAAACGATAGATGATTTTTTACTGGAATTAGTCTTAATCATTGCCTACAAGCAGTAGGAATGAACTTTACCGGTCACGTGTGAACACTGTAAGACAATCGTTAACCTGTCCTGTTTTCTCTCCATTCCTAGGATAATTCGCCCATCCACACAGCGAGAATTGTCAGATGCTGGTTTGAGGAGCAACGACATCTAGAGCTTCTGGAATGGCCTAGCAGGGGATGTGACCTCAACCCTATAGAAAATGTATGGGGAAGCATTGTTAATTCATGGGTGCCTGGCCAGGAGAGAACCTCCCGCCAGTTACTGGATCACAGCAGGGCTGAGTGGGAGACATTCAGACGCAATGCACACATCATATATAATGATGTTTCATCTATGCCACAGCGATTGCAAGAGGTAATAGAATGCGATGGAGGGTGGAGTAAATATTAGATTAATTTTGAACAGGTTGAAACTTTTATTGTAACCATGTTTGATTACCTGACTGTATCACTATCATTTAAGTTTAATTATTTACCGGGTGGGAGAAGTTAAGGATTGTCCTGTGAATATATGAAATGAAATGCATGACCTTTTACACATGTATGAACGTGAGTAAATAACCAAAGGTATCGGGTCAAAATTGGTAACAAGATATATATATATGTTTTCTTTTAAGGTTCTTCTTGCAGGAAAAATGTCACTTCATGTTGTAATAACTATAAAATAAACACTATGTATTACATATTTTTCCTTATTACATTGACATGTAGCTTAGTGACGCTTATTCACTGGTTTTCATGCACGATGCGTGCCATATTATGTTAACTGTAATACATAACTGAATAATCTTCCATAATACAGTATATTTGGGAAAATAAAATGTTTATCTACATTTGTTTCATAAACATAGTCATTTGTAATGAGCTGCCTCTGACTTGGTTACCGGATAATTTTATAGTTTCTCTCTATCATTGTTTCTCTCGGTAATTTGTTTTTCTTCTTCCACCCCCCCCCCTTCTCTCTCTCTCTCTCTCTCTCTCTCTCTCCATATATATATATATATATATATATATATAAATATATATATATATATATATATATATATATGCATCATGGTTACCTTTTTAAAAAAACACAATACAGTAATGATATAGATACAATGATACTACTACCGACAAATATGTAAATATGATGAAATAATTCAGAGTAAATGTTTACTAATTTGATTTTATTTCCCTATATATATATATATATATATATATATATATATATATATATATATATATATATATATATATATATATATATATATATATATAATTTCAGTCTGCCAATCCTTCCCCTTCTCATTTTCTTTCCTCGTTTATTTTTATCAACCCGTTTACAGTAATATAGGTTATAGGTAGATACGCTGACTACTACTACGGACAAATATACAGATGCGAAGAAATAATGCAGAGTAAATGATGCTTAGTTATTTCATTATAGTTTACCCATATATCTTTTTAACTATATACGGTAATATGTTACAAATATTATGACCATTAGTACGGACAATATCCATTTATCTTTTATATACATGGCTTCAGTCTAACTATCCTTCGCCTTCTCACCTTGCCTTTCCTTTTGTCAAACTGTATACAGTAATATATGTTACAATTATACTGACTATTACTACGGACAAATGCTTACTCATAGATCATTTATATACCTGGTTTCCGTCTCCCTATCCATCGCCTTCTCACCTTGCCTTTCCTTTTGTAAAACTGCATACAGTAATATATATTACAAATAGAATGACTATTACTACCGACAAATACTTACTCATATATCATTGATATACTTGGTTTCAGTCTTCCTATCCTTCGCCTTCTCACCTTGCCTTTCCTCGTCTATCCTTGTCCTGCGACATGTTATTGTCGTCGCTCAGTCTCTTCTTTTGTCTGTAGAGTATTTCATACTCATCAGTGTTCACTTTTTATTTGCCTTTCATCATTTCCTATGTGAGCCTTTTCATCCTCCACCCCTGTTAGACGGCGCCGTATTATTATGCTTTTTTACAGTCACACTTCTGATGCCGTTTCTTTATTTTTCATACATGCGTTCTGAGTGACACATCCGTTCACATAATGTCTTCATTACTGGATCCCTCCTCATCAGTGGTCTTATTCTAGTGGATACTGGTATTACAGAGAAACGCATGATGGAAGAAAGGTTAAAGATTACACCGATTTTACTGTCGTAACGAGGGATTTTATGGCTGAGCCCTAGATTGTGATAGGGCTGCCATATCACCTATATTATCGACACAATCTAATTATCTGGTTGTCAGTGTTCTGTCGGGTAATCTTCTTTAATTGTTATTACAATATTACTTCATCTAGTATGTTCACCCTTGGATGTTGCCAGTTTCTAATGTGCTTATCACTTTGACAGACTTATGTGTATTGTTAATTTCTATTTTAAATTTGTTGCTCTCACTCTTTCGATATTAATGAATTCATAAATGAATGAATAGATGAGAAAAAAAAAAAATTTCCTTAACTTGTTCGTAGCACTGGTCGGCCTAAGCAGATTATAAGAGTGTAGTCATTAATAACACTGGGAGAATGTCGGAAGTAACGCCAGATGCTTTAGTATTTGGTAGTACTACTGTGATTTGGTACAAATGGCATGACACATTTATACATTCTAATAACTCCTGCAAAAATGAATACAGTCATGAAACTCGCAAATTTTCATTAGCAACAGGCATAATATATCATGCCCATCATATCGAGTAACATGCAGTAAACTCGGACGTTCAGGTGCTTCACAACGCGGTTCATAAACCTCAGAAGCTCTCTGGGGAGACGGGTGGAGGGAGGGGGTGTAGAGGGGGAGAATGCAACGGTGCCACATTCATCAAATCGCCCACAATGAGAGGAACGAAACTTCTGTGGCCAATAGTACATGATAGGTGGCTTTTTCGTGTTTTACTGCTTTTTCATGCATCTTTTTCCAGTTATTAAAATCTTCGTTGGTGAATGCTAGTTCCCTGTGACCAACATTACCACCAAAGAGCCTACACGCAAAACAATATACCGGTACTCTGTCACCCGTCACGGAGTATTCAAGCCACTCATACCTGCCATACCATTCATATTGAAAAGACCAGGGTCTGAGAACCTGACTGTACTTTAGGATACTTGGTTGCGTGGGTCCCTCTTCAGGCTTCGTGGCTAGATCTCGTGCCGGTTCTTCAGCAAGTATATCAAGGTTATCACTTGTGCTGGGCGGTGGCTAAAAAAATAATGAAAAAATATATTATATATTAGAGAGAGAGAGAGAGAGAGTTTTAGCCTACCCCACTCTGTACGTTTAGGACAATATATTTGCAACAATGAGAAATAACCTAGGCCTAGCCAATTCAAAAATAAATCAATAAAAAAAATTCTGGCCTAAGCTTCATAAAATGACTACTGAAATAGTTTGATATAGGGCTACTTACACATGTTTGAATGGGTTCAGCTTTGGGGTTATCTGGGGTTGCTTCTGGCACCTCATTCCCAATAACAGCCACTTTTTCTTGGCACTCATATGAGTCATCTTTGGAGGTGCGGGTGCGAAAGAATTTCCTTATGTCACCCTGTCCCTGAGGATTTTTAAATGACTTTTTCATCACTTGAGTGGCTGCTGGTTGATATCCGCAAATGTATTATTGTAGAATAGCCTATAAAAGGGAAATGACATCCAGTTCTGACAGTCGAGTGTCGACTGAACCAAGTACTGCTGACTCTTTGTATAGAGTATAGGCTAGATATCATATCTGTAAAAACAAATATCAACAGGTAAAGTGAGTTGGCTAGCAATATACCGGAACGTAGTAACATCTAAACAGCCACTGAAACCAATATATGCAAATAAAACCGAAAACAACACAGGATTTAGCCACAGTTCACAGACACTTCTCAGTGTAAACAAACATTCCGAGTTCCGAAACTTCCGAATTCCGATACTCTGAACATTCGAATTTGTGAAAAATTGCATAGATCAGATATTTTAGACTGCATAATCCAATTTTAAAGCTCCGTGAATAATATATACCATATTATATATTGTAAATATATAATAAGTCTGATAAATGTAATACAATCTTGCATTCTTTGTGCAATAAATATATTTCAAAGAAAACCAAGCTTGGAAAAAGTATATGGGAAACTAATATATTATAACTATTATGATTTGAGTCATAAGTTTACGTAAATTGTGAATAACTAATCACATTCTGTAGCTATATATAATATTGTATTAAACTAATATGGATGCACGAATAAAAATGGATTGGCGGTAGGGGTTTGGGGGAAAGCTAGGTGGGTCAATGGCGAGTTGCAAGCATACTATGTAAGCTGGTGAATTTTTATTATTATTATTTTGGAGGCTGCAATTTTTGGGGGGCTGAGTCCTTGATTTGGGGGGATTAAGCCCCCTTAGCCCCCCCTGGTGACGCCACTGTATATATATATATATATATATATATATATATATATATATATATATATATATATATATATATATATATATATATATATATATATATATATATATATATATATATATATATATATATATATATATATATATATATATATATATATATATATATATACGGTATATATATAATTATTCCCTTGTACAAAGGGAATGCGCCAACGCAAGATCGTGCTAGAAGAGTGAGAGAAGAGTTCTGGACAAATGTGGAAGTGTGCATGGAAAAGTTTGGAAGGAATGAGAGAGTGTTTTTGATCGGTGATATGAATGGTAAAGTTGGTAATGTGAAGGTGGATGGAATAGTTGGTGAGTGGGGTGTGCCTGCTGAGATAGATGAGAATGGGAGTGCGTTAGTGGACATCTGTGCTGGGAGGGGGTTGGTAATAGCCAATACCCTCTTCAGGCATAAAATGATCCACAGGTATACATGGCGAGTGATGAGAAGGGTGGGTGGTGAACTGAATGAAAGGAAGGCAATGATTGATTATGTGTGTGTGGATGAAAGGATGCGAAGATGTATATTGGATGCAAGAGTTTATAGAGGTTGGGGGAGTGGCCTTTCTGACCACTACTTGGTGGTGGCCAGAATTAGGATGCAAGTAAGATGGAGGAATAGAAGAAGGGAAAGACGAGAGGAAGGAGTAGTTGCAAGGAGAGTGGAAAGGTTACAAGAGGATGAGAAAAAGGCAGAGTATAAGAGAGAAGTGGAGGAACGATTGGGCAAATATGAATTGGAGCAGATGGGAGACGTGGAAGGTGTGTGTAAGATATTTACAGAAGAAATATGTGCAGCATGTGATGTGGTGTGTGGAAGGAAGAGAAGACGGAGGGGGTGCAAGGAACAGCGTGGTGGACTGAAGAGGTGAAACAGGCTGTGGCACAAAAGAAGAAAGCATACAATGAATGGACGAGAAATAGGGGCGTGGAAGAAGTTGAGGAGGCAGAAGAGAGAGTTATATGTGGAAAGGAAGAGAGAGGTGAAAAGATTAGTAAGAGAGAGTAAGAAGAGAGTGGATCAGGAATTTGGAAGGAATTTGAGTGTAAAGTGGAGGGACTGTAAGAAAATGTTCTGGAGAGAAGTGAAAAGAGTAAGACAGGGTGGAAGTGAAGTTAGCAGGGGAGTGAAAGATAAACATGGTAGATTACTAGTGGAGAAGGGAGAAAAAGTGAGCAGATGGAGAGAACACTTTAAGGAATTGTTGAACGTAGAGGATGGAAGTAATGCGAGTATAAGTGGCTGGGGAATGGCTGGGAGAAGGAGGGAGGTGAGAAGACAGGTAGAAATCAGTAGGATAGAGGTTGTGGAAGCAATGAAGAAAGTTAAATCGGGGAAAGCCCCAGGAATTGATGGAGTGTGTGGTGAGATGCTGAAGCATGGGGGAGAGATAGTAGTAGAATGGATGTGGAAGATGTGCAGATTGGCCTGGGAGGAAGGTAGAGTCCCGGAGGATTGGAAGTCAGGTATAATTATTCCCTTGTACAAAGGAAAAGGGGAAAAAGAAGTGTGTGGTAATCATAGGGGCATTTGTCTTCTTAGTATAATAGGAAAAGTGTATGGTAGGATACTTATAGACAGAGTTAGAGAAAGAACAGAGAAATTAGTTGGAGAAGAACAGGGAGGCTTTAGGAAGGGAAGAGGTTGTGTAGATCAGATATTCATTCTTAGATCTTTAGTGGAAAAGTTTCTAGAGAAGGGAAAGAAGTTGTATGCGGCTTTCATGGATTTGGAGAAAGCATATGACAGGGTGGATAGACAAGGATTGTGGAAAGTGTTAAGAATATATGGAGTAGATGGGAAGTTGTTGAATGCTGTGAAGAGTATGTATGATGGTGCTAAGGCTGCAGTGCGTGTGGATGGTGAACTAAGTGAATTTTTCTCTTTGAAAGTTGGTTTGAAACAGGGATGTGTCATGTCTCCATGGTTGTTCAATCTGTACATGGATGGGGTAATAAAAGAGGTACAAGGTAGGGTAGTGGATGTTGGAGTGGCCCTGGTGAGAGAGGATAGTGTTTGGAAACTCCCTGTACTGTTGTTTGCAGATGATACTGTGTTGTTGAGTGAAGATGAAGGGGAGCTGCAAGGCTTGGTGGATGAGTTTGAGAGAGTGTGTAAGAAACGGAACCTAAAGGTGAATGTAGGGAAGAGTAAAGTGATGGTCTTTGAGAGAGGTGAAGTCAGTGAATGTATAGCGAGGTTGGATGGTGAGGAATTGGAAAATGTGAGTACGTTTAAGTATTTGGGTAGTGTGATGAGTAAGGATGGAGGTTTGGAGGGTGAAGTGCTTGAAAGGGTACAGCAGGGAAGAAAGGTTGCTGGTTCCTTGAAAGCAGTGATAAGAAACAGGGAAGTGAGCATGGAAGTAAAAAAGTTACTACATGACAGTATTGTGATACCAACTCTAACGTACGGAAGTGAAGCTTGGACGTTGTTGGAAGGACACAAGTCAAGAGTGAGAGCAGTGGAAATGAGTTATTTAAGAGGAGCTTGTGGAGTCACGTGGAGAGACAGGCTGACGAATGAGGATATAAAGGAGCGTTGTGGTGTTGATGTGGATGTGATAGGGAGCGTTGTGAGGAACACACTGAGGTGGTTTGGCCATGTGGAGAGGATGGAGGGTGAAAGACTGACGAAGAGAGTGTATGTGAGTGAGGTGGAGGGTGGAAGAGGGAGGGGGAGACCGAGGATGAGATGGAGGGATGGGGTGGAGAGGTATATGAGAGAGGGGGGTGTGAGTTGGGAGCAGGGTGGTGAAATGGCGGGGGACAGGGCGACTTGGAGGCGATTTGTTTGTGGCCACCCCAAACGGGATTGAGGCGTCTGGCAATAGATAGATAGATAGACAAAGGAAAAGGGGAAAAAGAAGTGTGTGGTAATCATAGGGGCATTTGTCTTCTTAGTATAATAGGAAAAGTGTATGGTAGGATACTTATAGACAGAGTTAGAGAAAGAACAGAGAAATTAGTTGGAGAAGAACAGGGAGGCTTTAGGAAGGGAAGAGGTTGGATGGTGAGGAATTGAAAAATGTGAGTACGTTTAAGTACTTGGGTAGTGTAATGAGTAAGGATGGAGCTTTGGAGGGTGAAGTGCTTGAAAGGGTACAGCAGGGAAGAAAGGTTGCTGGTTCTTTGAAAGCAGTGATAAGAAACAGGGAAGTGAGCATGGAAGTGAAAAAGTTACTACATGACAGTATTGTGATACCAACTCTAACGTACGGAAGTGAAGCTTGGACATTGTTGGAAGGACACAAGTCAAGAGTGAGAGCAGTGGAAATGAGTTATTTAAGAGGAGCCTGTGGAGTCACGTGGAGAGACAGGCTGACGAATGAGGATATAAAGGAGCGTTGTGGTGTGGATGTGGATGTGATAGGAAGCGTTATGAGGAACACACTGAGGTGGTTTGGCCATGTGGAGAGGATGGAGGGTGAGAGACTGACGAAGAGAGTGTATGTGAGTGAGGTGGAGGGGAGAAGAGGGAGGGGGAGGCCGAGGATGAGATGGAGGGATGGGGTGGAGAGGTATATGAGAGAGGGGGGTGTGAGTTGGGAGCAGGGCAGTGAAATAGCGGTGGACAGGGGGACTTGGAGGCGATTTGTTTGTGGCCACCCCAAACGGGATTGAAGCGTCTGGCAATATATATATATATATATATATATATATATATATATATATATATATATATGTAGAGTTCTATACCGTGACCCCTTTTCTCGATAAGGTCTAAGGAGTTGCCCCTGGGTAGAGGACTAAGGTTTTGGAACGTGTAGCACTTTATGACTGGAATCCCTTCCTGATGTCTACCAATGACCTTTGGGTGGAGTCGAACCTCAGACCCTTCGGTCAGAGCGGTCTAACCCGCTGATCCACGGTTGTTACAGCCAACTAGGTGACAGGAAAGCGCTACTTCTCCTGGCATGGCAGCTTACCAGGGCTCGGCATGAACTCACAACTCTTCGTTCCAGACTCAGGCGCTTTACCACTGAGCCACCTTCCCCCCGCCCTCTCTCTCTCTCTCTCTCTCTCTCTCTCTCTCTCTCTCTCTCTAGTGGAGTGTCTGGTGGAAAATAAAATGCAACAAGAAGTGGTACCAAGGCACAGCAAACCCGACCCCGGCAGTCATTTTTGTGCTGACGTATAAGCACAACAGGATATCTAGTTAAAGTTGTCACATATGACATATGGTTTAAATCGGGTAAAACTTGACGATATTGTGCCCATTTGAAAATTTTGGCCCGACCCATCTGATATTGATCCCCCTGCCGCTAACTGGCGGGTGATCCTTCTGATGTAATGAGGCATGTTATAGGATGCAGATTTGAAAGATGTACTTTAGGTTTTCGTTTCATGTCGATATGATGAATTTGAAAGGAGTTACGGCGAAAAAAACGATTTTCACCCGTCCCCGTTTTCTAACACTTTTTAGGCCTACAGCCTGTTAATGGGCACAATTTGACACAAAAGTTGATCAAGTGATCAAAAGGTCATAGCTCATCATCCCAGTAATTTTAGTTAAAATCGTACCAGTAATTCTCGCGTAAAGTTATTAAGAGACACACAGATAGACAGACAGAAAGAAAAATAAACAAACAAACAAACAGAAATCTAACTATAACAATACCTGTCCCCCGATTTTTGAGGGCGGACAGAGGACGTGAATAAAGCTGGGATTTTTACGTAAGCTAATAACAACAAGAATTTCAGCTTTCACCTAAGTCTTGTTTCTGTTTACATTTCAGTATTGTCTCTCTATTTCTCCGTACAAACAGACACCAAACACAGAACCCACATTAAGCGCATGAAAACTACGTACCATAAAGACTGACAGGCATAGCACCCCCCCCCCCCACACACACACACGTTAATCTGGGAGTGTGGACGTGTGTAGATCGGCAGGAATATTGGTATATCGTTGTCAAACTGGCTATATAGATGAATACATTTGCTTACAATTAATTGGAACGTTATGAAAGTGTGTGTGTGTGTGTGTGTGTGTGTGTGTGTGTGTGTGTGTGTGTGTGTGTGTGTGTGTGTGTGTGTGTGTGTGTGTGTACACCCAGGTGAATTTGTGTGTATAGTAAATGTGTTTGTTGGAGAAAAAGTGCTTGTTGGAGATATGTAAGAAGGCATTAATGAGTGAAACTGTGCCTGCAGAGTGGAGAAAGGCTGTGATTGTACCCCTGTACAAAAATAAAGGTGAGCGAAGCGAGTGCAAGAATTATCGTGGCATAAGTTTAGTGAGTGTGGTAGGGAAGGTCTATGTATCTATCTATATACCTAGGCTGCTTCCTCCAAGGAAAGGGGTAGCCGTGAGAGGACGACACACTCCCCGTTTACTCATCCATTCTGACACATTCATTCGCATCTTAGCCCCAAAGGGGAGAAGGGACAGATCCTCACCGCACCACACCGCACAAGGGTCAACTGCGCAGTGCAATCAGTGACATCCGCAGCAGGGCCCGACAGCAGAGCTGGTTTACCCCTGCCACATCATAACAGACTCATCCCCTTACCCACACCTGACCTGACTCGCTGATCAGACCAAATGCAGGAGAATATCCCCTCAGGGCTGCGTCATCATTTATTCATTCACAATTTCTCTCCATTTATTTCTGTCATGCACAGCCACTCTTTCTTGCTCAACAGACATCCCTCTCGCATCCAGCACTCTCTTCACACTCTCCATCCATCCTATTCGTGGTCTCTCTCTCAGCTTTACACCTCTCACATCAGATCTAGTTATCTTTTTCACCAATTGCTCATTATTCATTCTCTCCACATGCCCAAACCATCGCAACACCCTCTGCTCAACTCTACCAGCCATCTCCTGAACAACTCCAGTTCTCCTTCACACTTCATCATTTCCCACTCAATCCACCATATTCCATGTTTCAGCCCCATATAACGCAGTCGGTACTACAACACCCTCATACAGCCTTCTCTTTACATCCATTCTAAGTGAACGACATCTAAACACTTTTTTCATTCCTCCCAGCATCTTACCTACTTCATTCATTCTAAACTTCACTTCTGCATCTATTCTTCCATCAACAGCAACATGTGACCCTAAATACTTAAAACACTACCTCCTCAAGCAACTCACCTTTCAGAATTATATTCATCCTCCTACCATCTACCAACCTCGTACACTTCATCACTTTACTCTTATTCTCATTTACTTTCAATTTCCTCCTATCACACACCCTTCCAAACTCCTCTACCAACTGACTCAATCTCTCTTCTGAATCAGCCACCAGTGCAGTATCATGTGCAATCAGCAGCTGGTTCAGATTCCACGCTCCACCATCAACATTCACTAGACTCAGACCTCCACGTAAAACTTTTGCATTCACCTCCCTTACAACACCATCCATATAAATATTAAACAAACAAGGAGACATCACACATCCCTGTCGCAGCCCCACTCTCACGGGAAACCAATCACTCACAGCATTTCCCACTCTTACACATGCTCTACTATTTACATAAAATCTTTTCACCCCTTTTAGTAACCTACCATCAAGTTCATACAATCTTAAAACAGTCCACAAAGCCACCCTATCAATTCTATCATACACTTTCTCTAAATCCATGAATGCCCAAAACACATCCTTGCCTTTCGTTAAATACTTTTCACACACTTGTCTCACAGCGAATACCTGATCCACGCATCCCCTCCCTCTCCTAAAGCCACACTGCTCATCACCACTTCCTCTGTACCCTCTCTAACTCTCATAATTAACACTCTACCATAAACCGTACCTACAACACTCAACAGACTTATACCCCTAAAGCTAGTACATTCATACTTATCACCCTTGTCATTATACAACGGGACTATGCAAGCACTTGCCCAGTCAATTGGCACCATACCTTTCACAAAGCACACATTCAACAGTCTTACTAACTAGTCAACAATAGTCACTCCACCACCCTTCAGGCATTCCACAGCACACCCATCCATACCTGCAGCTTTCCCTGTTTTCATCTCCTTTACTGCTTTCTCCACTTTCTCCTTCGTGATCAAAGAATCATTCAACTCTCCCAACACATTTATTCCTTGCACCCTTCCATCCCCCTCAATCTCAGCCACCCTTTCCTCCTATACATTTAACAATCTTTCAAAATTCTCTTCCCATCTCTTCCTTACTGCATCCATTTCAATTAACATCCTTCCATTCTCTGCTTTTACTCGCTCTTCCTTCCCAGACTCTGTAGGGAAGGTATATGGAAGATTTATTATAGAGAAAGTAAGAGATATATCAGAAGTCCAAGTAAGTGATGAACAGGGTGGCTTTAGGAGTGGCAGAGGATGTGTGGATCAAGTATTTCCAGTGAGACAGATAGCAGAGAAGGCTTGTGAGAAGGACCATAAGGTGTTTATGGCATTCATGGAACTGGAAAAAGCATATGACAAAGTAGACAGAGAGGAATTGTGGAAAGTTTTGCGCATGTATAGTGTAGTTGGTAAGCTGCTAGGTGCTGTCAAGAATTTTTATGATGGCAGCGAAGCATGTGTAAGGGTTAGTGGGCATCTAAGTGAATGGTTCACGATCGGTGTCGGCGTGCGACAAGGTTGTATGATGTCCCCATGGTTGTTAAATGTATATATGGATGGGGTGATGAGAGAAGTGAAAACACGAGTAATGGAGAGAGGGATGGCGTTGGTAATGAATGGTGATGGATGGAATATCTAAAATTTGTTGCATGCTGATGATGCAGTACCGCTTGCAAGTACCGGACAGGAACTTGGTAGGCTAATGCAGAGTTTTGCTGATGTCTGTGAGCGTTGTGCCTTGACAGTAAGTGTAGAGAAGAGTGAAGTGATGATTACTGAGAGAGAAGGGGACTCCCAGTGTGATGTCACAGTGAATGGAGTGAGACTGAAATTGATGAGGGAGTTCAGATACTTGGGTACAGTGATAGAAAAGAGGAAAGTGTGCAAAAGAAGTGGAAAGTAGAGTGACACAAGGAAGAAAGTAGCTGGTGCAATGAAGGCCTTGATAAGAAACAAAGGCTTGAGTGTTGCAGCTGCATGAGGCTTACATGAGGGAGTGTTAGTGCCAACTCTAACATACGGGTGTGACTCTATGGTGTGGCATGAAAATGAAAAGTCAAGAGTAAGAGCAGTGGAGACGGGACTGTTCAGGAATGTATGTGGAGTACAGAGCGTGGATTGGATACGAAATAGTGTTATTCGTGAAAGGTGTGGAGTGAGGAAGTCGGTGGACACCAGAATCGAAGAGAGTGTCCTGAGATGGTATGGTCATGTGGAAAGAATGGATAACAATAGTGGTGAAAAAGGTATACCTAAGCGAATTTGAAGGAGGGAAGAGGCGAGGTAGGCCAAGGAGAAGGTGGAGAGATATGGTGGATGAGTGTTTGAGGAAGAGAGGTTTAGAAGTCGGTTAGGCTAGGGAACTGACAAGAGATCGAGCTGGCTGGATGAATGTTGTGAGGAGAAATGCATGATCAGAGATTTTGGCACCCATTCTGAGCATGGCAGCATCCGGACTGACTCAGTCGGATACGTTTATGTGAAACTGCACAATGTGGTGAATGTTTTTTGGCATATCCGGTAGAGCCAGGATTCCGGGGGCTTGAATGATGGGTGAATGGAAGTGTGGCCTATTTGGACTGGGCAAGAGTGTACTGTCTGGACATTGCTACTCCTCATCCTGCCCTTGGGTGGGAAAGGAGGTCCGGATGATGATGATGATGAATGAGTAAATGTGTGTGTGTGTGTGTGTGTGTGTGTGTGTGTGTGTGTGTGTGTGTGTGTGTGTGTGTGTGTGTGTGTGTGTGTGTGTGTGTGTGTGTGTGTGTGCTCCGAGGGAAATTATGCCATGATTGCTATACAGCCGCTGTAATACTCTTCCCATTATAAACTCCATCCCCCTTTCTCTCACACTCTCCTCTCCGTGCCTTTCTCTACCTCTTTTAGTCCCGGCCTTTCCCTTCTCCTCGCCTCTCACATTCCCAGCCTCTCACACTCCCATGCCTTTTCTCCCTCCCTGCCACGCATGCTTCCATGAGCCCCACCCCTCCTACCTCTCTTTCCTCTTCCTTTTCTCCCTGTCTCTCCTCCCCCTGCCCTCCCTTACTCCAGCTATACTTCTTTGCTTTGCTGTCCATACCATTATTGAACAGAACAAGAAGCGGTGCTAAGTCACAGTAAACCCACTCCTGGCAGTCATTTTAGTGCTGACGTAAAAACAGAACAGGATATCTAGTCAAAGATGTCACATATCAAATTTTTAGCAAATCGGCTGAAAATTTACGAATTTATGCCCATTTGGAATTTTAGGCCTGATCCACCTGACACTGACCCCCCTATCGTTAACTTGGGGGGAACCCCCCCTGATGTAATGAGGCATGTAATATGGTGCAGATTTGAAAGATGCACCTTTAAGTTTTGGTTTTATGTCGATTCGACGAACTTGAAAGGAGTTATGGCGAAAAAACGATTTTTTTTTTTTTTTTTTTACATTCTTGGGCTTACAGCCTGGGCCTTGGTCCAATTTGGCCCAAACTCTAATCACGTGATCAGAAGGGCATAGCCCATCATCCCTGTAATTTTAGTCAAAATCGCAGCAGTAGCTTTGGCGTAAAGTTGTTAACAGACAGGCAGACAGAGAGACAGACAAACAGACAAACCGAGTGAAAACAATATCCGTATCCAAACCCCTCCGGGGCGGGGACGTGTAATTAGCTTCCTTCCTTATAGTCTTTCCTCTAAGAAGCAGCCTCGGAAACGACAATTTGGTCTGCTACTGCTTGTTTACTTTTGTACTCTTTTGTCCTTTCCTCCCTTTCTCCCTGCCTTTTACCCCTTCTTGCCTTTCTCCTTTTCCTCCTCCCTCACGCATCCTTGTTTCTCTTTTTCCTCCTCACCCTTCCTTGTCTCTCCTTCCTCTGTCTTACCTTTCTGTGCTGCTCCATTTCTTGCCATTCACACCTCCGTCCCTCTCTTCTTTCCCATCCCACGTTCACTTTCTTCCTGTTTTTCCCTCCTTCTTCCTACCTTTCTTCTTCTCCCTCCCTCTTCCTACCCTTGTCTTCCGCCCTTCCTCTTCCTACCCTTGTTTCCCTCCTTCCCTCTTTCTACCCATGTCTCCCTCCTTCCCTCCTTCTCACTCCTCCCATTGACCCTCCACCTACTCTTATTTTCCTCTCTCTTCTCCCTGCCTCCAACCTCTCCCAGCATCCTCTTCCACCCCCGTCCCATTTCCCCCTGCCTCCCACCCTTCCCTCCCTCCCTCCGTCACTTCCCCCCCCCCTCACCTCTGTGTCTCCCTCTCCCTCCTGCCTGTCACCCTTTCCTTCTTCATCCCTTTCTTTGACTTTTCTCCTCCATGCCTCCCACTCCTCCCTCCGTGCCTCGGTCTCCTTCATACTTTTATTGTGGTTAAACCATTCACTAAATCACTAACTGAATGTAGAGTTCGTAGTCAGTGGAAACTCGCTAATATAATTATCAACTACCTTTTAAAACCGATAAAAAGTAGCCGCAAAATAATGATCCCCGGTTGACCTATCGTCAGTATAACCAAAATCATGAACGAAAAATAAATAAAAGTATTTTATTCCTTGAAAACATAATCTTATTATCAGTGCAGGTTCCGTTGCAGTGGCTGGTGCGTGACATATTTACTGGACTAAAAACTATAAATAAATAAATAAACCATTTGGACGGAAAACAGGTGTCGGAGGTCATCTATATAGATTTCAAAAGATGTCTGGTAAATTCCACCATTTACGACAAATACAAAATTTGAAAACCCATGCATACCCAACAAATTATGATCATGGACTGGTGAGTGGCCAGTGAATCCCAAGCAACGACTAGCGATAAAATGCGAGTAACTATTTTGGTTAGCAGTACCTAGTAGAGTTCTCAAGGTTCAGTTCTAGAACCTATTGATATCAGTGCTATGTCAATGGTTAAGAAAATGGACTAGCAGACGGAAAATGGACTAGGATTTGGCACGAAAAATGGACGCAGAGTAATTACCATAGTGCACTGTGAGTCTGCCCAAAAGGACCTGGAAATCTTAATAAAATGGAGTGAAAAATGGGTGGTGAAAGTCAATACACATTATCTAGAATAATGCAATCTGATGACCAAAGCGTCAAATATGAGTTGAGAATGTCCAAAAGGTGCGAGAGATCTTAAAGTTATTAATAACGATTAACCAACTTTAAGCTGCTCATAGTAGAAAGTAACAAGAGAGTAACAAAGCAAACAGAATGACCTGGGTTATTGCAAGGACACTGGATCACAAAACATCTGATAATAAATTATCTCCACACATTACACGTTAGTGGTTAGACCACATCTAAAATACTGTACTTTGTACAGTAATGGTCCCCAAACCTTATTAAGGACAAAGACTCTAGAGAGCAACGAGGAGCCACTAAAACGGTCTCATCGCTGCAAAAATTTCCTGCTTAAAACGAATACAGAAGCTATGTATGTTTCCACTACAAGGCTTATAAGAGGGGAATTGTTAACCACGTATTCTTAACAAATCCAATCAATTATGATAATTTATTGGAAATACGGAATTATACTTCGAATAAAAACCGCGAGATGAACTTAAAATAGAGAATAATATGGAACGCTGATACACCAAATAATTACATGGATATTTGGATCGTGGAAAAATGGATTAAGCTACCCAGCAGCAGAGGTTAGTGTAGAAACTATCGATGCATATTGTAAATTAGGTTTGATTAATAGTTCATAGGTGAAGGCTACCATTAAATGTAGTGTGTAAGGTTCACCTAAATGCTGAAGTTTAATTATGAGAACATGCTGCGACTGTGTATGCTATTTTTTTTTTTTTTTATTCGTAGATTTACATAAAAAAAAAAAAAACAAAAACAAAGGTTACGTGTAGAGAGGAGAACAGAGGTGAAAAGTCTAGTATGAGATAGCCAGAAAATGGTGAATGAGGAATTGGGAAGAAATCTGCGTGTAGAGTGGGGGAAGTATAAGAAGTAAACAAAGTAAGACAGGACGATAAGGGATTCAGGAGTTAAAAAATGACAGAATGTGGATGTAGGAGGGAGAAATAGTAAGTAAATAAGAAAAACCTTTTAAGGCATCGTTGCAATTAGGGACAGAACGTGGCGCAAGTACACTTGGTTGAGAAATGCTACGAGACGAGATGAGGTGAGTAGGGAAGAAGTGAACAGCAGGATGGATATATCTGAAAAAAATCCATAAAGTTAGCATAAGGAGTGAACCAGAAACTTAGGGAATGTGTAGAAAAAACTTGATATACCGGGAAGAGATTGTAATGAATAGATATGGAAGATGTACAGATTGGCCTAGGAAGAAAGGAGTGACCTGGGGGAATGGAAGTCAGGCATAATTGTTCTCTGCACAAAGGAAAGGGAGAAAGAAGAGTATGTGACAGTCATACGGGCATTTGTCTTCTCAAATTAATATGAAATATAGATAAAAAGATAGACAGATAGACACGTAGGTAGACTGACTGATGGATAGACAGATAGAAAGGTAGAAAGGTACACCCACACACAAATTAACTACAGAAAAATTGAAAGTTGAGACAGTATGAGTACGTACTTTCATTTATCTCATCGTCCGACAGAGCGAAAGTGTGTCAACTTCCATTTCTCTTTTGGTCCATATGAATACATTTCTTCAAGATGTGAAGTTTCTTCCTAGGATAGTGTGTGTGTGTGTGTGTGTGTGTGTGTGTGTGTGTGTGTGTGTGTATATATATATATATATATATATATATATATATATATAGCGTGATCCTATTAGACGGTTTGTGTGAAATGTCTATCTATCTGTCTATTTCCAGACGCCTTAATCCCGTACGGGGTGGCCACAAACAAATCGCCTCCACGTCTCACTGTCCACTGCCATTTCACTGCCCTGCTCCGAACTCACCCCCCTCTCTCATATACCTTTCCACTCAATCCCTCCATCTCATCCTCGGCCTCCCCCTCCCTCTCCCCCCTTCCACCTCACTCACATACACTCTCCTCGTCAGTCTTTCATCCTCCATCCTCTCCACATGACCAAACCACCTCAGTTTGTTCCTCCTAACGCTTCCTATCACATCCACATCCACTCCACAACGCTCCTTGATATCCTCATTTGTCAGCCTGTCTCTCCATGTGACTCCACAGGCTCCTCTTAAATAACTCATTTCCACTGCTCTCACTCTTGACTTCTGTCTTTCCAACAACGTCCAAGCTTCACTTCCATACGTTAGAGTTGGTATCACAATACTGTCATGTAGTAACTTTTTCACTTCCATGCTCACTTCACTGTTTCTTATCACTGCTTTCAAGGAACCAGCAACTTTTCTTCTTTGTTATACCCTTTCAAGCACTTCAAGCGCCAAACTTTCATCCTTACCCATCACACTACGCAAGTACTTAAACACACTCAAATTTTCCATTTCCTCACCATCCAACCTCGCTGTACATTCACTGACTTCACCTCTCTCAAAGACCATCACTATACTCTTCCCTACATTCACCTTTAGATTCCGTTTCTTACACACTCTCCCAAACTCATTCACCAAGCCTTGAAGCTCCCCTTCGTCTTCACTTAACAACACAGTATCATCTGCAAACAACAGTACTGGGAGTGTCCAAACATTACCCTCTCTCACTAGGTCCACTCCAACATCCACTGCCCCACCTTGTACCTCTTTTATTACCCCATCCATGTACAGATTGAACAACCATGGAGACATGACACATCCCTGTTTCAATCCAACCTTCAAAGAGAAAAATTCACTTAGTTCACCATCCACACGCACCGCAGCCTTAGCACCATCATACATACTCTTCACAGCATTCAACAACTTCCCATCTACTCCATATATTCTTAATACTTTCCACAATCCTTGTCTGTCCACCCTGTCATATGCTTTCTCCAAATCCATGAAGGCGGCATACAACTACTTTCCCTTCTCTGGAAAGTTTACCACTAAAGATCTAAGAATGAATATCTGATCTACACAACTTCTACCCTTCCTAAAGTCTCCCTGTTCTTCTCCAACTAATTCCTCTGTTATTTCCCTGTCAATAAGTATCCTACCATACACTTCTCCTATTACACTAAGAAAACAAATGCCCCTATCATTACCAAACACTTCTTTTTCCCTTTTTCCTTTTACAAGGGAATAATTATACCTGACTTCCAATCCTCCGGGACTCTACCTTCCTCCCAGGCCAATCTGCATATCTTCCACATCCATTCTACTACTATTTCTCCCCCATGCTTCAGCATTTCACCACACATTCCATCAATACCTGGGGTTTTCCCCAATTTGACTTTCTTGATTGCTTCCACAACTTATATTCTACTGATTTCTTTGTGTCTTCTCACCTCCCTCCTTCTCCCAGCCACATATACTCGCATTACTTCCAATCTCCATGTTCAGCAATTCATTATAGTGTTCTCTCCATCTGCTCACTTTTTTCTCCCTTCTCCACTAGTAATCTACCATTTGTATCTTTCACTCCCCTACTAACTTTACTACCACCCTGTCTTACTCTCTTCACCTCTTTCCAAAACATTTTCTTACAGTCCCTCCACTTTACACTCAAATTCCTTCCAAATTCCTCATCCACTCTCTTCTTACTCTCTCTCTTACTAATCTTTTCACCTATCTCTTCCTTTCTATATGTAACTCTCTCTTCAGCCTCTCAACTTCTTCCACGCCCGTATTTCTCATCCACTCATTGTATGTTTTTTCTTTTGTGCCACAGCCTGTCTCACCTCTTCAGTCCACCATGCTGTTCCTTGCACCCCCTTCCATCTTCACTTCACCCCACACACCACATCACATGCTGCACATATTTCTTCTGTGAATATTCTGCACACACCTTCCATGTCCCACATCTGCTCCAATTCATATTTACCCAATCGTTCCTCCACTTCTCTCTTATATTCTGCCTTTTTCTCATCCTTTTGTAACCTATCCACTCTGCTTGCAACTACTCCTTCCTCCCATCCTTCCCTTCTTCTCTTTCTCCATCTTACTTGGATCTTGATTCTGGCCACCACCAAGTAGTGGTCAGAAAGTCCACTCCCCCAACATCTATAAGCTCTTGCATCCATTACACATCTTCGCATCCTTTCATCCACACACACATAATCAATCATTGCCTTCCTTTCATTCAGTTCACCACCCACCCTTCTCATCACTCGCCATGTATACCTGTGGATCATTTTGTGCCTGAAGAGGGTATTGGCTATCACCAACCCCCTCCAGTCACGAATGTCCACTAACGCACTTCCATTCTCATCTATCTGAGCAGACACATCCCACACACCAACTATTCCATCCACCTTCACATTCCCTACTTTACCATTCATACCACCAACCATAAAGACTCTCTCATTCCTTGCAAACTTTTCCATGCACACTTCCACATTTGTCCAGAACTCTTCTCTCACTCTGCTTCCACGATCTTGCGTTGGCACATACACACACACAATCGCCCACATTTGTATTCCAACTTTCAATCTTACCCACACAATCCTTGAGCCAGCTGATCCATACTCTCTTAGAATATGGAGTGCGTGAGCTGTTAGATAAGCACACTTTGCTGGCCACTCAGTCTCGTCTGAACCATACCATTCCTTAGAGGATAGCAAAGTTCAAACTCATAATGACTTAACCTAAGTTTTACTATGCACTAAGAACTGAGACATATTACTCTTCAAACTGGGAATGAATGCAAACGAAATAATAATGAGGATCAACACTAGAAATATGAAGCTTTAAAAGCTAAACTAATATTGAAAGAATATTGATACACGTAGATATATTAATCCCGTGGTCGCAGTTGGACTCGCGGGAAGATTCAAGGAATACTGATACACATGGAGATATTAATCTTGTGGTAACAGTTGGACTTGGGGGAAGATTCAAGAATACCGGCAAGATATTCTCTTAAGAGTAAACTCGCCTAAAGAATCATATGCAGTAAAATATCAACAACTTCATGAATAGTGATCGAATGGACCGCAGTCAAAATAGACCAGCCGATATATTCGTTACTTGGGCTACATGAACTAGGAAAAAAGAGGGGGGGGGGTTATTTAGTGTAATGCGATTGGCAGTGGCTTGCCTGGAAGATCTGCAATGATGGAGAGAAGCACCAGTCTCATTATTCAGTACAAGAGGGATCAGGGGAAAATATGACCAATTTAACTCACGAACTTATATGATAACTTATTACACGAGGAAGGAAAAAAGGGGGGGGGGAGAGTTCGGCACTAACCTACAATGATGGAGAGAAGTGCCTTTTATAAGCATCACAGACAGTATTCGGGAGTCGGCTATAACTTTATCTGATTACTCTATACTGTTATTGACTCTCCAGGATCTTCATGGAATACAAAAGATATGTTTGCACTTAACATATGTAGATAAATGACTTACGATGTTTAACCCGTCACGTCCCGACCACTTTCGCACCTCCGACACCCCCCAGTCCTGACCATTTTTGGAAAAAAATTTTTTGGCTAAAACCTCCGCTTTTGGTGAGAAACATCGAAAATTAATAGAGAAATCGTTCACCTGAGGTTTAAAATACTCGATACAGGTAGGAGTACCTCCTTACCTTACTTAGTTTTCTATCAGGCTGGCTGCAAAGAAAACGAGTTCTATGGGAGGATAACTATTCCACACCACTCCTAAACGGTATTTATTTATTTATTTGGTACGAATTTATATGTAGTACGAGAATATATTGGTTTTCAAACAGTAATATAGGCATTATAAGCATTGTGTCACTCACTAACTCATCACCATTCCTGACCTTCTTTTGACACATTACCTGATCATCATTTCTGACTGTTTCTTCCTCTAATGCTATGTATACTTTGTCCTTCACATTGTCATCGATTGGGGAATCACTCTGGCCCTGAATGTCTTTATTGGCCAGGTCACTGGTAACAGATGAATTGCCGAGACAATGGCGTGCTGGGGGGGGGGAGGTTATGCGGTGTAAGGCATTGTCCCTGCTCGGCATCTTGTAGAGGAATAGAGGAAGGTGTCCCGTGTATACGTATGAAAAATCACACACGAAAATTGAAAATTGTGCAAATTAGGGACCTTGCAATTGCAAAACGTAACAATATGTTGATGGGACTGGCAAATGCAAAATGTTGCAATGTACCCAAATGTCGACGTGACGTCTCGGGTGAAAATTTTTTTAATAAGCGTATAGAAACTTTAATCATAATGAAGCCAAATCATTTAGGAATCAAAACAGTTTTATTACCCGTGCGAGATTCCTATGCCTACGTGACTGTAAACACGACTCAATAACATGAATTTCACGCTTCACTAATGATTACCTTCAACATTCTTATTTCAGACTTTCTCAATTCACCACTGAATAGTTCAAAAGGGAAATATTATTAACTTCAGCATATAATTCTCTAGGTCATAATATGAAGAAAGACATTCGCGATTTTTAATTTCTGCCAAAATTTCCGTGGCTATACGCCTTTGTCAGAAAAGAACTAGTCCATATGTATAACAATTAATCCTATTCACATCAATGCTTGACTTAGTACTATCAATATCAGAATAATGTTCACATTATGAATATCAATTAAGACTAGACTTAAAAAATACAGAACCTAACTGTTAAATCATGAACTGTACAGACTATATAAGTAATATTACCTGAGATTACACTTACAATACTAGCTTATACTAATACTTAAAGTTATGGCACTACACGGGTCCTTCATCTAGAAAAAAAAAATTAACATTGGAAGTCAACATTCAACTCATTCAACTATATTTCCTAGGGACGTGTGTGCAGATGGGACGGACTTACCAAATTTGACTGGGAACCTCTCTACAAACAAAGATTTCCCTGACTCTTCCTCAAATAAGTGGCACTTGTTGGTCCCCAACCTCCTGCCTGCGTGGCAACATGGTCATCTCACCAAGACTAACCCGTACTCTCACTGCCAGGATCGTCCCAGGGGCCCTTCCCATTCACCAAGCTTACAGACTAATTCCATTCACACTCTCATCCACTCATTCTTATGCTTCCAGCTCTCCACCTGGCAATTGACGAGCGCCTGTCAGGTCACTGTTCCACCCTAGACCATGTTGACTGTAACTTGAGGGGGTTTCTAGAATTTCTCTTGAATTAAGGCAATATTTCCCACTGAACTGGGCTGTGCCCATAGCCCAAACTCCTGTTAACTCTCGATGGATGAAACTTCTCTTGAACTCTAATTGTCCCAGTCAATAGTCAGACAGTCCAACCCGCACACAGTTCCCTAACCATCTCTTAACTTAATACTGCAATAACCAGCTTCGACACTCAACATCCTTCAATAAGTCTCCGGGAAGGGCGTCTCTCACGGGGCGGTAATTGTTCATCAATTGGATCAGGTTCAAAGACCTCTTCCAGGGGTTCTAAGAGCCACTCTTCACCTCTATAATAGGGCTTCACTTGTTCTGCGGCTCTTTGTACCCTTTTCCCCATGAACACATTTTCTACCACGTACATACTTCCGTCCATCAACACTTCCACTACACGGTGCGGACCATTCCATTTCACATTAAGTTTTCGACATGTACCAAGTGCCACAGTTTCCTTCTTAATCCACACAAGGGTTCTAACCTCAACCATCTGATTTTTTCTCCTTCGGTTAGTGACGTCTCTATATCAACGTGTAATCTTCCGGTGCATTTCCCAAATGAGAGCATGGGTGACAGCCATCTCGTCTTCCTCACCGTCAGTGGAGGGTAAGGGTTCACTGACCAGCCTAGGTGGATAGTGAGAGAAGAAGGCAAAGTAGGGTTGCTGTCCCGTGGATGTATGGACTGCCTGATTCATGGCGACCTGACATGGCTGGAGCAGTTGGGGCCATCGGAGAGGGTGGCCCTGACATAGGGTGGAGAGGACTGTCATCAGGGTCCAATGCATCCGCTCGGTGACACCATTCCCTTGGGGATGATAGGGGATCGTGTTGTAGAGGGTGATTTGGTTTCGTTGGCAGAATCGCTGAAAATCTCTGCTGGTGAACTTGCCTCCATTGTCCAGGACGATACTGCAAGGTGTGCCATAGTCTGCCACATGCTGCCCAAGTTTGTCTATGATGTGTTTGGATTGTTTTGTTTTGAGGGGGAAGAACCTAACTAATCGGCGATAATGGTCCACTACTGTAAGACCATAACGGTAATCCTGGACTCCAGCAACCATATCAGTAAGATCTATCCCAATCCTCTCCAGCAGCTTATTCACTGGAGGCAATTCCCTCCACTGTTGCTGCAGTCCAGTGTCCCCTTTGAATCTTTGACAAGTTACATATTTTTTGACATTCACACATATCAACCTTAAGATTTTGCCAGTAATACAGTTGTTCTGCCTTTTTTATTGTTTTCTTTTGACCTAGATGACCAGTTAACTCATGTGCATGTTGAAGGGCCTGTACAACTAAAGCATAAGGGACTATGAGGCTGTAATGAAGACTACCATCTGCCTTCTCCTGCACAAAATATAACACTTCATCTATTAAGGCAAACTGATCTAAGGTGGTTTTGGGTAGTCTTTTCGCGGGAACTCTACCACCTTCAAGATATTACACTAGTACTCCCCACGCAAGTTCTTCTCTTTGACTGGCCTTCATTTGTTCACGATCTAACCCGAGCCAGGTGGCTTCAGGTGGACGGACTACTACTTGAACTGGGCATCACAACTGATCTGCTACAAAATTGTTTTTACCCTTGAGATACTGAATGTCATAGATATATTCTCGCATTTCTAGGATCCAGCGATTCATTCGAGGTGATTTAGTCTTCCGCTTGAATATACTAGTGAGAGGTTGGTGATCAGTAACTACGGTAAAACGGGTACCCCACAGATAATAATGAAAGTTACACATGCAAGGCCTACAGCTTGGGTCTCTTTATCTGTTGCTGAATATCGAGTCTCACAGGGGTTCAACTTTTTAGAGAAATACCCGATCGGTTTGTTGGTACCATCTGATTGAATCTGGCTCAGGACTCCACCTACTTGAGTGTTACTAGCCCCTGTTAGCGGTGGGTGATACCACCATTTATTTGTAATCGCGATTACTGATTACTTTAAGGAAAATAATCGATTAGAAATCGATTACCATTCCGATTACTGGAGTCTGGGCTTATATGTTTGCTTTTCAAGGCCACACTCCTTAATTGTATCTACCATGACTACTGATAGATACAGTAAGGAGTCAGTAGTTATAGCATACTCGTACACATTCGTGCCACCACCCTGCTGGAGTTCCTCTGTTTCTCCGTTTTTCAAGACTCAATCATCTTTCAGTCCTTGTTTCTTCGACTGAGAGTTGCTCAAGAGTTCCTTTATAAGATGGATACTCCATATTACGTATGCTACTTTTCTTTCAGTGTATAATACACATATACAGCATTCTTGTCTTTATAATAATTCATGAAACATATATCCTTGTTAGTAAAATATATAAAACAAGCATTCTTGTGTGTATATATATATATATATATATATATATATATATATATATATATATATATATATATATATATATATATATACACATATATATATATATATATATATATATATATATATATATATATATATATATATATATATATATATATATACAGTATATAGATAGATAGATTAATACAAATGCTCTTGTGCCAGACAATAAAGGATTAGCCTATACTAGATACATATTTGTTTCCAACACTATGCAAAAAAAAATAAAACATCGTTTTGTTTAGAGAAGTAATATATAATCGATGAGAGAAACACCTTGTGAGGAGAAACTTTTTTTTTTTTATATAAATAACAGAACAGAGGAAGGAAAAACAAATGATTAAAAAAGAAAAAACAATCCATACACTAGATTACTGGCATCCTCCGTTCATTAAATATCTGTAACAGTTAGACTTGAACAGCTGTGGGTTGAAATTTGGAGGGAAACAACTCTAGGGAAGCGAATTCCAGAGAGATGCAGTTCGGCGAATGAAAGAATTCTGATAGGCAGAAGTTCTGCAATATGGCTGAGTGACATTCCAGTCATGAGCGCTACCAGATGCCCGTGTAGCATTGAATGGCTCGATCACTTGATCTAAGTCTACTAATACCAAGTTGGATCACTCCCATCTAAAACAGGACCAAACTGGCGCAGGGGGCAGAGCATTGGAGTGACGTCATTTGGCACGAAACCCAAGTTCAGTTGACGCCTGACCGTGGTGGTGAGTGGATGTATGCTGCACTCTCCAGATCATGACACATTTTCAGTCCGAAGTGAGGGAAGGGATTGAAATGTGTAAGGGAAGGTATGGGGGTGTAAGTGAAGGCGTAGGGATGTGCGGGAACCTACTGCTATGTTATATGGTTAAATGAGTCCGCACTTCTTCCCTTTCTTCGTTTTCCCCTATCATAAATGTTTAATTTGAGTCTGCCCTTTCATACATTTTCTGTTACTTAAGCCGACTGATGTCACACAAAAGCCACGCCTCCCTGAGCCCTGAGGGAAAGTGAACCGACTTGGTATTAATAGACATAGCACTCGATGCGAAGAAGCTCTGTAGGAGCGAAAAATCATCAGTAAAAGGTTTCTCCTCACAAGGTGTTTCTCTCATCAACTTGTCGGCTACTCATGCCTTACACCCAAATATATACTTAATACACGAGCTTCTTTGCAACAAGAAAATTTCATAAAACACAAACATTGCAAACGATCCATGTACAAAATAAAAAGTTATGAAATATGCTGAACTAATAAGACAAGGTACAGTTCCTTAAAAATGCACTCTTCAGCAATTAAATGTTTCAATGATGGAAAAGTATGAAACAATGAGAGACACTGACATTAATAACCTACTCTGCTTTTATGCATTTTTGTTGAGTAGTAATCTTTTCAAGTTATCTATTTTAGAAAAAAAAAATCGTTTACTGCATTTTTTGAAGATGTAATCGAAGTAATCGATTACAAATAATCGTTTACACCCATCCCTAGCATCTGTAGTGAGAACGAATGGTTGTTCTACCTGATCTCTAACTAAGACAGGGGTGTTCAAGAGGCAAGACTTGAGATGTTCAAAGGATATTTGGCATTCGTCCGTCCAGATAAATGTTACTCGAGATTTAGTTAACCCACCCCATCCCGACCACTTTTCCACCACTGACTCCCCCCAATCCCAACCATGTTTGAAAATTTTTTTTTTGGCTCATACCTCCACTTTTGGTGAGAAACATCGAATAATCATAGAGACATCGCTCACCTGAGGTTTAAAATACTTGATACAAGTATCAGTACCTCCTCACCTTACTGTGTTTTCTATCAGGCTGGCTCCAAAGAAAACGAGTTCTATGGGAGTGTAACCATTCCACACCACTCATAAACGGTATTTATTTATTTATTTGGTACGAATTTATATGTAGTATGAGAGAATATTGGTTTCACACAGTAATATAGGCAATATAAGTACTGTTTCACTCATGAAACACATCAACATACCCAACCTTTTTTGGCAACATTACCTGATCATCATTTCTGACTGTTTCTTCCTCTAATACCATGTAAAGTTTGTCCTCCACATTGTCATCGATTGGGGAATCACTCTGGCCCTGAATTTCGTACCGTGGCACGACATGGCTTTACTGGCCAGGTCGCTAGTAACAGGTGAATTGCTGAGACAGTGGCATGCAGGAGGGGGGGAGGTCATGCTGGGTAAGGCATTGTCCCTCCTGGCATCTTGTAGAGGAAGGTGTCCCATGTATACATACCAAAAATCACTCGCAAAAATTGAAAATTGTGCAAATTAGGGACCTTGCAATTCATTCGTGTTTATGTACATCAACGGGATTGGTAATGAAAAAACGTGTGGACGTTAATTCACGTCGACGGGACGCCACGAGTTAAGTTGGTGAGGGGCGTAGCAACGTTTGCAAATGATGGAACATGTTTTCTGTAAAACCCACACATTCCTAGAAATCGCCTTACATCCTTTACTGTGGTGGGAGGTTTCATCTTTGCGACTGTTTCAACATTCTTTGGATCAAGTTTGCTTCCTTTGGCAGAAATCTGATGACCTACGAAGGTGACTTCTTTAAGGCCGAATTTGCATTTACTGAGATTTAATTTCACTCCATTTTCAGTAAGTAACTGGAAAAGCTGTCTCAGGTGGTATAGTAAAGTTGGGAAGTCTGGAACCCAAAGAATCAAATCGTCTAAGTAATTTCTGACCCACCCTTTCCGTAGGAGGGGTGCTAATACAAGCCATTCTCCTGGAAAATAGGGCTAGGTAAGAACCATTAAAATTGGAACTGACGGTTCCGATTCTCAGTGCCAAAGGAATCGCTGGAACCGTTTCTAGAACCGGTTCCAAAGAGTAGCTGGCATAATTGCTTTCTATTGTAAAGGCTTAATTTGCCAGTTGAGAAGGACAGCATGTGATGTAGGTGTATTAAAGAAGTTCCTAGATAGAGCCGAACATGAACATCAGTTGTTGGATGTGAGTCAGACCCCTTGTATCAATGCAGTGCCTGCCTAGAATAATGGCAAGAGAAGGAAATTCGAGTATCAGCAATTACCGTCCACCTCAGTGAACCAAAGATATCACTCTAGTCCAGCTGGGCTGAAAGACGAAGTGGAAGAATTAAAACGCCAGGTCTGAGCGCTCAAATCTAGCCTAGCGCGAGTGAATAAAGGGCAACTTAGCAACTCCAGAACATCTAGCTGTAAATATTGTGCCCACTGTTTAGCTTCATCAAAAAGTCTCCAACAGTGTTGGCAGAAACCTCTTCCCAGACATTGTTTTTACTGCCGTAGACCCGGATGTCGTCATGGTGACCGTGGGTGTCCTGGACATAACTCTAAACCTCCAGAACAAAACAACTCTAAATTGACAGATTCACTATATCCACCCCAGCAGTTATGACGAACTGGTGGTCATACATCCCCCTACATCAGTGTAGTGATTAATGGAAAGATAGTAGAAGCTATAGTTGATACCGGGAGTAGTTACACTCTAATTAAGGAATCAGCTGTCATGCGAATTGGGGGAGAAGTAAACACACAGCAAAACCCGCCTCGTTTGCATGGAGTCACAGGAGCCCCTTTGAGAATTTTAGGAGTGATGTGGGAAGAAATCGGAGTTGGAGATGAGAAGATCCATAAACAATGGTTCTCGGCAGTGCCAAATTCTTATATTAATACGGATCTGCTCCTAGGTTGTGATGTACTAGGTCAAGCTCCTCTCATGTAGGATGGAGTAAGGAGAGTCATGGTATGGGGAGGCACCCTTTATGTTGTGAATCACATTCACCGACAAAGGAACAAAGTCAAAAGAGTGAAGGCTGACCCAGTCGAACCTTCCAACCCATCACAACGCTTCTCACAAATCAATCTTCTTACCATCATGAAAGTAGATCCATATCAGTCTAAGTTTATCCCCATCCCTGTAAGAGAAGACCCAGGCACTAACCTTATTTATCCTCAACCTAGGGTCCATCATAACAGGCATCCATATTTGGTCAAAGTCAGTTCTGAGAATTCAGTCTACTTTCCTCTCACTAATGCGACTAAGAAGGAGATGGTATTTTGTAAGGGCACAATTATGGATCATACGAGAGAATTGATAATCCACCTCCTGGTAGGGTTAATGTCACTAAAATTCACAATGACCTACTCCCAGAAAATGATCAAATCAGACAAAGTGGGACACAAATTCAGAGGATGAAAGAAATGACTGGAGAACTAAACTGGCAACATCTCACTAGTGCCCAGCAGGAAGACTTATCTCAGTTAATCCTTAAGCATGACCCTCTGTTTATTCTCGACAAATGTGAGTTAGGACTTATCAGTGGCCCTCCTACTCATATTAAAGTAGCTGATCCTTAGCCCAGTCATGGACCCATGTACCACTATCCCGAACAAGCACAACAGATCATTGCGGATATGCTAAAAAATATGGAGGACAGAGAAATCATAGAACGATCAACTGCAGCCTGGCTGTCACCTATTGTACTTTTAAATAAGCTGGATGGTAGCAAACGTATGTGCCTTGATAGTTGTCATGTGAACCAACACCTCACGACTGACATCTACCCCCTCCCACGATTGGATGAGCTAGTTGAACAAGCAGCCGGATATCAGTATTATGTCACTCTTGACATGCGAGAGGCGTATATCCAAATTCTGTTAGATAAAGAAAGTCGTGACCTCACTACCTTCAGTGACGGGGTCACACTATATCGATTTTGACGTCTCCCACTCGGACTTAATTGCTCCCCTGTGATCTTTTCCACTAGTAGGGCTGGGCAAGAACTGGTTCCAGAACCGTTTCTAGCGATTCTGATGAGGTAAACTCAGAATTGATTTCCAGCTTCGGAACCGGTTCCCAAGAAGCGGCTCCGCCAACACTAGTAAACATATTATTCCTCAACAAGAATATCAAATATGTACCAAGTGAGAAATATTTGTTATTTACAAATTAGTGTGTTCAATTAACAAGTTAGACGTCGGTAATTTTATTTCATTATAGTGGTGAATCAACTTTATTTCCAAATTAATGTTTGTTTTTTAATTAGAAAATTATATTTTGTTATGTTTTGTTAACTGCAGTCTGTCACTGATTGTGAATTATGAGAAGCACGTTTATTTAATATTTCCCAGTGGTTGCCATTAATATTTTTGATAAAGAGAAGCATGTTTATTCAGTATTTCCCAGTAGGTAGCATTATTATTATTGATAAAGACTAAGAAAAGCATGTATGTTTAATAATTCTCAATGGTTTAATTATTTGGCATTATTATTTTTGGTAAAGAGAAGCCTATGTTTATTTAATATTTCCCAATGGTTGGCATTATTATTTTTTTTTTTTAAACTATGGTTTGGTAAATTAGATTTTCTCTTCCCGCAAAATAAAGAGTTAAAATTGTATTTATTATTTAATGGGTACTCATCATCTAGGAATCCCTCGAGTTTTTCGCGTGATGGGAGAGGTAAGCCATACCACAGCTTCCATTTGATTGCTTTGTCTTGGTTAGGGTGGAGAGGTATATGAGAGAGGGGGGTGTGAGTTGGGAGCAGGGCAGTGAAATGGCGGGGGACAGGGCGACTTGGAGGCGATTTGTTTGTGGCCACCCCAGACGGGATTGAGGCTGTAATGCTGAGTAGAATTTGGCTCGACTTCTCGTCCCAAATCAACTCAACACTGAGCGGGGTCCTCTTTCGAGACCGGAGCTAGTGCAATGAAGAGAGGCAGGACATAAAAACTTTCGGCAACACCATACACGTGTATTATTTCAGTTAGACACAAGACATTTCAGTAGACATTACATCACAATATAAAGCAATACAAGACCTTATCTAAAATATTGTGTATCTCGCAGGATACTAGCTTCCTAGATATTAATGACAATACAACAACTCTTAGTACTAAGAGTACAGTAAATACCCGTGCGCGCGGAGCGCGTGAGGGGAGAGGGGAGGGGGGTTTTGTGATCTACCAGAAAGGGGGGAGAGGTAGGGAGACACGGAGAGTGACTTAGAACGGCGAGGGGGAAGTTATGGTAATATTTAATGAGGTCCGATATTAACAAGGGATTTTAGGTGTTTTCTGTTGGCAAGAATTCTTTGACAATTAACTCTGGTTCTTATTTGGACTTTAAGAGCGGGGGTGAGGAGTGGAGAGAGTTTTTAGGGATAGCGTACGGAACAGGGGAATATAGTTATTACTCGCTGTCCTCGTTGTTTTGGTGACACTAGATTTCTGTCGGCACAACTTATATATTACACATCTCCCCGGTAGGTTATATAGACTTGCACTTCCCAACGCGTAACAAAGTCGGAACCCTCGTAAATTCTATTCCACTATATTACTCAGAGCTTAGCCAATAGCACTCCAATAATGTGTTATTCTTTCTTTGGGCTCTAGAGAGAAGTCCTTAGTAAACTCGGGATGGCACTCGCACGTATCTTCACTTGAGGTCTCTACCCATATTCTCGCCCGTTAATGTAGCATTATGTCCTGGGTTACCGCAATGGAAATTACATGAAATCACTGCACTAGTCTTATTCTAAGAGAAAAGGAGTCACACTTAACCTACTTCACAATTACAGGATCACTCGTATCTCTCGTGGAGAGAAACACGGTTACCTCAGTGATGATCCGGTCGGACTGAGGGCGTCGTCAGGGTAGGGCGAGCCGGGAGGGCACGGGGCGATTCACTAGGGCGTCCTCTCACGTCCGGGGGTTTCCGGACTGGGCTCCGGACTGGGGCCGAAGAGGGCTAGGAACCTCTGGGTCAGGTCCCGGCGTCGCGGGGACGTGGTGAGGTCTCGCCCGGGTGTCCTGGGGCGGGCCGGAAGAGGCGACGGACTGCGGTCTCCTATGGGCAGGGGCGCCGGTGTAGCGTTATGATCTGTCCCCCTGTCCGCCCCCTACGGCGCATGCGCGGGGGTTGCCAGATACCGCCACAAATATGCCATTTGTCCTCTGATCTCCGTAGGGGTAACATGATCGCAGCCTCTCGCCCTTTGTTTACAAACGGCAAATGGTCATTCCGGCGTCTCATATCATTCGTCTCAAAGCTTTCTCGGGTAGTTTTCGCCCTTAAATTAAATTAGATTAGGCGGAAAGCAGTAAAAATTCGAATTTCTAAGGTATGAATGAGTTAGGTTGGATAATCATAGTTATAATTAATCATATGGGGACGAGTTATCTAATCTGTTAGGCGTGAGGATTGCCTTAGCTTTGAATCTTTACAGGAATAAGTCAAGCTCGTATTGTCCCGTGTATTAAACCAATTTTATCATACATATCCTTGAAATTATAAATAGTTTTGGCACACACTACCTCATTCGGTTGTGCATTCCACTGATCAATTGTCCTATTAGGGAAACTGAATTTCCTTACATCTTTATCACCTCTCTTTTTATGCTGTATTTTGCAATGTGCTCTTGCTGATGCTTCACACATATGATATATATTCATTTATGTCTATTTTCTGTTCCCCTGATATGCATTTATATAGCCTAATCATGTCTCCTCCTCTCCTGCAGCGTTGGTAAATTCAATCTTTCCAGTCTTTCTCAGTAACTTAAATCCCTTAAGCTTGGTACCCATCTTGTAGTGGCCCGTTGTACTTTTTCAATCTTATCTGTTTTTTGAGATGAGGATTCCAGACTACTGTGATGCATACTCCAGAGTTGGTCTGATGAATATCTTCCTCAGCATATCTTCATTTATATATGTGAATGCTATTCTCATATTAGCAAGCAATGTATACATGTTTCGTACCTTCTCACTGATGTGATCATCAGGAGATAGTCTGTTACTGATAATTACTCCTAGGTCCTTCTCCTTTTCTGATATGTGTAGGGTTGATCTTCCTAACTTATAATACCAATCTGGTCTTTTCTCACTTTTACCAAATTTTATTACATGACACTTATCCACATTAAATTCCATTTGCCTTTTATTGCTCCATTCATGAAGCTTGTTCAATTCCTCTTGCAGCTCTTTGCAAGAATCTATGTTAGTAATTTTCTTTTGAATTTTTGCATCGTCGGCAAACATACTTAGATAGCTTCCATTTCCAATATTACTATCTATGCCATTTATATATACTAAAAACATAACTGAGCCCTGTGGCACTCCACTGGTCACTTCCCTCCATGATGAGTAATTTCCCCTTAATATTGTTCTCATTTCCCTTTTTCTGAGAAAATCCTGCATCCAACAGTGGAGATTGCCTTGGATACCTCCTTGATGGTACAGCTTCCATAAAAGTCTTTGGTGCGGTACTCTGTCAAATGCTTTCTTAAAATCTAAATAGATACTGTCCACCCATCCTTCTCTTTTCTGTAATGTTTCTCTAACTTTGTCATAATTGCTTAGAAGATTAGTAACACATGATTTTCCCTTCCTAAATCCGAACTGCCTCTCTTTTATCATACCATGTTCTAGATGTTTTACCCAAACTTCCCTTATCAGCTTTTCTAGTATCTTACAACACTGGTCAGTGATACTGGTCTGTAGCTGAGTAGTTCTCATTGTGTTAAATTTGACTAGTGTACAGGTATTTGTAGACCTCACAAGTGGTTAAGAAGGATGAGTAAAGGACTCATGAATGGAATGGAAGGAAATGGAATGGAATAAAAAAAAAAGAAAAGAAAAAAAAGAAAGCGAGCACCAAGCCACTCAATGACTAAGTTTCCTCCTGGGGAGGGGGGGATAGAATACCTCCTCAGTATCCCTGCTTGTCATAAAAACCGTCTAAAAGGGACACTTTAATCTTCATCCTTCCTCTTTTCCCCCTCTGCTTCTTGTACTTTATCTGTCCCACCTCTCTGCCTTATATTTTCACTTTAATACCCACCCAACTCCCATTGTAGTGACATATAGTCATTGAGTGGCTTGCTGCTACCTTTCCTTTTTTTTTTAAATAATCCATTCCATTCAGTGACTAAGTTATATGGCACTAACTTGGGTGGGTATTGAAAATATATGGCAGAGAGGTGGAACAGATAAAGTACAAGAAGCAGAGGGGGAAAAGGGGAAGGATTTTTAGTGGGCTTTTACGACAAGCAGGGATACTGAGGAAGTATTCTATCCCCCCCTCCCCGAGGGGAAAGGATTCGTGAGATAACCGTGACTGGGAGCTGGCTTAGTTTCCATTGATAGTACCCCTCTGGGGAGGGGGGACAGAATACTTCCTCAGTATCCCTGCTTGTGGCAAAAGGGGCACTTTAATCTCCATCCTTCCCCTCTTCCCACTCTGCTCCTGTACTTTATCTGTCTTACCTCTCTGCCTTACATTTTCACTTTAATACCCACCAAACTCTCTTCCATTATAGTGCCATGTAGTCATTGTTTTAGCTTGGTACTGGCGCTTATTATTCACCTCCTCTTGTACTTCATGTGTCTTATCTCTCAGCCATATATTTTCACTTTAATAACCACCCAACCCCCTTCCATCTCAGTGCCATATTTTCATTGGCTTGGTGCTAACTTCTGCTTTTTTTTTTTTTTATTACTGTGTTCAATGCATTTCCACTGATAATACAGTATATAAATATATCCTGTGCTACTGGACACGACAGGGTTTATGTTACTGCACATGTGTGCAGATTTAAATAAACGATTGGTATTAAAATATGCCAATCAGTGATGTGTAGTAATGTACCCAATGTGCTGAATAACCTAACTTAGGATTTTTTTTTTATTTCCCATAACAACTAGTATCAGAAGTGATCTCAGTAACGTAACTGATAAGGGTTTTTACTTTATCATTATCCATTGAATCAGTAGCAGTGCTGTAACAGTGTGAACAGCAAACT
Source organism: Coenobita brevimanus (assembly GCF_032717465.1). Lineage (NCBI taxonomy): Eukaryota > Metazoa > Arthropoda > Malacostraca > Decapoda > Coenobitidae > Coenobita > Coenobita brevimanus. The sequence continues at coordinate 15,602,576 of NC_136982.1, forward strand.
TCACTAAGCATACCCTACTGGAGTGCATACTGTTTTCATAGTGTTTGGAGTTAAAAGTACTTTTCCATAAATGAAATTCAGAGGCTAATTTTCATTTCACATTGACTGAACTTGCACTATACTGGACTAGCCTAACACTCTTATGTGAGATTTCTCAAAACTAAAGGGAGATGTAAGATTTCTCAAACTAAAGGGATTGGATTGGATAATTGGAAAAAAAAAAAAGGAAAAGGAAAAGCCAGCACCAAGCCACTTATTGACTCTATGGCATTTAAAAGGAGTTGGGTGGGTATTAAAGTGAATATATAACGCAGAGAGGAAGCTATCTAAGTATGTTTGCCGACGATGCAAAAATTCAAAAGAAAATTACTAACATAGATTCTTGCAAAGAGCTGCAAGAGGAATTGAACAAGCTTCATGAATGGAGCAATAAATGGCAAATGGAATTTAAAGTGGACAAGTGTCATGTAATAAAATTTGGTAAAAGTGAGAAAAGACCAGATTGGTATTATAAGTTAGGAAGATCAACCCTACACATATCAGAAAAGGAGAAGGACCTAGGAGTAATTATCAGTAACAGACTATCTCCTGATGATCACATCAGTGAGAAGGTACGAAACATGTATACATTGCTTGCTAATATGAGAATAGCATTCACGTATATAAATGAAGATATGCTGAGGAAGATATTCATCAGACCAACTCTGGAGTATGCATCACAGTAGTCTGGAATCCTCATCTCAAAAAACACAGATAAGATTGAAAAAGTACAACGGGCCACTACAAGACGGGTACCAAGCTTAAGGGATTTAAGTTACTGAGAAAGACTGGAAAGATTGAATTTACCAACGCTGCAGGAGAGGAGGAGACATGATTATGCTATATAAATGCATATCAGGGGAACAGAAAATAGACATAAATGAATATATATCATATGTGTGAAGCATCAGCAAGAGGACATTGCAAAATACAGCATAAAAAGAGAGGTGATAAAGATGTAAGGAAATTCAGTTTCCCTAATAGGACAATTGATCAGTGGAATGCACAACCGAATGAGGTAGTGTGTGCCAAAACTATTTATAATTTCAAGGATATGTATGATAAAAATGGTTTAATACACGGGACAGTACGAGCTTGACTCATTCCTGTAAAGATTCAAAGCTAAGGCAATCCTCACGCCTAACAGATTAGATAACTCGTCCCCAGATGATTAATTATAACTATGTTTATCCAACCTAACTCATTCATACATTAGAAATTCGAATTTTTACTGCTTTCCGCCTAATCTAATTTAATTTAAGGGCAGAAACTACCCGAGAAAGCTTTGAGACGAATGATATGAGACACCGGAATGACCATTTGCCGTTTGTAAACAAAGGGCGAGAGGCTGCGATCATGTTACCCCTACGGAGATCAGAGGACAAATGGCATATTTGTGGCGGTATCTGGCAACCCCCGCGCATGCGCCGTAGGGGGCGGACAGGGGGACAGATCATAACGCTACACCGGCAGGGAAGGACTGCGGAAGCGGCTGTCACGGGGGCCCGACAGGTGGGTCTTCTCAAGGGCCTCGCGCAGGGAACAGAGGCCGGGGGAGACAGGGAGGTCTTTCCTCCTCACTATACCCTGGGAGCGACCATCGATCGTCTCCACAGGGGTGCTGAGGGAGCGACCGTGGATCGTCTCTACCTGAGCTTTCAGGGAGCGACCATTGATAGTCTCTTCCTGATTTTTATATGAGCGACCATAGATCGTCTCTATCTTTTTTTTTTACGGGAGCGACCATTGATCGTCTCTACCGGTGTGCTGAGGGAGCGACCATTGATCGTCTCTACCTGAGCTTTCAGGGAGCGACCATTGATTGTCTCTTCCTGATTTTTATATGAGCGACCATAGATCGTCTCTATCTTTTTTTATGGGAGCGACCATTGATCGTCTCTACCAGTGTGCTGAGGGAGCGACCGTTGATCGTCTCTACCGGAGCTTTCAGGGAGCGACCATTGATCGTCTCTTCCTGATTTTTATGTGAGCGACCATAGATCGTCTCTATCTTTTTTTTATGGGAGCGACCATTGATCGTCTCTACCTGGTTTTGAAGGGAGCGACCGTTGATCGTCTCTACCTTGACACTATTAGAGCGACCATAGATCGTCTCTACCTTAGGGGCGCTGCCTGGAGTACAGTTTCTGACTCCACCCCTAGCTAACTCGGTGATTCCGCCAGGCGAAGGTAGTGTCTTTCGCCTACGGTGGCGGCGGCGTGGTGGTTGAATGTCACAGGGGCTCACGGCCCGGGCTGACATACGTCGTTGTTGCCCGGAATGGTGGTGGCTGGTGGCGGCTACCCTGTGGGGTCCGAGTGGGGGTGTCGGCATTCTCGTGGGCGAACTCCGTTGTTTCTGGTTCGCCTCGTTGTCGGGGATACTATGGTATTCTCCGGAATATTCCGGAGTACCGTATGTGTGTCCGTTAAAGCCACGCATTTCAGAGGCGTCTGGCAATAGATAGATAGATAGTCTTGGTTAGGGAACTTTTCGTTAGGGAATTTATGTTCCATCACCGCATGTTGGCAGATAAAACGGTGCATGAAAGCCTGGGGTGACTCTGTCCAATCATAACATATTGATTCTAATTCCTGCCAAGCCCGATAAAAACTGACTTCAATGGCAAACTCCGTTCAAAGAAATTCCTTAAGTGCTAGCCATGAAACTACTCGATGCTTTGTCTGGTTGTTATGAATGAAAACGGCAAGTTCAGGGGTCACTCTACCCTTCACAGTCTGCATGCGCAGCCCATCATCAGAATCACATTGCTCAACTAATTCAAAAAACATTTCCAGACGTGCTGCTGCATCGATACCCTGTAACTGGTGGAGTTCTAGAATCGGGATATCGCGAAGCTTTGTGAGGCTCCCTTTTGCTCTCATTGTTGGATGAGGGTTAGAAGATGGATGATAGCAAGGATTCGTGGGGGACAGTTGAGTTTCTAACTCGTCTATTTCATTCACTACCCGAGATCTAGATGAAGGGTTCTCCTCCTCCTCTTTAATTTTAAATTTCATACTATCTCGCCAGCTCATGGTGCTAAGAAAGGGGGGGTTTACTCTTATTTCTACACTGTCCCACTCTGTTCTCCTTGACATATGACCCTTAATTCCGTTAACAACTTATCTTCCACTTTACTCCTCATTTCACTAGACCAAACCACAAAATACATAAGTCACGCTTCCATCTTGATATTCATTGCTTCCATCTCGATATTCATTCTATTATCGGTGAAGAATTCTTTTGCTCGTCCTCCAGGAGGTTTAAAGATCATTTAATCTAGAAATATCGCGAGATTAAGTGGGCTTCCAGTGTACTGTTACTGAAGGATTCTAACTCGATTCGTTAATTAACTAACAATATCTAACCCACATCAATATCTTATCCACAACAATATCCCCACAACAATAACTTATCCCACCGCTTTAGCCACCAGTGTAATGCATGAGAAATTTTAGAGGTTATGGAAAATGGGTAGCGTGATCTTATTCGAGGGTTTATGGGAAATGTGGTAGCGTGAAACTTTTGGAAAGTGCGTGAGCCGTAATATATTAAGCACACTTTGCGGGCCACTCAGTCTCGTCTGTACCATACCCTTCCTTAGAGGATAGCAAAGTTCAAACTCGTAATGACTTAACCTAAGTTTTACTAAGCACTAAGAACTGAGACAGATTACTCTTCAAACTGGGAATGAACCCAAACGAAATAATAATGAGGATCAACACTAGAAATATGAAACTTTAAAAGCTAAACTAATATTGAAAGAATATTGATACACGTAGATATATTAATCCCGTGGTCACAGCTGGACTCACGGAAAGGTTCAAAGAATACTGATACACATGGAGATATTAATCCCGTGGTCACAGTTGGACTTACGGGAAGATTCAAGAATACCGCCACGATATTCTCTTAAGATTAAACTCGCCTAACTCAAGAATCATATGCAATTAAGTTACAGTAATTTCATGAATAGTGATCAAATGGACCGCAGTCATAATGGACCAGCCGATATATTCGCTACTTAGGCTACACAAACTAGGAAAAAAAGGGAGGGGGGGTAATTTAGTGTGATGCAATTGGCATTGGCTTGCCCGGAAGACCTGCAATGATGAAGAGAAACGTCGGTCTCATTATTCAGTACAAGAGAGATCAAGGGAAAATATGACCAATTTAACTCACGAACATATATTATAACTTATTACACGAAGGAGAAAAAAGGTTGGTGGGGGGTGAGAGTTTGGTGCTAACCTGTAAAGATGGAGAGAAACACTGGTCTCGTTGCTTGGTGCGGTCTTCCCCGCCTTTTGTAAGCATTACAGTCAGTATTCGGGAATCGACTAGGACCTTAACTGATTACTTTATACTATTATTGACTCTCTAGAATCTTCAAGGAATACAAAAGATACGTTTGCATTTAACATACTTAGATAAATGGCTTACGATGTTTAAAATTTTTTGTAATAGGCGTACAGGAACTTTAATCATAACGAAGCCAAATCAATTAGGAATCAAAACAGTTTAATTACCCGTGCGAGCTTCCTGTGCCTATGTGACGGTAAACACGACTCAATGACATGAATTTCGCGCTTCACTAATGATTACCTTCAACATTCTTACTTCAGACCTTCTCAATTCACCACTGCATAGTTCAAAAAGGGAATATTATTAACTTCAGCATAAAAATCTCTAGATCAGAATATAAAGACAGACATTCGCGATTTTTTATTTCTGCCAAAATTTCCGCGGCTATACACCTTTATTAGAAAAGAACTGGTCCATATGTATAACAATTAATCATATTCACATCAATGCTTGACTTAGTACTATCAATATTAGAATAATGTTCACATTATGAATATAAATTAAGACTAAAATACAAAACTTAACGGTTAAATCATCAACTGTACAGACTGTATTTACAATATTACCTAGGATTACACTTACAATAATAGCTTATACTAATACTTAAAGTTATGGCATTATATATATATATATATATATATATATATATATATATATATATATATATATATATATGTGTGTGTGTGTGTGTGTGTGTCGCCAAATTAGTGAGTGGGATATTAAACAAACTGAAATCCATGAAGGTCTTTACATACAATATAAGAAGCCTTGCAGAAGATTACAAACTTGATAACTTAGTGACTGAATTGGAAAACATTAGTTGGGATATTTTAAGTTTGAGTGAGGTCCATAGAAAAGAAAAAAAAGTAGTTTAACTTGAAGACCGCAACCACTTATTTAACTTCAGAGGAAGGCAAAATGTTAGTGGTGTAGGATTTCTAATTAACAGAAATCTTGCAGACAACACTGTCAGATTCAGCAGTGTATCTGAAAGAACAGCATGGGTTGTAAATAGGCTGGGCAAAAAATACACCTTGAAAATAATACACGTATATGCACCAACTTCCCAAAGCTTGTATGAAGAAATAGAAACATTCTATGACGACATTTCCAAGATTATTTGAAAAATAAAAGACCAAATATATTATACTCATGGGAGACTTCAATGCGAATGTTGGCAAATTAAAAAATGGAGAGGCATGTACTGGAAAATTTGGAGTTTGAGAAAGGAATGAGAAAGGAGAAATGGTGGTAGATCTTGCTGAAAAGTATAATACGAGAATAATGAGCAAATTCTTTCAAAAAGGAAAAGGTGGAAAACGGACTTGGAGTATTCCAAATGGAGGAACAAACAATGAAATCGACTTCATTGTATCAGATAAGAAGAATATTCTCACAAATGTCACAGCTATCAACAAAGTAAATATAGGAAGTGACCACAGAATGGTGGGCTCCACAGTCCGATTCAGTTTCAGAAGTGAAAGGAAGAAGATGATTAAACATAAAAAGGAATGCCCCCCAAAAGTAATCGAAAACAACGCAACCTTTCAGTTGGAAATAAGGAACAGATTTCAGGCTCTAAGTAATGCTGAATGTGACATTGATGAGTTGAATGACAGACTAACAAAAGTGCTAACAGAATCAGCGGATGTAATAGGGAAACCTAATAAACTATAGCCAAAAAGTATCCAGGGAAGACACTCGAATTTATGAAAAATAAAAATAAAAATGAAATGAAATGAAAGTAAAACCAAAGAAAAATGAAACAGAACAAACGGAATGAAATAAGCTTATCAACAAGAGACGAAGAGAAAAAACGGAAAGGGAAACATGGATCAGATGAAAGAATAAAAAAAGGAAAAAGTCTGAAACAGGTCAGCAGTAAAACGGCACTAGGAAAGAAACAAATATCACTGAGAGACAAAAACGGTGAAGTCATTAAATCCAGACATAAGATGGTGAAGAGTGTGGAAAGATTTTACGAAGAACTGCATGCATCAAAGGTAACTGTACCAATAGCTGACTTTTCACTTGACACAAGTGAAACACCAGATGAAGTAAACATTTTTCTTAATAATATGAAACTTGGAAAAGCTCCGGGAGAAGATGGAACAGTAGCTGATTTACTGTTGGATGCAGGAGTGGAAGTACATAACAGGCTCACACACTTATTTACTCAATGTATAAAAAAGATAAAAAAATCCCAAAACATGGTGTGATGCAATAGTTATTGTACTCTACAAAAAAGGTAACTCAAATCTTAGTAACAATCGACCCATTAGCTTATTATCAGTCATTTACAAACTTTTCACTTAAGTCCTTACGAACAGAATAACAACAAGTTTGGAAGAAAACCAACCTCGTGAACAGGCAGGGTTCCGATGGGGGTACTAGACTACTGATCATCTACACACGATGAATCAGCTAATTGAGAAAACAACAGAATACAATAAACCACTGTGATTAGGTTTTGTTGATTATGAAAAGGCTTTTGACTCAATGGAGCTCATAATTATAAATTCATTGCGAGAAGTAGGAATGAATGAGAACATCGTAAAACTGCTCGAAAATATATATAAAATGGGAACTACTTCTGTTATTTATTTTTTTTTTTTGTACATGTCCGACTCTGGCAAAGACTTCAGGGCCTACTCCCAAGTCCCAGTAGTCCTCCTTGGGGCCCAGTAATCCTCTTACATTTCCACATGTCACCACTTCGGCACTAACACCCACCATCCATACACCTCCCCATAACTACATACAGTAGCTACCAGATCCTTGCTGAAGCGGTTGATGACACTGGACAAACAAGGCTTATTGAGTGACTATTGTATACGGTCAGCTGAAGGAATTTTGTGGATGCACCAGCAGCAGCAGAAAAAGGTACTGTTTTCGAGGAGGTGGACTATATGATATTGCAGAGGCCCGCAATGAGGTTACAAAAGACCCAAATGATAAAACTCTTTACATCATTCGTGCTGGTACAAACGATTTGAAGTGCAACAGATAGGAGGAATTGCTAGCAAAGTAACATGAAATGATCAAGCAATTTAAAACTAAGTCCACTAATGTAATAATATCAGGCATTCTCCCAAGAATTAATGCAGAAAATAACTTCAATGATAAGCCCTTCGGTACAAATAACCGTCTCAAATCTCTCTGCATGCAAGAAGGAGTCAACTTTGTCAATCTGTGGAACCAGTTTTATAAGCAAAATATTCTTTTCCAGAGAGATGGTCTCCATTTGAACTCGGTAGGAGTGGCACGGCTAGGTAGACGTTTACACAATAAAGTTGCCCTCCTCACATCAAAAAATGTGGAACTTCCGGGACCAGCAACCTCAGCATCAATACTCATAAGTCAGTTCATCAACTATTTGGGACAGAATTAGAGTCTGCTATGTTAACACACATAGTCTACAGAAGAAATCTGAGGATTTAGAATCACCTATTTACCTAGAAAATTATGACATAATCGGCATCACAGAGTCCTGGCTTGACACATCTGACCATGACGTTTTAGCGGAATACTCATGAACAGGGTACAGTATTTTCAGCTGTGAGCGACCACTCTGAGCTGGTGGTGGTGTGTTATTTTACATCAAAACTAGTCTCCACCCCCTTATGCAATCTATACCCAGCATTACCAGCAGAGATGAAAGTTACATTCACCTGAGTATTAAATCACATAAAATAAAATAATATGTCTCGTCTATTGTCCTCCAGCAGAGTCCACTGACACAGATGAAAAACTTTATGATCAAACTGAGGAAATTTGTCGAGAAAAAAACGTAATTTTTGGTGACTTTAATATACCACTAACAAGGTGGGGTGAACTGCTAACTGCACACTCCGGACAAGAGCTTTACATTGATCTTCAAGAAAGCACCCTTTACCAACACATAGAATACCCAGTGAGAGGAAACAATATCCTAGACATAATCTTAATTACAAATGCTAACCTAGTTAACAGCATTGAAACCGGACCTGAGTTTAGTTCCAGCAATCTTCGAATTGTACAATTTAATACTGCTACTGAAAAAGTGAAGGAAACGGAAAGCAAAGGATAAGTCCCAGACTATCGTAGAGTAGATTTCACCAGACTCAGAGTGCTATTTACAACTATGGAGTGGAATCAAATGACTGAAACTGATGACAAACCAAACATGGAAAATTTTCACTGAAAAATTTAATGACATGGTGAAGTCATGTGCACCACGATGCAACAGGCATCCAGCTGGTAGTAGTAAACCAAAGTGGAGGTCCAGTGAGGTATTAGCCAAAAAGCATGCTTACCGTAAATATAAAACTACACAAAAGAATGATGATAAATGAGAGTACAATAATCTATGCCGCATACCAAAAAGACTTATAAAACGAAGCAAGAGAGCACTGGATATCCACATCGCTAATAAAGCAAATCTATCTATCTATCTATTGCCAGACGCCTCAATCCCGTTTGGGGTGGCCACAAACAAATCGCCTCCAAGTCGCCCTGTTCCCCGCCATTTCACTGCCCTGCTCCCAACTCACACACCCCTCTCTCATATACCTCTCCACCTCATCCCTCCATCTCATCCTCGGCCTCCCCCTCCCTCTTCCCCCCTCCACCTCACTCACATACACTCTCTTCGTCAGTCTTTCACCCTCCATCCTCTCCACATGGCCAAACCACCTCAGTGTGTTCCTCATAACGCTTCCTATCACATCCACATCCACACCACAACGCTCCTTTATATCCTCATTCGTCAGCCTGCCTCTCCACGTGACTCCACAGGCTCCTCTTAAATAACTCATTTCCACTGCTCTCACTCTTGACTTGTGTCCTTCCAACAATGTCCAAGCTTCACTTTCGTACGTTAGAGTTGGTATCAAAATACTGTCATGTAGTAACTTTTTCACTTCCATGCTCACTTCCCTGTTTCTTATCACTGCTTTCAAGGAACCAGCAACCTTTCTTCCCTGCTGTACCCTTTCAAGCACTTCACCCTCCAAACCTCCATCCTTACTCATCACACTACCCAAATACTTAAACGTACTCTCATTTTCCAATTCCTCACCATCCAACCTCGCTGTACATTCACTAACTTCACTTCTCTCAAAGACCATCACTTTACTCTTCCCTACATTCACCTTTAGGTTCCGTTTCTTACATACTCTCTCAAACTCATCCATGCAAATCATACCATAAAGAATTCTTCAGTTACCTTGGAAAGAAAAAGATTATGACTTTATCAATAGGCCCTCTAGAAACGAACAATGGCAAAAACAGAGAAAATGAGGCTGAAATGGAAAAACATTCTTAACAATTACTTTGCATCTGTTTTTACTGTAGAAAACACCACCAAAAGCCTATTGTCACCCAAAAACCAAGCAAATAGCACAGTCCTCGGTAACTATACTCTCCAAAATAGATATCCTCTGACATAAAATGTACTAACATAAACAAAACCCCAGGCCCTAATAAAATATCACAGAGAATTCTCAAACAAGCAAGAAATGAGTTATTGCTGCCACTCTCTGTCTTCTTCAGTAAGTCACTAAATACAGTACTGGGAAAGTCCCATGCTAATGGCAACTAGCAAATGTAACAACAATTTTCAAAAAAAGAAATAAGTCACACCTGGATATTACAGATCAATCAGCTTAACATCAGTAGTGTGCAAATTAATGTAAACAATCACAGAAGATAAAATAGTTAATTATCTAGAAGAAAATAACATAATCAAAGACTCACAACATGGATTCAGACATCGATGTTCATGCTTAACTAACTTACTGGACTTCTTCTATGATGTTCAAATCATGTGATGACTCAAGAGCAGTAGATATAATTTACTTCGACTTTCAGAAAGCATTTGACACTGTCTCTCACAAGTGTCTCACAAGCAAAACAAAAGCCCATGGAATGAAAGGAACTATGCATAAATGCTTGCAAGACTAGCTTTGAGACCGACAATAGCGAGTTGTAGTAAATGGAAAGGATGCAAATGGTGTATTGTGACTAGCCGCATTCCCCAGGGCTCAGTACTTGGACCGATACTTCTTATTAACTACATAAATGACACAGTTGAGGGATTAAATTGTAAAATATCCAAATCTGCAGACAATACTAATATAACCAATAAAGTAACGTTAATGTTCCAATGGCAGCAGTTACAAAATGACCTTAGTACCTTGGCAGGCTGGACAGAAAAATGGCAAATGAAATTCAACATGGAAAAATGCGAAGTACTTCATGTTGGAAATAACAGTGTCCATGCGAATTAGAAAATGAACAGTATCCAGTTATCAAGTACAGACAATGAAAAGGATCTTGGTTTGATAATATCAAATGACCTAAATCCGAGTAAGCAGTGGACCAAGGTGGTTAAAACTGCATTTTGGTGGGTCTTATTAGAAGAACTTTCGCGTTTAAATCAGAAAAAGTCATACTTACCTTGTACAACTTGCTAGTGCATCCCCATCTCGAGTATTGGGTCCAGTTTTGATCTCTGTACTACAGAAGGGACTCAGGAAAAGTAGAGAAAATGCAAAGAAAATTCACACACACACACAAAAAAAAAACACAATTGAGAAACAAACCATATGAGGAATGCTTTGAAGAACTTAAATTAATTAGCCCAACTAAATGAAGGTTAATAGGTGACTTTATTAAAGTTTTTAAAATCATGGATTTGGAGAAAGCATATGGCAGGGTCGATAGACAAGGATTGTGGAAAGCATTGAGAATATATGGAGTAGATGGTGTTGAATGCTGTGAGTGGTATGTATGATGGTGCTAATAGTCCAGGAGACAGTGAGGTGAACCTTGCAGTAGAGTATATACAAGGTTTTTATCCTGTTTCTAGTCCTCCTGGGTGTCCTAATGAAGAATCTGACGGATGCCACTCTGGCACCCTTGGGCATTTGTTTTTATTAACAGAAATTCAAAATGGCGGCCGGACCATAGTTATCACTGTGGTACTGTGCAGATCAAGAGGATACCTGCTTTAAATACTATGTACAAGCTGTCGCTGCTATTATAATAACGTCTATGAGTTTTATTTAACATCATACACATTCATCATGACAATACATGGACATAGTATGGGCAAAAAGCTACCAAAAGGTATAAAAATAGCATATAACTGCAACAAAATGAATGATGCCAGCAGTGACTAACATTCATCAGTAAGTTCTCTAGACTACCCTTCACCAGAATATTTAAAATAAAGCCCTCTACACTTCACCACAATATGTAAGCTTTAAACATTTACATCTATAGCTCAAAACAGAGATCTATTCATCCAGATCATCCTCACTGTCTGATTCAAGAGGATCATCGAACATCTGCTTAACTTGCACTTGTCTTCTGTTTATGCAGCTGAAGAATGTGGTGCAAGACATCTTTGCACTCTTACAGCTGCACTCCTTACGACTACATGGTGTGCTGCTTGTGCATCCACATGCGATAACTTTCATCAGGTCTCAAGGTGCTGCAGGCCTATACATTGTTACTGGATAGGGGACCCAATCTCTGTTATGCCACCCATAGTCTTCTGCATTCACATCTGGGGGTTGCTGCTCATCAGCAGCTTTCCACAACATTGCCTGAAGGTGAGCTCGCTTCATTTGGTGAGTGAGTGCCTCGTCTGTTGGCGGAAGAGAGCTGAGATTGGAGCATTTGTCTCTCTTTGTGGTGAAGAGCATGTGGCGAACTTCAGCCATGGTTGTGCAGATCTTGGCACCATACAAGAGGCAAAACAGACGACGACCAGTCTCCATCAAGACTTCTTCAGAAGTGTTTGGTTGACCCACTGGAGTAAGATCAAGGTTTTCATGCTTCATTATGACATTAATGGCAGATACTTTGCCTTTCCCAAAGGGGTATGAGACTGTGTCACACCCGGTAATCACATGCAAGGGCAAAGGCTGCATGCTTTTATTTCCAAGCTTTCTGGCAGTAGCAGTTATATCGATAACTGTGCCATCAAATTTCCTCATTGTAACCTCCTGGGAGAGGTGGTGTTTCCAACAAAATTACACCAACAGCACAAACACATCTGTGTCCTCACTCAGTACCTGAATGTGTTCCCTGCTTTCCTCTCTTGCCAAAAGAAGAGTGTAGCTGATGATATTGATATCGGCTTCTTCATGTCCAAATTCTTCATCCTCCTGACCAGTTATTTTCACATTCACATCATCATCATCATGTGCTGAACAAAGAAGGCCAATGAGTTCCTTTTTGTTGTTGATATTCTTCATGAGCACATTCCTAGCTTGCAGAGGAGTGGTCATTGTCATTTTGATGTCAGGGGGCAGAGCTCCAGATGTACGTCTCTCACGTTCATGGGACTTAATGGATCCCTCCTGGTACCGGTCAAAGATAAGGTACACCTCATGACTTCGAGATACTGATTTGCCGAAGTTAGCTGCCAGCTGTTGCATTGTTGCATTCTTTGGCCAGGAGACATGGTACAGCATTGCATTACCATCAGTGATTTCAACCTCGGGCTGAATGGCTGAATGCTTCAATACTGCAAGATGGCTGACAAGAGAGGATATGTTGCCTTTCCTCATATCACCATATTCATCGAATAGACTGAATGGGATGGGTGCCAGTTCATAACTGAGGACATCCTTTAAGTCAAGGCCCCTGTGAGCACTTGTCACGAGCATTCTTGCTTACAACCTTTCTGTGTCATACACTGTCTTGTCTCCGACTCTGACTCCTTTCTTCACTGTCTCCATAGTGACCACCTCTTTTTTCACTGGTTCATAGAAACCTTCAGGTAATTTGCCTAGAAACCTGGCAGGCATATTTTGCCCAATTGCAACAGCATTCTGGACATTGACCTTGCTGTCTGCAGTGCACCCATTGACAATGTTCACAGGCTTTTCATTTGAGGATTTCAGAGGTTGGAAGCATTTCTGTAGTTCAGTCCGTATTTTCCGTCTGTCCATTGCATCGAGCTCAACCCTTTGTGATCCTTCCTCCTTATGCCTTTTCGTTGACTCCTTCCCTTCCACACTGATGCTATCTTCATCCTTGAACATTGTATTCATAGACAGAGAAACCGTGTTGCAGACCCATATATGAAAGGATCCATCGTACCACCTGATCTGGCGAGAGGATGTTACCAGCAAGTCCACCTCTTGCTTTTCCATACCGGATGTATGTCTGTTCCCCAAATTGGTGTGAAAACACAGCATGCCATGGTCCTTCATGGCGGCAGACATGCTCCCCTCTTAGGAACACATCTTCAATGACTTAATTTCAAGAAGATGAAACTGGAAGCAGTGTCTGAATATTACAACGGCTGACCAAATCACTTATAAAGGAGGGGGTACTTATTTGCCCCTATAAAAAATTTTGCCCAAGGGTGCCAGAGTGGCATCCGTCGGATTCTTGTTCAGGACATGTGGGAGAGCAATAAACAACCAAAAAACCTTGTGTATACCCTAAAGTAAGATTCAGCTAAAAAAAAAAAAAACCCACCCGTCTCCTGAACTATAAGGCTGCAGTGCGTGTCGATGGTGAACTGAGTGAATTTTTCTCTTTGAAGGTTGGGTTGAAACAGGGATGTGTCATGTCTCCATGATTGTTCAACCTGTACATGGATGGGGTAATAAAAGAGGTACAAGGTAGGGTAGTGGATGTTGGAGTGGCCCTGGTGAGAGAGGGTAGTGTTTGGAAACTCCCTGTACTGTTGTTTGCAGATGATACTGTGTTGTTGAGTGAAGGCGAAGGAGAGCTGCAAGGCTTGGTGGATGAGTTTGGGAGAGTGTGTAAGAAACGAAATCTAAAGGTGAATGTAGGGAAGAGTAAAGTGATGGTCTCTGAGGGAGGTGAAGTCAGTGAATGTCCAGCGAGGTTGGATTGTGAGGAATTGGAAAATGTGAGTACGTTTAAGTACTTGGGTAGTGTGATGAGTAAGGATAGAGGTTTGGAAGGTGAAGTGCTTGAAAGGGTACAGCAGGGAAGAAAGGTTGCTGGTTCCTTGAAAGCAGTGATAAAAAGCAGGGAAGTGAGCATGGAAGTGAAAAAGTTACTACATGACAGTATTGTGATACCAACTCTAATGTATGGAAGTGAAGCTTGGACGTTGCTGGAAGGACGCAAGTCAAGAGTGAGAGCAGTGGAAATGAGTTATTTAAGAGGAGCCTGTGGAGTCACATGGAGAGACAGGCTGACAAATGAGAATATAAAAGAGCGTTGTGGTGTGGATGTGGATGTGATAGGAAGCGTTAGGAGGAATACACTGAGGTGGTTTGGCCATGTGGAGGGGATGGAGGGTGAAAGACTGAGGAAGAGTGTATGTGAGTGAGGTGGAGGGGGGAAGAGGGAGAGGGAGGCTAAGGATGAGATGGAGGGATGGGGTGGAGAGGTATATGAGAGGGGGTGTGTGAGTTGGGAGCGGGGCAGTGAAATGGCAGGGGACAGGGCGACATGGTGGCGATTTGTTTGTGGCCACCCCGAACGGGATTGAGGCGTCTGGCAATAGATAGATAGATAGACTTTTCCTTTCCAGTCTGTTCTGTGAAATTTCCATGTCAGTTTTTCCATACTGCATGGTGGTTCTTCTCACTTTGTCCTACCAGTTTTAACTGAAGGGTTTGGAGGTTGGAGGAACCTTCTTCCTTTACTCTCCTTATCTTTCAGCATGTAGAATTAGATCTTGTAGTCATACTCTACTCTGTAACAAGCAGCCTCGAAAATACCATAAGGTCTGTTGCTGTTTGCTTTCCTCTGTATGCCTCCTCCTCCTCCTTTTTCTGACTCAAAAAGTCTTCATCTAATTTTAGTCAACGTGGTGGAAGTGTTGATGGTGAGTCAAAGAGAAAAACTGCTGTTACTGAGAACAATAATTGAAATGTCAGTATCACAGGGTTAGGTCAAAACTTAACCTTGCTATATTAACTTAAACAACCTTTACTCAGTTTAGACCAACCTTGAAGAACAGGTTGTGGGTATGGCAAGAATGAAGGAATTTGATTTGGAGAATATTCAGAAATGAAACTCACAGTGAAAGGTCGAACTTCGACCCGTGTTTGTGTATTTGTGCATCTTAGCAACATAACTTAAGCAGTTTTAATCTGATATTAACCAAACTTGGTGTGAGGGCTGAGTGTCAGCGAAGGAGTAAAGGGATTTTTCATGAGAGGTCAAAAGTCGAGGTCTCAGGGCAAAGTCAAGTTAAATACTTCTTATCAGATGTCGACCCAACACTGTGGAAAGGTTGATGATAAGGCAAAAGTAAAAGGATTCCGTTTTAGAACATACACAAAGGTTAAGATCACAGGGAATAGTCCAAACCCTCGGCGTCAGGCAAGGTTATCAAAGAGTTTTGATTTGATTTAAACCAATATTTGGTGGAAGGATTGAGGGTCAGGCAAGAATGATGTGATTCAGTTTTGATATCAATCAACCAATGGTCAAGATCACAGGGCAAAGTCAAATTTCGTCCTGTTTGTCTGCGTGTGAACAAAATAAACTTGGTGGGTGAGTCGAGGATGACCTAAGAGGTTAAATTATTGCATTATAGAATAACAGATCTAAGGTCAAAGTGATACGCTAAGGTCTACCTAAACAGTTTTTATCTGGTACAGACTATGCTTTGTGGAAAAGTTCAGATTCAAGATCACTGGGCATATGTCAACTCAGACAGTTTGGAACTGATCTGAACTCAATTTGGTGGTATGGGAAGGGCTGGGGAAGAATCAAGTAATTTGAATTTGAGAGTAATCTGGGTCACAGGGCAGTGAAGTATTCAGCACTTAGAGTGTCGCATTCTGTGAGATCCATCCTCCTTTATTCTTCTTTCACATTCCTTTGTTACCCGCCAAGGAGGTTATCCTATTGCTGGTGTTGGTTTGTTTGATTGTTTGTCTGTTAGCAGGACTACTCAAAAAGTTATGAACGTATTTGGCTGAAACTTTTTTTGAGGGACAGGGTATGGCCCAAGAAACAATCCATTAAATTTTGATGGTGATCCAGATCATCTTCCGGCTTGAGGAACTTATTGTTTGTTTGTTTGCACGATATCTCAAAAGTTTTTAATGAAGTCAATGAAATTCTGTAGAAGGGTGGGACATGGGCCATATAAAACTGATAAAATTTTGGGATGGATCCGGATCTGGAACCGGATCTTCCAATGGCATTCGTGGAGATATGCGCTCTTTGAGTGTTTCGCGTTTTAAATACTTGTCGTTTCCCTCTTCCTCCTCCTCCTCGCCCTTCTCCTCCTCCTCCCTTTCCTTCTCCTTCCCCTCCACCTCCTCTAGTTCCTGCTCTTGCTCCTCCTACTGCTGTTCCTGTTAATACTGCTGCTCCGCCAGATACTGTTCCTTCTCCTCCTTCTCCTCCTCTCCTTCCTGCTCAACATTCAGTGTGGGAGAGGCCAATGCTGACTCTCACTCTCGCTCACACCACCCTCTGTTGGCTCTTATTTTATTGCCTCTCTCTCTCTCTCTCTCTCTCTCTCTCTGGATGCGTGTGTGGGTGGTTTTTTCTCTGTTTTTTTTTTATTTCCATCCTCTCATTGTATCTCTCCCTGATATTTTGTTTTATAACCCTTTTCTTGTTTGTTCCCACACTTCTTTGAGCTTCCCGAGTCTTTTAATATATATATATATATATATATATATATATATATATATATATATATATATATATATATATATATATATATATATATATATATATATATATTGTCAGACGCTTTAATTCTGCAAGGGGTGGACACAAACATATTGCCTCCATGCCACTCTTACCTGCTATTTCACTGCCTTGCTCCCAGCCCACTCTCCCCTCTCATATACCTCTCCACTCCATCCCTCCATCTCATTTTTGGCCTCACCTTCCCTCCCCCCCTCCCTCTCCACCTCACTCACATAAACTCTCCTCGTCAGTCTCTCTCTCCATCCTCTCCACAGGGTCAAACCACCTCATTGTGTTTCTCCTAACGCTTCCTATCACATCCACATCCACACCACAACGCTCCTTCACTTCCTTATTTTTAGTCTGTCTTGCTCTCCATGTGACTCAACAGGCTCCTCTAAAAAAACTTACTTCCAGTGCTCTCACTCCTGTTTTGTGTCTCTCCAACAAGGTCCAAGCTTCACTTTCACAAGGTAGATTTAATATCACAATACTGTCATGCAGTAACTTTTTCACTTCCTTGCTCACTTCCCTGTTTCTTGTAAGTGCTTTCAAAGAATCAGCAACCTTTCTTCCTTGTTGTACCCTTTCAAGTACTTCAGCCTCTAAACTTCAATCTTTACTTATCACACTATGCAAATGCTTAAACGCACTCACATTTTCCATTACCTCCTAGTCCAACCTCACTGTTCATTCAGTGACTTCATTTCTCTCGAGGACCATAACTTTACTCCTCCCTATAGTCACCTTTCGATTCCTTTTCTTTCACATTCTCCCAGACTCATTCATCACGCCTTGCAGCTCCCCTTCGTCTTCATTAAACAACACAGTATCATATGCAAAGTACTGTAGAAGGTACTTTCCACACTGCCCTCTCTCATTAGGGCCGCTCCAACATCCACTACCTAATTGTAATCTCTCATAACCTCATCCTTATACAGACTGACTATCCATGGGGACATGAAACATCCCTGTTTCAGTCCAACCTTCAAACAGAAAGATTCACTCAGTTAACTGTTCACATGCACTGCAGCCTTAGCATCCTCATACATATTCTTCATGGCATTCAGCAACTTCCCATTTACTCCAGAGATTCTTGATACTTTCACCAGTCCTTGTCCATCCACCTTGTCATATGCTTTCTCCAAATCCATGAAGGCCGCACACAACTTCTCTCCCTTCTCTTTAAACTTTTCCACTAAGGAGCTATGAATTAAAATCTTATCTACACAACCTGTAACCCTTCCTAAAACCTCCCTGTTCTTCTCTAATTAATTCCTTTGTTATTTACCTAATTCCATCATTAAGTATCCTACCATATACTTTTCTTATTACACTAAGAAGACAAATGCCCCTATGATTCCCATTCACTCTATTCCCCTTTTTCTTTTTACAGGGGAATAATTATACCTGACTCCATTCCTCCTGGACATTACCTTCCTCCCAGGCCAATTAACACATCTTCCACATCCATTTCATTACTATCTTTCCTCCATGGTTCAGCATTTCGCCACACACACTCCATCAATTCCTTGGGATTTCCCCATTTTGACTTACTTCATTGCTTTCGTAACCTCTATCCTACTAATATCTTCCTCTCTTCTCACATCCCTCTTTCTCCCAGTCATTCCCCAGCCACTTATACTCGCATTACTTTTGAATTTTGTATTTTCAACAGTTCCTTAAAGTGTTCTCTCCATCTGCTATCTTTTTCTCTCTTCTCCACTTGTAATCCACCAATGACACTGAAACCTCGATTCAAGGGACCTCCATTTAAGAGATTTCGGATTTAAGGGACTCCATATTCTACCTGACAAATGGACAATACCATTCAAAAATTATATATATTGCCTGTGTTATACACATTCATATGTTTCTTTATACAGTACCCGTAAAATAAAATTCATAATCATAGAAATAAGTAAGATTAGTGAAACAATCATCGCATTTCATAAGATTGTCTTTATATCTGGTAAAACAATGGACATTTTCAAGTAATGGGCATTTTCAAATAAGGGACAAGTTGATTCCCCATTTAGTCCCTTAAATCGAGGTTTGAGTGTATATCTTTCACTCACCAACTAATTTCTTACTCTCTTCTTACTCTTCCTCACTAATCTATTCTCCTCTCTCTTCCTCACTACATACAATTCTCCCTTCCATCTCTCAACATCCTCCATACCTCTGTTTCTCATCCACTCACTATATGCTTTCTTCTTTTATGCCAAAGCCTATCTCACCTCTCCTTTCCACCATGCTGCTCCTTGTACCCCCTTTCGTCTTCTCTTCACCCCCCCCCCCTACACCACCTCACATACATCATAGATTTGTTCTGTGGATATCTTGCTCACACCTCCCACATCCCCCATCTGCTCCAAATCATATTTACCCAATCACTGTTCCACTTCTTTCTTATAGTTTGCCTTTTTTCCATCCTCTTGTAACCTTTCCATCCTTCTTGTATGAACTGCTTCCTCCTGTCCTTAACTTCCTCTGTTGCACCAATTCATTTGAACCGCTTAGTGGTGGTGAAAGTCAAGACCGACATGAAATGGAGGAATAAAAGAGGGAAGGACAGGAGGAAGTAGTTTTTACAAGTAAGGTATAAAGGTAATCTGAGGATAATAAAAAGGCAGAATATAAGAGAGAAGTGGAGGAGCGACTGGGTAAGTGTGACTTGGAGCGGACGGGGGACGTGGAACATGGCTGCAAGATAGTCACAAAAGAAATCTGTGCAGCATGTGAGGTGGTGTGTGGGGTGAAGAGAAGACGAAAAGGAGTGCAAGGAACAGCATGTGGAATAAAGAGGTGAGACAGGCTGTGGCACAAAGGAAGAAAGCATATACTGGGTGGATGACAAACAGGGGTGTGGAAGAAGATGAGAGACGGAAGAGAGAGTTATATGTAGATAGGAAGAGAAAGGTGAAAGAATTAATAACAGAGAGTAAGAAGAGTGTGGATGAGGATTTTGGAAGGAACTTCAGAGTAAACTAGAGGGGATATAAGAAAATGTTCTGGAAAGAGGTAAAGAGAGTTAGACAGGGTGTTACAGATGTTAGTCAGAAAGTGAAAGATTAAAATGGTAGATTACCAGAGGAGATGGGAGAAAAAGTGAGCAGATGGAGAGAACTCTTTAAGGAATTTTTGAACATAGAGAATGAAAGAAATCCGAGTATAAGTGGCTCTGGGATGGCTGGGAGAAGGAGGGATGTGAGAAGAGAGTAAGAAATCAGTCAGATGGAAGTTGTGGACGCAATGAAGAAGGTCAAAATGCGGAAAGCCCCAGGAACTGATGTAGTGTGTGGTGAAATGGTGAGCATGGGGGAGTGATAGCAGTAGAATGGTTGTGAAAGCTGTGCAGATTGGGCTGGAAGGAAGGTAAAGTCCCGGAGGATTGGAAGTCAGGTATAATTTATTCCCCCGTACAAAGAAAAGAGGAAAAATGAAGTGTGTGGTAATCATAGGGGCAATTGTCTTCTTAGTGTACTAGGAAGAGTATATGGCAGGATACTTATTGCCAGAGTTAGGGTAGTAACAGAGGAATTAGTTGGAGAAGAACAGGGAGGTTTCAGGAAAGGAAGATGTTGTGTAGATCAGATATTCATTCTTAGGCCTTCAGTGGAAAAGAGTCTAGGGAAGGGAAAAGAAGTTGTATGTGGCCTTCATGGAATTGGAGAATGCATGAGACAGGGTGGATACACAAGGAATGGGGAAAGTAATAAGAATATATGGAGTAAATGGGACGTTGCTGATTGCCGTGAAGAGTATGTATGAGGGTGCTAAGGCCGCAGTGCGCGTGGACAGTGAACTGAGTGAATATTTCTATTTGGGGGTTGGATTGAAACAGGGATGTGTCATGTCCCCATGGTTGTTCAATCTTATAATGTATATGGATGGGGTTATCAAAGAGAGAACAAGGTACGGCCATGGATGTTGGAGCGGCCTTAAGAGAGGGCAGTGTTTGGAATCTCCCTGTACAGTTGTTTGCATATATAACTGTATTGTTAAATGAAGACGAAGGGGAGTTGCAAGGCTTGTTGAATTAGTTTGGGAGTGTGGGTAAGAAACGGGAACTAAAGGTGAATGTGGGGACAGTTATGGTCTTCCAGAGAAATGAACTCACTGAATGTACAGTCAGGTTGGATGAGGAGAAAATGGAAAATGTGAGTGCATTTAATTACTTAGGTAGTGTGATGAGTAAGGATGTAAGTTTAGAGTGTGAAGTGCTTGAAAACGTACAACAAGGAAAAAAGGTTTCTGGTTCTTTGGAGGCAGTGATAAGAAACAGGGAAATGAGCATGGAAGTGAAAAAGTTACTTCATGACAGGATTATGAGGCCAACTTTAACCTGTGGAAGTGAAGCTTGGAGCCTGTTGGAAACACAAGCCAAGAGTGAGAGCAGTGGAAATGAGTTATTTGAGAGGAGCATGTTGAGTCATATGAAGAGACAGACTGACAAATGAGGAAGTGAAAGTGTGTTGTGGACTGGATATGGATGCGATAGGAAGCGTTAGGAGAAACACATCGAGGTGGTTTGGGCATGTGGAGAGGGTGGCGAGCGAAAGACTGATGAGGAGAGTGTATTTGAGTGAGGTGAAGGAGTGTGGAGGGAGGAGGCGGCCAAGAATGAGGTGGAAGGGTAAATGGAGAGGTAAATGAGAGATGGTGTGAGCTGGAGATGTGTGAGCTGAGAGTAGGGCAGTGAAATGGCGGGACACAGGACCACATGGAGGTGATATATTTGTGGTCACCCCTTACGGAATTAAGGGGTCTGGGAATATATATATATATATATATATATATATAGATAGATAGATAGATAGATAGATAGATAGATAGATAGATAGATATAGATAGATAGATACATAGATACATAGATAGATAGATATAGACAGATAGACAGATAGATAGATAGTGGTAGGTGGGGGCGTTCATCATCCACTGACTCAATGTAGAGTGATGCCACATGAGCTCTACGCTGTGACAAGCCAAATGGTTTCCTGTACCCAGGAAATCAATTACTACGCTGGGTGATAACCATATAACCGGGGTGGCTGGCAGGGTTAAGTGTCCCCCAGATTCCCCTATCCAAAATCACTTAATGATGACAGTCGTATATATATATATATATATATATATATATATATATATATATATATATATATATATATATATATATATATATATATATACACTAACCTTAATTTAAACTAATTTCCCGAATTCACTTGGGATTTCGTGAAATAACTGGTTACACAAATTTCATGTAACATATAGACGGTAGAGTTCTCTTACTTTAGGGAGTCAGAATTGCCAGTTTGGAGCTGTTTTGTTTATTGTATTCTAAGCTGCTATTCCTAGAGCATACTCATATGTCTAATGTAGTCTTAGCCATCCTAGTTCTTTTATGCAAGGTGTAACACGATCGCATTTACCAAGACCCCCTACTGCTACCTTCGCGGCGAAGTTTTGAAGTTTTTGTACCCATTCTAGTTGTGTTAAGTTTGTCGCACCTCATACCATTAAGCCATAATTGATAATAGTATAAGTGACTGTAATGTAGTTATTCTTGTGGCCATGATATAATTATCCTTGATAAGAATAATGTCCATTAGAATATTGAAAACCATTTTACTCATTTCGTCAATATATGTGTTGAATATAATAGTATATCATAGTAGGCTACACGCCAAAATTTTTAAAGGAACTGAAGGGAAAGATTTGGGTGCCATCAATCTGCATGTGAGTGACTCGTCGGATCCGTGACAACAGTTCTCTTGTACCCATAAAGATACACTGGGTTTTACTGGTGTTCAGCATTATACCGTTAGTGTGAAAGTATTCTTTAGCATGAGATAAGGTTGCCTGGCATCTGGGAACTAATTCACTTATATCGTCAATGCTACCAGCGTGGATAAATTGAGTGTAGTCTGTGTATTGTATTACCTGACAGTCAGTTATTATTTGTAAGAGGTCATCAACGTAAATAGCAGGAGGCGGTGCCAAGGCACAGCAAATCCGTTCCCGGCAGTCATTCTAGTGCTGCCGTATAAACACAACAGGATATCTAGTCAAAAATATCACATATCAAACTTGAAGTAAATCGGGAGAAAATTACCGATTTTATGTCCATTTGAAAATTTAGGCCTGACCCACCTGACATTGACCCCCCCTACCGCTAATTGGGGAGTGACCCTCCTGATGCAGAGAAGCATATTATTGGATGAGGATTTGAGAGATGCACCTTTAGGTTTTGGTTTCATGTCGATATGATGGATTTGAAAGTTGTGGTGAAAAGATGATTTTTACCCGTCCTAGTTTTTTTTTTTTTTTTTTATACATTTTTTGGGTTTACAGCCTCGGCCTTGGCCCAATGCGGCCCAAAATTTTATCAGGTGATTAGATGGTCATAGCCCATCATCCCTGTAATTTTAATGAATATCGCACCTGTAGTTTTCACATAAAATCGTTAACAGACAGACAGACAAACACACAAACAAACCAAGTGAAAGCAATACCTGTCCCCGAACCCCTCTGGGGCGGGGACGGGTATTGAATAGAACAGGGGCAAGCATAGATCCCTGAGGTACTCCATACAAGATTTAAAGTTTGTGACAAAATTGCTCATTTGGACAGACTGAGTTCTGTTACCTAACCCGCCGCGTGCCAGTGCCATTTTAAAGCGGTCTGACATAATTCTGCGGGCAGTGTCAGTGACGTTTTAAAATGGTTTAAAATAACAAAAATCACTGTGACCGCATTTTTCAAGATTCGCAGGTAAAAATTGGCAGGCATGTATGGTAACTGTTCCTCTACCATCCCCCAGGCTGTCAAGGCCATACACTCACTCGCTCCCTCCCTCACGCTCGCTCTGCTTCTCTTTGCCTGTGTGCCTCACCCAGTGCTGTACATAGTGAAGGCATTTTGTTAATATTTCCACATAAGTGTAAGTTGTAAATATAGTATTTTGCATTATAGATAGACAGATATGAGGAATAGAAAAACAGCGGTCACCATTAATATCACGGAGTCCAGAACTATACCAACGTAGCAACAAAGTTTGTCATTCATGGAAAATAGTTTAACAAACGTAGTTTGCCATTCCCACGAAATAGTTTGACATAATTCCAGGTTAGATAACAACAAAGCTACAAAATACATCGACATAGACCAATATCAAAGACAATAAAATACATTATATCCACAATTGTAAATTATATTCGATCAATCCAATATAAAGGTATGAACATAATTAAACCATCTAAAGTGTACAAAGTATAATACCAATCAATTTAGAATTACTAAACACTTGCATGCAGTGTTAAATACAAAGAAAAAGTAGTTGGAACCAAATGATAAGCTTTATAGCAAGAGATTACGTGAGCATATCATTAGTAACAGTACATACTGTATACCGTTACTCCCATATATCCTCTTTATGAAGGCATTTCATCAGGTAGCTGTTACTATGTATATAGTGTGCCTGCGTTAGTTGTGGTGTTATTACAATTAAAGCCTCCTCCATCGCCCCACGTGGTTTGTCCTCATGGTAAGCCCTGAGAGTCTGACCCACACTTCTGGCTGCAGCAGTATCACAACCTCCTGCAATGTTGTTGAGGAGATGCTTCAGGGTAGCTTTGAGGACACCGAAGCAGTTCTCTATGGGGTTAAGAAATGGTGAATGTGGTGGGAGGTACCTCACTTCATGGTTGGTCATGGATTGTGCAGCATGATGATGGCACAGATCATTATCCATGATGACAACAGCGTCTTCGTCGTCGAGAATAACATCAAAGGATGTTAAAAAATCATTAAAGATCTCCTGGGTAACACTCCGGACATGTATTTCGTGGTAGATTAATCCCCCAACATCAGAGATAGCAGCTATCAGCGTTATGTTTCCACCTTGCTGTCTCCCTACGTTTCATACGACATGCTCACCTCGTGCTGCACGACCATATGTACACCTTGTGTACAAATTGTAGCCAGTCTCATCCACATAGACACAGTGTTTTTGAAGCCCTCTCTCATACATATAATGTGCATACTCCACTCGAGCATCTTTAACTAGAGGTGAATTTCTGCTTTGAGGAACGTTTTCACATTTGTTGAGAGTTATTAAAGCACCATCCAATGCTCTTGCAACTGTGCTATCGCATACTGGCTGCTTTCTTGGCCAGGCGTCCCACAGTGTTTCATTTAGCTCCTTTATGGTGATTGTCGGGACAGCCTCAATCATCATTACCAGGAAGTCCAGCAGTTCATCATCAAGTTTATGGTGTCTACCTGCACGGGGATAGAGAGTGTAGGTAAAATGACTTTAGATTTTAAGTACAATATCTTAACTGCAAGATATATAATCCACATCCCACGCCACACTAAGTACATCACAACACTTCACACAGCCATGTCGCACCATGCCACGGCACCCATGTCACACCCACACACACACACACACACCATGTCACACCACACCAAACCATATAACACCACACCACGTCGCAGCACTCCACATCGCAGCACTCCACATTGCAACACAACACCACGGCACGTCACATCACACCACACCACGCCACATTACGTACTCCAGGCTACATAACACCACACCACACAACCCATAAGTAGGCACTTTTCAGGCTGGGTATTGTATTCTGATACTGTAGGTTTCATAGCCTACAGCTTGATTCCATATCGTGCACAGTTCACTATAGCTACCTGCATCGTGACGGCTGTCATGTACGTGCCCCGTATTTTGATAATTTTGTATGATGCCATAAGCTGGTGTCCTCTTAATGCCTAGATCAGTTGCGGTGATAAGGAAATCTCCGACCGCCTCGTATTTGTCAATTATCCTCTGCTTATCCTCCTCCGATATGAGGGCGTTGCGACGACGACGAGGCATTGTTCCACAAGGGAAGCTATACATATACTGTTCTGAAGGTGGAGACAGGCCTTACAACATAAACATGCCATGGGGGAGGGGGTTGTAGAGGGTCAGGGAGGGGCAGCATAGGTTCGATGCTCCCGATTCATGTTTTGCTATGACGTTCCATTTTCTCTAAGTGTCAAAGTAATGGTATTTGTTGTTGTAACGTTTGTAGTACTGACGCTTCATTTCTGCGGCAATGTCGTTAGGATTGAAGTTTGTCCAACTATTTTGTGCTTTGTCTAACATACTGCTATACTGATATACTATTTTATGCGTTTGTTCCGAACAATGTCCAATTGTTTCAGAGCTTTGAGCTTTGTCATAAACCACCGATTAGCTGTCTGACTATAACGCAAAATACTGTATAGTATTTTCTTGTAACTGTAAGGACTATATAGTGAAGTCAGGTTGTAAATACCTCCTTGTGAATGCCAGGACTGTACATAAGGAAGTCAGGTTGTACCTATCTTCAAGTAATTGTAAGATAATGCATTCACAGTGTTATAGACATGCAAATTATGATAGATGTTGAAGTCCAGTAATAAGTAATCAGAAAAGTGTACTGAACATGCTCTACCTGCCCAGCATAAATACCTGAGTATACCTTACATAGAGAACGGCTTTCTCTCAATTGTATACTAATATGCAGGACTCAATAAAACCCATTTCCGAGTTTCGGTAAGCATTTTAATGGTGGAATTCGTTGTTTTCACATCAGAATCTATCATTTTAGCCAATTAAAAAAAAAAAAAAAAAAAAAATGGCCGGCACGGGGCGACCCATAGGGCTAAAAATAAGTGGCACACGGCGGGTTAAGTAGCTTTGAAACCAGAAGATATCTACATTTACTCTAACACATTTGTTAATTAACATACTGTGACAAACACTATTAAATACCTTGGAATTATCACAGAGTGCAGTCAGAGATACTTTTCTGTTATCTAGGTTTTCACATAGCTTACAAGAGAGTGTAAAATGAGCAGTTTCAGTACCAAGATGACGTCTTATTCATGTTGAGAATTACTGAGGAGATGATTTTCTTCAGGATGATCCAAAAGTTGCAATGCTACAATTTTTTCAAGTATTTGGGAAAGTAGAGGCAACAAAGATATTGAACTATAGTTGGACGCATCATCAGTATATGTGTGTGTGTGTGTGTGTGTGCGTGTGTGTGTGTGAGGGAAGTAGTTTAGCTTTTATTCATCTTTAACCAAAGTTGGTGGAAAGGTTGCAGGCCATCCACTAAGTAAATCTTTGTTTTGAAGAACAGTAGGTTAAAGGTGAACGTCATAGGGCTAGGTCAAGTCTGGTCTAGCTATGTAAACTGAAATAGTTGTCATCCAGTGCAGACCAGACTTTGGGCATAATTAAGGGTCAGGGAAAAATGAGAGATTTAAATTTTAAGAACAACTGGTCTGAGGTCAAGGTCACAAGTCAAGGTCAAATTTCTACCCATGTGTATGTGTGTTTATAAAAGAACTAAAATAGTTTTCTCTTAGTTTAGATTATATTTGATGGATGGATTGAGGATCACCTAAGGTGCTGGCCTATTGCTCTGTAGAAAAATAGATCGTAAGTCAAGGTCAAATGGTAAGAGCAACTTAATGTTCTTAACAGATTTGGGCGAAAATTTATAAATGGGTCAGATTAAGGCAAGCATAAAGAAATTCGATTATAAGAACATTCATGAAAGTACATGGTCTCAAGGAAAGGTCGATGTCAGTTTTTAAAGTATCTGATTTGATCTGACAAAATTTGGTGGAAGGGTTAAGTTTTGTGCAAGAATGAAGTAATTCAATTTCGAAGACAATCAGTCGAAGGTCAAGATCACAAAACAGATACAAGTATTCAGCCCTTAGACCAGGTGTTGTGTGTGTGTAGTGCAATCTTTGAGTGTTATTTCTTATAATTTACTTTTTTCAATAGAGGCTTTTTTTTTTTTTTCCGTTCTGGCGAAATTTCTTACAGTAAACTATTCATCGAGACGGTATGTAATTACTTCATGTATATAAATCTAACTCAAGGAGAACCAGTTCGTCTGAAGGTAATAAGAATATTCAAGAAAAAGCTTCATGCAAATGAAAAGGTTATTGATAGGGCCGAATGTGTTTTCTCAGCAAACACATTATATATATATATATATATATATATATATATATATATATATATATATATATATATATATATATATATTACGTTCCTGGCCGGAAATCGATCCTCAGACCTCTAGACAGAAGTCAGGCACTGATGCCACTCCACCAAGGCGAGATAAAAGCTAAGTCACCTGAATTTTTTGATGAACCAGTAAATCCATTATGGAAGGACATATTTCAATCACAGCACTTTAGGATTATTGCTCAGCCCAACGCAACTCGGTAAGTAACAGAGCAGTTTTAATCTATCCCAGAACTAACACGAGCGTCTTTGTATGTTGGAGAGACACACATTACACGCAAGCCAGCCTTATAAACTTACGTTTAGGTTGTGTTTGACATTCACAGTCAAAATCCAAATAAAAGGGCGTGGCCTGATGTACTTTCTTATTGGAATGAGCAGTACGTACCTCCTGGAAAACACTGACCCTTCTCACGGTCAAAAAGACTATGCCCATAGGGACCACAAAGCAATCTCTCTCTCTCTCTCTCTCTCTCTCTCTCTCTCTCTCATGCGTTTTTACTGCGATGACGTATTCTCCTTTATTCTGGCATTGCCCAGTAGATTGTCATTCAACTTAGGAGTGATTCATGATATTGAAAAGATTAATGCGGGATACATGTAATATTTTCTCTTAAAACACACACACACACACACACAC
Organism: Coenobita brevimanus; assembly: GCF_032717465.1. Classification (NCBI taxonomy): domain Eukaryota; kingdom Metazoa; phylum Arthropoda; class Malacostraca; order Decapoda; family Coenobitidae; genus Coenobita; species Coenobita brevimanus. Next base: position 15,631,370 of record NC_136982.1, read on the forward strand.
GCACACACACACACACACACACACACACACACACACACACACACACACACACTCTCTCTCTCTCTCTCTCTCTTGGACTAAAACAAGAGAAGTTAGTATGTAACAGGAATATAAAGAATGTCCTGTGTGTCAACATTACATAAACTAAGGGACAGCTTATTAACCTCCTAAAGCACATAATCTATAAGAAGTAACAGACTCTCAGCAAAGGATTACTCATGAGCAAATAAATCTCTTAAAGTATATTAAATATTAAACTGAAAGACAAACACCAAGTTTTGGTCAATAGCATCTTGCCGAGAGATTTCTTTTGAATTACATACGTGATTCTGAGTGTATCTGTTATATTTCTGTTAATCAGTGTATCTGTTATATTTCTGTTAATCAGAATATATAAAAGTTAAAACTGCTTACTATGCGCCTCCACTTTTCACGCGCCAAGCACTTATTAACTAAGAGGCAAAGGCTGCTACGCCCATGTGTTATTGCCACTCCAAGAAAACTTCCCTAATCCTCAAAATTAACACACACATGAGTCCTCCCCCCCCCCTCTCTCTCTCTCTCTCTCTCTCTCTCTCTCTTTGTGTGTGTGTGTGTGTGTGTGTGTGTGTGTGTGTGTGTGTGTGTGTGTGTGTGGCTGGACAGTGAGGATTACCAACGTCCTTACGACCCCCTACACTGTGTGCACGTCATCCCACCCCACATCAATCCCTCCTATTCCTCATTCATATTATATTGCCTCCCACCTGTCTCAGATCCCTCCTACTCAGTCCGACTCTATTCCGATCTAACCCATTCTCATTCATCTTACTTCAGCCTGTTGCAATCTCTCCCATCTAACTCTCATCCATCTCACTCCTTCCCACCTCATTTCTTTCCACCCCACTCCATCCCATCCCACTCCCACCCACTTTATTCCATCGCACTTCTTTCCCGTCCAGCACCCTCAACCGCACTCCAAATCACAACACTCCTTGCCACCCCACTCTCATCCGTCTCACTCCATGCCTTCATACTCCCCAGATCTCAGTCTCTTTCATCCCATTATCATTTACCCGATTACCATCACACTACCATCTCCGTCCTTCCCACTCCACTCCCATCCATCCCATTCAATCTCAGTACACTCCTATTCACTCCACTCACTCCCACTCCACCTCCATTGACATACTTCATTCCATTACGGTCCCATCAATCCAACTCCCTCCCAATCCATTCCCATCAACCCAGATCCATCCTACTCCCATTCACCTCATTCACGCCCTCTCGATTCACATCCAACTCGCATCCTCTCATTAAAGTTCGGTCAAACCAACTGGCTCCCGCTCAACTCCTATCAACCTCACTCCTGTCCTTACCGCTTCCATCCACACAAATACCTCCCAACCCCCTCCCAGCCATCCCACCAACCACCACACCTCAACCACACTACATACCTGATTGCCTGACATATCTGTAACAAGGCTTCATTCTCACTCCATTCACAATATTACTCACGAAAACTTATAGCTTACATTACTCATTCTTCAAGTGCAGCTCATCAAACTGCAGTATTACATAATCAAGAAGCGGTGCTAAGGCACAGCCAACCCGTCCCCGGCAATCATTTTAATGCTGACGTATAAACAAATATCTGGTCAAAGATGTAACATATCCAATTAAAAGTAATCCGGAGAAAATAGACGATTTTATGCCCATTTAAAATTTTAGGCCCAACCCGCCTGACATTGACCCCCCCACCGCTAAGTGGGGGCGAATCCCCTGATGTAATGAGGCATATTATCGGATGCAGATTTGAAATATGCACCTTTAGGTTTTGGTTTCATAATTTGACGAATTTGAAAGGAGTTATGGAGATAAAACGTTCCTTTTTTTTTTTAATTTTGGGCCTACAGCCTGGGCCTTAGGCCAATTTGGGCCAAAATTTAATTAGGTGATAAGAACAAAGCTACAAAATACATCGACATAGACCAATATCAAAGACAATAAAATACATTATATCCACAATTGCAAATTATATTCGATCAATCCAATATAAAGGTATGAACATAATTAAACCATCTAAAGTGTACAAAGTATAATACCAATCAATTTAGAATTACTAAACACTTGCATACAGTGTTAAATACAAAGAAAAAGTAGTTGGAACCAAATGATAAGCTTTATAGCAAGAGATTACGTGAGCATATCATTAGTAACAGTACATACTGTATACCGTTACTCCCATATATCCTCTTTATGAAGGCATTTCATCAGGTAGCTGTTACTATGCATATAGTGTGCCTGCGTTAGTTGTGGTGTTATTACAATTAAAGCCTCCTCCATCGCCCCACGTGGTTTGTCTTCATGGTAAGCCCTGAGAGTCTGACCCACACTTCTGGCTGCAGCAGTATCACAACCTCCTGCAATGTTGTTGAGGAGATGCTTCAGGGTAGCTTTGAGGACACCGAAGCAGTTCTCTATGGGGTTAAGAAATGGTGAATGTGGTGGGAGGTACCTCACTTCATGGTTGGTCATGGACTGTGCAGCATGATGATGGCACAGATCATTATCCATGATGACAACAGCGTCTTCGTCGTCGAGAATAACATCAAAGGATGTTAGAAAATCATTAAAGATCTCCTGGGTAACACTCCGGACATGTATTTCGTGGTAGATTAATCCCCCAACATCAGAGATAGCAGCTATCAGCGTTATGTTTCCACCTTGCTGTCCCCCTACGTTTCATACGACATGCTCACCTCGTGCTGCACGACCATATGTACACCTTGTGTACAAATTGTAGCCAGTCTCATCCACATAGACACAGTGTTTTTGAAGCCCTCTCTCATACACATAATGTGCATACTCCACTCGAGCATCTTTAACTAGAGGTGAATTTCTGCTTTGAGGAACGTTTTCACATTTGCTGAGAGTTATTAAAGCACCATCCAATGCTCTTGCAACTGTGCTATCGCATACTGGCTGCTTTCTTGGCCAGGCGTCCCACAGTGTTTCATTTAGCTCCTTTATGGTGATTGTCGGGACAGCCTCAATCATCATTACCAGGAAGTCCAGCAGTTCGTCATCAAGTTTATGGTGTCTACCTGCACGGGGATACAGAGTGTAGGTAAAATGACTTTAGATTTTAAGTACAATATCTTAACTGCAAGATATATAATCCACATCCCACGCCGCACTAAGTACATCACAACACTTCACACAGCCATGTCGCACCATGCCACGGCACCCATGTCACACACACACACACACACACACACACCATGTCACACCACACCAAACCATATAACACCACACCACGTCGCAGCACTCCACATCGCAGCACTCCACATTGCAACACAACACCACGGCACGTCACATCACACCACACCACGCCACATTACGTACTCCAGGCTACATAACACCACACCACACAACCCATAAGCAGCCACTTTTCAGGCTGGGTATTGTATTCTGATACTGTAGGTTTTATAGCCTACAGCTTGATTCCATATCGTGCACAGTTCACTATAGCTACCTGCATCGTGACGGCTGTCATGTACGTGCCCCGTATTTTGATAATTTTGTATGATGCCATAAGCTGTTGTCCTCTTAATGCCTAGATCAGTTGCGGTGATAAGGAAATCTCCGACCGCCTCGTATTTGTCAATTATCCTCTGCTTATCCTCCTCCGATATGAGGGCGTTGCGACGACGACGAGGCATTGTTCCACAAGGGAAGCTATACATATACTGTTCTGAAGGTGGAGACAGGCCTTACAACATAAACATGCCATGGGGGAGGGGGTTGTAGAGGGTGAGGGAGGGGCAGCATAGGTTTGATGCTCCCGATTCATGTTTTGCTATGACGTTCCATTTTCTCTAAGTGTCAAAGTAATGGTATTTGTTGTTGTAACGTTTGTAGTACTGACGCTTCATTTCTGCGGCAATGTCGTTAGGATTGAAGTTTGTCCAACTATTTTGTGCTTTGTCTAACATACTGCTATACTGATATACTATTTTATGCGTTTGTTCCGAACAATGTCCAATTGTTTCAGAGCTTTGAGCTTTGTCATAAACCACCGATTAGCTGTCTGACTATAATGCAAAATACTGTATAGTATTTTCTTGTAACTGTAAGGACTATATAGTGAAGTCAGGTTGTAAATACCTCCTTGTAAATGCCAGGACTGTACATAATGAAGTCAGGTTGTACCTATCTGCAAGTAATTGTAAGATAATGCATTCACAGTGATACAGACATGCAAATTATGATAGATGTTGAAGTACAGTAATAAGTAATCAGAAAAGTGTACTGAACATGCTCTACCTGCCCAGCATAAATACCTGAGTATACCTTACATAGAGAACGGCTTTCTCTCACTTGTATACTAATATGCAGGACTCAATAAAACCCATTTCCGAGTTTCGGTAAGCATTTTAATGGTGGAATTCGTTGTTTTCACATCAGAATCTATCATTTTAGCCAATAAAAAAAAAAAAAAGACAAAAAATGGCCGGCACGGGGCGACCCATAGGGCTAAAAATAACTGGCACACGGCGGGTTAAGTAGCTTTGAAACCAGAAGATATCTACATTTACTCTAACACATTTGTTAATTAACATACTGTGACAAACACTATTAAATACCTTGGAATTATCACAGAGTGCAGTCAGAGATACTTTTCTGTTATCTAGGTTTTCACATAGCTTACAAGAGAGTGTAAAATGAGCAGTTTCAGTACCAAGATGACGTCTTATTCATGTTGAGAATTACTGAGGAGATGATTTTCTTCAGGATGATCCATAAGTTGCAATGCTACAATTTTTTCAAGTATTTGGGAAAGTAGAGGCAACAAAGATATTGAACTATAGTTGGACGCATCATCAGTATATGTGTGTGTTTGTGTGTGTGTGTGTGTGTGTGTGTGTGTGTGTGTGTGTGTGTGTGTGTGTGTGTGTGTGTGTGTGTGTGTGTGAGGGAAGTAGTTTACCTTTTATTCATCTTTAACCAAAGTTGGTGGAAAGGTTGCAGGCCATCCACTAAGTAAATCTTTGTTTTGAAGAACAGTAGGTTAAAGGTGAACGTCATAGGGCTACGTCAAGTCTGGTCTAGCTATGTAAACTGAAATAGTTGTCATCCAGTGTAGACCAGACTTTGGGCATAATTAAGGGTCAGGGAAAAATGAGAGATTTAAATTTTAAGAACAACTGGTCTGAGGTCAAGGTCACAAGTCAAGGTCAAATTTCTACCCATGTATATGTGTGTTTATAAAAGAACTAAAATAGTTTTCTCTTAGTTTAGATTATATTTGATGGATGGATTGAGGATCACCTAAGGTGCTGGCCTATTGCTCTGTAGAAAAATAGATCGTAAGTCAAGGTCAAATGGTAAGAGCAACTTAATGTTCTTAACAGATTTGGGCGAAAATTTATAAATGGGTCAGATTAAGGCAAGCATTAAGAAATTCGATTATAAGAACATTCATGAAAGTACATGGTCTCAAGGAAAGGTCGATGTCAGTTTTTAAAGGATCTGATTTGATCTGACAAAATTTGGTGGAAGGGTTAAGTTTTGTGCAAGAATGAAGTAATTCAATTTCGAAGACAATCAGTCGAAGGTCAAGATCACAAAACAGATACAAGTATTCAGCCCTTAGACCAGGTGTTGTGTGTGTGTAGTGCAACCTTTGAGTGTTATTTCTTATAATTTACTTTTTTCAATAGAGGCTTCTTTTTTTTTTTTTTTCCGTTCTGGCGAAATTTCTTACAGTAAACTATTCATCGAGACGGTATGTAATTACTTCATGTATATAAATCTAACTCAAGGAGAACCAGTTCGTCTGGAGGTAATAAGAATATTCAAGAAAAAGCTTCATGCAAATGAAAAGGTTATTGATAGGGCCAAATGTGTCTTCTCAGCAAACACATTTTATATATATATATATATATATATATTACGTTCCTGGCCGGGAATCGAACCTCAGACCTCTAGACAGAAGTCAGGCACTGATGCCACTCCACCAAGGCGAGATAAAAGCTAAGTCACCTGAATTTTTTGATGAACCAGTAAATCCATTATGGAAGGACATATTTCAATCACAGCACTTTAGGATTATTGCTCAGCCCAACGCAACTCGGTAAGTAACAGAGCAGTTTTAATCTATCCCAGAACTAACACGAGCGTCTTTGTATGTTGGAGAGACACACATTACACGCAAGCCAGCCTTATAAACTTACGTTTAGGTTGTGTTTGACATTCACAGTCAAAATCCAAATAAAAGGGCGTGGCCTGATGTACTTTCTTATTGGAATGAGCAGTACGTACCTCCTGGAAAACACTGACCCTTCTCACGGTCAAAAAGACTATGCCTATAGCGACCACAAAGCAATCTCTCTCTCTCTCTCTCTCTCTCTCTCTCTCTCTCTCTCTCTCTCTCTCTCTCTCTCTCTCATGCGTTTTTACTGCGATGACGTATTCTCCTTTATTCTGGCATTGCCCAGTAGATTGTCATTCAACTTAGGAATGATTCATGGTATTGAAAAGATTAATGCCGGATACATGTAATATTTTCTCTTAAAACACACACACACACACACACACACACACACACACACACACACACACACACACACACACACACACACACACACACACACACACACACACACACACACACTCTCTCTCTCTCTCTTGGACTAAAACAAGAGAAGTTAGTATGTAACAGGAATATAAAGAATGTCCTGTGTGTCAACATTACATAAACTAAGGGACAGCTTATTAACCTCCTAAAGCACATAATCTATAAGAAGTAACAGACTCTCAGCAAACGATTACTCATGAGCAAATAAATCTCTTAAAGTATATTAAATATTAAACTGAAAGACAAACACCAAGTTTTGGTCAATAGCATCTTGCCGAGAGATTTCTTTTGAATTACATACGTGATTCTGAGTGTATCTGTTATATTTCTGTTAATCAGTGTATCTGTTATATTTCTGTTAATCAAAATATATAAAAGTTAAAACTGCTTACTATGCGCCTCCACTTTTCACGCGCCAAGCACTTATTAACTAAGAGGCAAAGGCTGCTACGCCCATGTGTTATTGCCACTCCAAGAAAACTTCCCTAATCCTCAAAATTAACACACACATGAGTCCTCCCCCCCCCCTCTCTCTTCTCGTGTGTGTGTGTGTGTGTGTGTGTGTGTGTGTGTGTGTGTGTGTGTGTGTGTGTGTGTGTGTGTGTGTGTGTGTGTGTGTGGACAGTGAGGATTACCAACGTCCTTACGACCCCCTACACTGTGTGCACGTCATCCCACCCCACATCAATCCCTCCTATTCCTCATTCATATTATATTGCCTCCTACCTGTCTCAGATCCCTCCTACTCAGTCCGACTCTATTCCGATCTATCCCATTCTCATTCATCTTACTTCAGCCTGTTGCAATCTCTCCCATCTAACTCTCATCCATCTCACTCCTTCCCACCTCATTTCTTTCCACCCCACTCCATCCCATCCCACTCCCACCCACTTTATTCCATCGCACTTCTTTCCCGTCCAGCACCCTCAACCGCACTCCCAATCACAACACTTCTTGCCACCCCACTCTCATCCGTCTCACTCCATGCCTTCATACTCCCCAGATCTCAGTCTCTTTCATCCCACTATCATTTACCCGATTACCATCACACTACCATCTCCGTCCTTCCCACTCCACTCCCATCCATCCCATTCAATCTCAGTACACTCCTATTCACTCCACTCACTCCCACTCCACCTCCATTGACATACTTCATTCTATTACGGTCCCATCAATCCAACTCCCTCCCAATCCATTCCCATCAATCCAGATCCATCCTACTCCCATTCACCTCATTCACGCCCTCTCGATTCACATCCAACTCGCATCCTCTCATTAAAGTTCGGTCAAACCAACTGGCTCCCGCTCAACTCCTATCAACCTTACTCCTGTCCTTACCGCTTCCATCCACACAAATACCTCCCAACCCCCTCCCAGCCATCCCACCAACCACCACACCTCAACCACACTACATACCTGATTGCCTGACATATCTGTAACAAGGCTTCATTCTCACTCCATTCACAATATTACTCACGAAAACTTATTGCTTACATTACTCATTCTTCAAGTGCAGCTCATCAAACTGCAGTATTACATAATCAAGAAGCGGTGCTAAGGCACAGCCAACCCGTCCCCGGCAATCATTTTAATGCTGACGTATAAACAAATATCTGGTCAAAGATGTAACATATCCAATTAAAAGTAATCCGGAGAAAATAGACGATTTTATGCCCATTTAAAATTTTAGGCCCGACCCGCCTGACATTGACCCCCCCACCGCTAAGTGGGGGCGAATCCCCTGATGTAATGAGGCATATTATCGGATGCAGATTTGAAATATGCACCTTTAGGTTTTGGTTTCATAATTTGACGAAATTGAAAGGAGTTATGGAGATAAAACTTTTTTTTTTTTTTTTTTTTTTTTTGGGCCTACAGCCTGGGCCTTAGGCCAATTTGGGCCAAAATTTAATTAGGTGATAAGAAGGTCATCGTACATCATCCTAGTAATATTAGTCAAATTGCACGGCAATTTTCGTGTAAAGTTATTAAGAGACAGACAGACAAACAAACAAACAAACAGACTAACCGAGTGAAAACAATACCCGACCCTGAGCCCCTCCGAGGCGGAGACGAGTAACAAGCATTTAATAATACTGCTCCACCTTAGATCGGTCGTTTATGAAACTCAAACATAATATTCTGAAAGTTTGGTTATGATCTGAAACTCTGCCTCTGGAATGTAAAAAGTCTTTCTGTTGTACTGAAGACGGAAATCAGTATTTTTGTCCCATTTTCCACACCGCTTGTTTTAAAAATCGTTCAGGATGATACAACACATCTTTTGAAGTGTGACTAAGAGAGATATGACAGAAACAAAAGAAGAAAAAGGAGTAATGTGTGTGCGTGTGTGTGTGTGTGTGTGTGTGTGTGTGTGTGTGTGTGTGTGTGTGTGTGTGTGTGTGTGTGTGTGTGTGTGTGTGTGAGAGAGAGAGAGAGAGAGAGAGAGAGATGCTTGTATTCATTCCATTCCTGGACATCCCTTACAGGCGCCCCCACACCTCGATCCACTCCTCAGCCCCACTTCCCCTGATGGAATAGTTGAGAGGGTGGTGCTGGTATAGGCTGAGGAAGGTATGTTGCTGGTGTTGGTATAATACTACAGTAATAAGGAAAATAAGAGACAGCGCTGACAATATCGGAAGTAATCGTCGATAACTGGCATAATAAAAAAAGACATATAACGGTAAATAATAATCTTTAAAACTAAAACATTGTCCACTGCTTTTACCTGACAGTCCAAAAGAGACGTGCAAACGACATAGAAAAATTTATTTCATACATCCTTTATTTAGTAAAATTTGAGGATGGGGAGAGGGAGGGTGAGGAGCAGTTAGTGTCCCTTTTCACTTCTAAAACCGCAGAAAGAGAGAGAGAGATAAATAGATAGATAGATAGATAGATAGAGAGAGAGAGAGAGAGAGAGAGAGAGAGAGAGAGACAGAGACAGACAGACAGACAGACAGACAGACAGACAGATGCATGGTCTGCTGCGGGACGTTTCAGGTGAACAAACTATCTATCTATCTATTGCCAGACGCCTCCATCCCGTTTGGGATGGCCACAAACAAATCGCCTCCACGTCGCCCTGTCCCCCTCCATTTCACAGCCCTGCTCCCAACTCACACCCCCCTCTCTCATATACTGTACCTCTCCACCCCATCCCTCCATCTCATCCTCGGCCTCCCCCTCCCTCTTCCCCCCTCCAACTCACTCACATACACTCTCTTCGTCAGTCTTTCACCCTCCATCCTCTCCACATGGCCAAACCACCTCAGTGTGTTCCTCATAACGCTTCCTATCACATCCACATCCACACCACGACACTCCTTTATATCCTCATTCGTCAGCCTGTCTCTCCATGTGACTCCACAGGCTCCTCTTAAACAACTCATTTCCACTGCTCTCACTCTTGACTTGTGTCCTTCCAACAATGTCCAAGCTTCACTTCCATATGTTAGAGTTGGTATCACAATACTGTCATGTAGTAACTTTTTCACTTCCATGCTCACTTCCCTCTTTCTTATCACTGCTCTCAAAGACCCAGCAACCTTTCTTCCCTGCTGTACCCTTTCAAGCACTTCACCCTCCAAACCCCCATCCTTACTCATCACACTACCCAAGTACTTAAATGTACTCACATTTCCCAATTCCTCACCATCCAACCTCGCTGTACATTCACTGACTTCACCTCTCTCAAAGACCATCACTTTACTCTTCCCTACATTCACCTTTAGATTCCGTTTCTTACACACTCTCCTAAACTAATCCACCAAGCCTTGCAGCTCCCCTTCGTCTTCACTCAACAACACAGCATCATCTGCAAACAACAATACAGGGAGTTTCCAAACACTATCCTCTCTCACCAGGGCCACTCCAACATCCACTACCCTACCTTGTACCTCTTTTATTACCCCATCCATGTACAGATTGAACAACCATGGAGACATGACACATCCCTGTTTCAATCCAACCTCTAAACAGAAAAATTCACTTAGTTCACCATCCACACGCACTGCAGCCTTAGCACCATCATACATATTCTTCACAGCATTCAACAAATTCCCATCTACTCCATCTAATCTTAATAATTTCCACAATCCTTGTCTATCAACCCTGTCATATGCTTTCTCCAAATCCAATAAAGCTGCATACAACTTCTTTCCTTTCTCTAGAAACTTTTCTACTAAAGATCTAAGAATGAATATCTAATCTACACAACCTCTTCCCTTCCTAAAGCCTCCCTGTTCTTCTCCAACTAATTCCTCTGTTCTTTCTCTAACTCTGTCAATAAGTATCCTACCATACACTTTTCCTATTATACTAAGAAGACAAATGCCCCTATGATTACCACACACTTCTTTTTCCCCTTTTCCTTTGTACAAGGGAATAATTATACCTGACTTCCAATCCTCCGGGACTCTACCTTCCTCCCAGGCCAATCTGCACATCTTCCACATCCATTCTACTACTATCTCTCCCCCATGCTTCAGCATTTCACCACACACTCCATCAATTCCTGGGGCTTTCCCCAATTTAACTTTCTTCATTGCTTCCACAACTTCTATCCTACTGATTTCTTCCTGTCTTCTCACTTCCCTCCTTCTCCCAGCCATTCCCCAGCCACTTATACTCGCATTACTTCTACCTTGTATGTTCAACAGTTCCTGAAAGTGTTCTCTCCATCTGCTCACTTTCTCCACTAGTAATCTACCATTTTTATCTTTCACCCCCCTGCTAATTTCACTTCCACCCTGTCTTCCTCTCTTTACCTCTTTCCAGAACATTTTCTTACAGTCCCTCCACTTTACACTCAAATTCCTTCCGAATTCCTCATCCACTCTCTTCTTACTCTCTCTTACTAATCTTTTCACCTCTCTCTTTCTTTCTACATATAACTCTCTCTTCCGCCTCTCAACTTCTTCCACGCCCCTATTTCTCATCCATTCATTGTATGCTTTCTTCTTTTGTGCCACAGCCTGTCTCACCTCTTCAGTCCACCACGCTGTTCCTTGCACCCCCCTCCGTCTTCTCTTCCTCCCACACACCACATCACATGCTGAACATATTTCTTCTGTAAATATCCTGCACACACCTTCCACGTCCCCCATCTGCTCCAGTTCATATTTGCCCAATCGTTCCTTCACTTCTCTCTTATACTGATTTAAAAAAAAAATTACTGGCTTGTCATTCTAGCCATACATTTTGTGACACACACACATATATATATATATATATATATATATAAAACCGTCATCAGCCGTTAGACTGTCCACTGCAGGACTGGCCTATCCCAACCGAAGTGGAGACGATGCACCCAATGTATTTCTACGAAGTGGCTTAGGCTGTCTGGTAGAGATTGTATGTACGGTGAGATGTGCTTGTAGGTGTGACTCTAATGTACGAGTGGCTTTGGAAGTGTTTGTAGTCTGTAATCACCCACGCAAGCCAACTGGGTGCAAGCATACTGTATAGTACACGACACTGGTCCAACCACAGCACCCTTGATGTCTGCTAAAGCAGTACGTGGCCAGGGGAACATTCTCGAAGTTTATTACCCTGGCGGGGGTCGAACCTTCGTTTTCCCATGTTCGAGAATGCACACTCTACCATTGTACCACAGATGCTCTCTCTCTCTCTCTCTCTCTACACCTAGGCCCTCTCCCCCTCTCTCTCTCTATACACCTAGGCCCTCTCCCCCAGAGAAAGGAGGGTAGCCATGACAGGACGACACACTTCCAATTTCACTCATCCACAGACTCACACATTTGTTCTTTTCTTAGTCCCAAAGGGAGAAGGAACAGATCCTCACAGCAACACACGGCATGAGGGTCAACTGTGCAGGGTAATCAGCGACATCCGTAAGAAAGCCCAACAGCAGAGCTGATTTACCCCTGCCACTTCATGATTGACCCATCCCCTTACCCGCATCTGACTCGTTCAGTTGATCAGACCAAATGCCTGAGAACATCCCCTCAGGGATGCGTCATCATTTATTCATTCACAATTTCTCTCCAATCATTCCTATCATGCGCGGCCACTCTTCCTTGCTGTACAGACATCCCCGTCATATCTAACGCTCTCTTCACACTGTCCATCCATCCTATTCATGGTCTACCTCTCAGCCTTGCACCAATCACTTCCGATCCACTTATCTTTTTCACAAATCGTTCTTCATCCTTTCTCTCCATATGCCAAAACCATCACAACACTCTCTGCTCAACTCGATCAGCATCTCCCACATAACTCCAGTTCTCTTTTGCACTTCATCATTTCTCACTCTATCCATAAGCGTCACTCCACACATACTCAGACACCTCAACTTCATTAGATTCAGATTTTTCCTCTCTGATACACCAATACTCCATGTTTCAGCTCCATATAATGCAGCCAGTACCACTACATCCTCATACAGAGTTCTTATTACACCCATTCTAAGCGAACGACACATAAACACTTTGTTTTATTCCTTCCAGCACCTTTCCTACTACATTCTAAACTTCACTTCTACATCTATTCTTCCATTCACAGCAACATACGACCCTAGATACGTAAAACATTCAACCTTCTCAAGCAACTCACTATTCAAAAGTATATTCATCCTCCTACAATCTACAAACCTCACACATTTCATCACTTTACTCCTATTCTCATTTACTCTCAATTTTCTCCTTTCACACGCCCTTCCAAACTCCTCTACCAACAGCCTCAATCTCTCCTCCGAATCAGTCACCAGTGCAGTATCATCCGTAAACAGCAAATGATTCGGATTCCAGTCTCTACCATCAGCATTTACCGAGCTCAAACCTCCACCTAAAAGTCTCTTTTTCACCGCCCTTACAGCACCATCCATATAAATGTCAAATAACCAAAGCAACATCACACATCTCTGTCGCAGTCCCACTCTAATGGGAAACCAATCATTCACAGTATTTCCCACTCTTACGCGCGCTCTACTATTTACGTAAAAACTTTTCACTCCTTTTAACAACCTACCACAAAAGTCCATACGATCTCAAAACAGTCCACAAAACCTCCCTATCAGTTCTATCATATCCTTTCTCTAAATCCATGAATGCCCAAAACACATCCTTACCTTTCACCAAATACTTTTCACACACCTGTCTCACAGCCAACACCTGATCCATGCATCCCCTCCCTGTCCTAAAGCCATACTGCTCATCATCGATCACTCCCTCTGTACCCACTCTGACTCTCTTATTTAACACTCTGCCATACACCTTACCTACAACACTCAACATACTTATTCTCCTTAAGCTAGTACACTCATACTAATCACCTTTACCTTTGTGGAATGGAACCACACAAACACTTGCCCGGTCAATCGACACCATACCGCTCAAAGAACACATATGCAGCAGTATTACTAACCACTTTTCAGGCATTCCACAGCACACCCATCCATACCTGCAGCTATCCCGGCCTTCATCTCCTTTACTGCCTCCTGCAATTCCTCCAACGTGATCAGGGAACCATTCAACTCTCCCAACACATGTATTCCTTGTACCCTTCCATCTGACACAGTCTCATCCTCCCTTTCCTCCTCTGCATTTAACAAACTTTCATAATACTCTGCCATCTCTTCCTTACTGCATCCATCTCAGTTGACGTCCACCCATCCTCCGCTTTTACTTGTTCTTCCCTCACAGACTCTCCCTTTCGCACCATTTTCACCTCTTTTCAAAATATTTTCATATTCTGTTGAAAATTCTCAGTCAACCGCCTACCCCACCTCTCATCTGATGCCACTTTAGCATCACGCACAGTCCTTTTCGCCCTATTTCTCTTTTCCTTATACCTCTCATATGATCCCTCATCCTTCCTATGCAGCCACATATGCACATCTCTTCTCAACCACAGTCATACTTACTTCCTCGCACCACCATTCACTTCCTTTTCTTATACCATCACCCACTCGTCTCATACCACACACCTATTCCACATGCCCCACCACAGCACTCTTGAACAACAGCTATTCGTCATCCACACTGCCGTTTCTTGATCTTTCATTGCGTTCCATTCATCTTTCAACTTATCCTGATACTCAATCATTTTCTTTCTTTTACCCAGCTCATTCACTTTCAACACCTCCCTGCCACACCTAACTCGTCTAGCTCTCACCCACCTAATACCTACTCTCAGTTTTCCTTCCAGCAGGTACTGTAGTGGTCAGACATACCTCCACCCTCCCCTCTCAAAACTCTCACATCGAACAATATTCCTCTTACTATGAGCAATCCTTCAACCCTCCTGTCTCACCCATGTATACTTATAAATATCTTTTTTCTCAAACAAGGTACTTCCAATCACCATCTCCCGCTCAACACATATCCCCATCATTCGTTCCCCATTTTCATTTCTTCCAGGCACACTATGCATACCTACTACACCTTCAACTGCCACAATCCCCATTCTAGCATTCTAATCTCCGATCAGTACCACATTCACATTTGCTCCAAAACTCTGCAGATATTTATCATCATCATTCTAGAAAGACTCCCTTTTTTCTGCATCCCTTTCAGTACCAGGCCCATATGCACTCACAATTACCCGCAACTCACGTCCAAATACCGCTTTCACCCACATCAGTCTCGATAACATCTTCCAATCAGTCACACTCCCGCCCTTCCAGTATCAACATCTGGCATTGTTCCATTCACTCCTCCAAACTTGACACACCTTTCCTGTTCATTTTATTTCACTTAGAGGTAACACATCCAACTTTCTTCTCGCAAACATTCTCCCAGTCTTCTCCCTTCTAGTCTCAGTCGTACTAGGTCCATGCACATTCATGGACCTAATCTTCAGGGTACACGGATAACTAAATCCCCCTTCCCATTCTATGACCTTTCTCATTGCAGGAACTAAAAGACAGAGGAGGGGGTCCCTAGTCCCTTCATTCCATCCATTTTAGTTGCCATTTACGACACTGAGGGAATACGGTGGCAGAATTCTTCATGACACAACCTGGCCGCAGAGTGATAGTACCACCCGATAATGCGGCCAGATTGTGTTCCCCAGCCATAATGGGGATATATATACATATATATATATATATATATATATATATATATATATATATATATATATATATATATATATATATAATGTGCTTGTGTGTGTGTGTGTGTGTGTGTGTGTGTGAATGTTGCATACTGAGGCGTGGACTCTATAGAGCGATTAGGAAAAACACTGGTGAGAGGCTAGAGTTTATTCTCTAACGTTTCAACCAGAAAGAACAGGCACAAGGATAGCAAGTTGGAAAAGACGAGGTACTCGTACATAACAGTCCCAAACTCCGCAGAGTCAGCATGTTTGGAGAAAGTCTTCAGAGGAACTGGGATAAGCATCGCAACACCATCAGGAAAGTAAGTATGTGAAGTCGTGATGATTAGAAACAAGGAGAGGAATAACACTGAGAATAGGCTAGTGTGGTACATAGAATACCTTGTGAACTCCGTTCTTCCGTATGTTTTGGTGAATCCTCCCGGGGCTTTAATAAGAGGTTATATGAACATGAGAATGATGTAAGGTGTCACGGAATATCAGATTCCTTAGTTGTTCACACTGATGAGTAAAATCACTTGCCCAGTTGGGAGGAACACATTTTTTCCACAAGGGTTAAATAACTGTGTAAGGAGGGCAATGGAAGCAGCTCACATTTGTGCAAGCAAGCGTAGCATAACTAACCACCGTGAGGGCTTACCTCCCTATAGAATATATATATATATATATATATATATATATATATATATATATATAGATATATATATATATTGATATATATATATATATATATATATATAGATATAGATAGATAGATAGATATAGATATAGATAGATAGATAGATAGATAGATAGATATAGATATAGATAGATAGATAGGTAGATAGATAGATAGATAGAGATAGATAGATAGATAGATAGGTAGTTATTTATATATATATATATGTGTGTGTGTGTGTGTGTGCGTGTGTGTGTGTGTGTGTGTGTGTGTGTGTGTGTAATGTATCTGGAGGTTCTAAATCCGATATTCACATGACAAAGCTAGTATTAGAGTAGTACAATATAGGCAGCACTGTTGGTGCTGCATGGCTGGCTGGTTAAAGCTAAATTGAGTGACACTTTCCTAGTCAATTTCAGCAACTCAGAGACAGAACCTTGATCGACCCCTGGGAGGAGACGGCAGTTAAAAGAAGTGCGAGAAAACTATTGCTGATAATGATACAGTAATGATAATAAATTAAGGTAATAAGGGTTAATTATTACCAAAATGAAAGCATAATAAGAAGGTATGATACTAAAGCTAAAGAAAAGTAATCGTCAAATAAATGTTCTTTCTGACGAACAGACTGAGTGGAGGTGTTCACCGTGCCATGACTGAGGACAGAGGAGTGACAGAGATTCTATGGAAATATGTTACCCAACTTTGCACGGCCTGGTGTACAGTCTATGTTTAGGCAAACGTGAATAATTTGTATTTTTTCCCGGTCCGAGGTGCAAGAGTAGGTCTGATGGAGAGAGAGAGAGAGAGAGAGAGAGAGAGAGAGAAAGTCTGTCTCTGCAAGTGTGCGTGTGTGTGTGTGTGTGTGTGTGTGTGTGTGTGTGTGTGTGTGTGTGTGTGTGTGTGTGTGTGTGTGTGTGTGTGTGTGTGTGTGTAGTGGTGGCATGGGATACCATTCGCAACTTCATCGTCAACGAGGTTTAAGGTACTAAAATTGTATTTGCGGCGGTAAGTTACAGTTTTAAAAAGGACTTTTATCCTTGCTTGAATCTATGATGCCAGTTTAGTTGAAAAACAATATGTATGACGCATTATTTGCTGCCCAACCATGTCTGTGGCCCATTTTTCAGACCAAAATTATGGTGGCCGTAAGACAGAACGGTTTATAATGGCGAAAGTTTTCCAGGTCTCTCAGTGTTTTATGGAGCGGCATGCCTGTAAATTTTACCGATCAAAAGCAACTTATCACGAGCGCATTTTAAATTCATTATTCTTGCTTCTCTCGAGTAAGGAAGAGGACAATGGTAGTGAAATGTGGAAATTAGATCCGCAGAATTTATCATCTAGGAACGTTGGTTTGATTCTCTAGTCGGTCAGTCTTAGGGAAAAAAAAATAAGTATATAAAATAAAACTCTTTCTCATGTCCCTATTCACTGAGCAGTGCCGGTACAGGAGTCCTGGATGTAAGTTCGATTTCATGCATGTCTTATTCTAATGAAGACCGTGACTTGGCATTAATCATAAGTTTTATTTTTCCTGGAAAAGGATGACATTGGTGGTGATATGTAAGTAGGCAAGACGGTAGACTTTGTCCCCATTTGGTAGAAAAGAAAGCTTGCAATTTAACTCTATCGACTACACGTAGAGCGTCAAGGTGAATAATCATATTTTACGAAGCCACAGTCCTTGAGAATATGACACGCAGCAAACTATGTATCAAATTGTGCTGCTGAAAGGGGGAAGCATAGTTTGTCCTAAAGTCGGACTCCTAAGAACCAAATTCCGGTTTTTCCAGTAGCTGGCTGGATGTGTTAACCATTACACCACTGACTGATATCTGGGTAACTTTCCTGTTAGGTTGATGGAAGTGGTAGTAACATACTGGTAATGTGATGATTAGAAGTAAATGTTATTTGGGGTGAATTTCTTGAGATACTTGGACTGCAGCACTTATCCACTGTGAGCCACATGAGGAGCCTCACCTTCACCTGTAATGCGTTCTTACGCACTGACGAGAGAGAGAGAGAGAGAGAGAGAGAGAGAGAGGTGAAAGAAGAGTTACTTAGATGTATAGTTCCTCTTACGCTGCTTTCTATTTGGTCTGGCCGTTAGATTTATTGTCTGTTTTCTTATGTCAGTGAATATACAGGATATCAAGATTCTCTCCCAGCTTCCAGGTCTTTTGGATAATAGCTTTCTAAGTATACTGGCTGAAGAAACGCCTTGAAAGACTGAAGTAATCGAACTAACTTTTGTTGTAAATGTCTAAAATTGAGGTTGCTAATCTCAAATAAAACTCATATTATGAATCATGCATTTAAAAAATTTTTTATTCATACTTATTTATTAAATTCATTTTATCCATGCAGCGTGAAAGAGTCGTGTTGCTTTTGCTTCTCCCTCCATGAAGTCTGAAAATTATTGTGGTGAATTGAGAGCAAGCGAGACCGATGACGTTTAGCTGTGGCCAATCAAGTCATGAGTGTTGGCTGCCACGCTGATTCCACTACTCGACAAGAATTTCAGTTCAAAGACAAAAATGCATATCCCAAAGCAATAACCCGGCGGTGATTTCATATATGATGTTAATTTTTCTCTAGCATGTACAGTTTTTCTGAACTCACTACCCTCACAAGCATCCCCATAGTACGGAGTCCTTCTTTTCACCGCTTTATTCGTGCTCTTTATACGTCTTTATATATATATATATATATGCTGCGTATAATATCCAACTTGTACACTGCCAGTTGTCTACATCCATTATCTAAAGCAGGTCTATGTAAATTCATTATGCTTAATATTATCCAGATTTCAGATTTGTAGGTTGACAATGCCTTGCGGATATGTGAATAATCTTAATGTTGTCTGTTATATATGTGGAAGTTTCGCTCCAAAGAAGTAGAAACGGAAGATCACGTCCCTTGCAAAGACAGCTTATCTACTTTATTTTGGCTTTAAGATTGGCACCAAGACAAACGATGGGCACCCTATATCTGCTGTGTGACTTGTTCCAACTCTCTTCGCAAATGGTTAGCACAAAGGACAACAAGGATGTCTTTTGCATTTCCAATGGTGTGGAGATAACCTAGTGACCACACAACAAAGTGCTAGTTTTGCATGAGAAAAGTTGTAGGTTTTTCTTCCAAAAACAAAAACAGTATTGGTCATCCAAATTTACCATCGGCAATAAGACCGGTGGATCACACGGAGGACCTTCCCATTCTACGTCCACCAACAAATGAATGTGTATTCCAGACATCAGATGAAGATGAAGATGGAGAGGCATCTGGAGCAGCTGCCCCTGATTCTGACTTTGAATGTCAGCTGTCTGGCAAAGTACCCCATCTAGTCATCCAAGACGACCTTAACAATCTTGTTCGTGACCTAAATTTGTCAAAACAGCAGTCAGAACTACTCAGTTCGAGATTGCAGGAATGAAACTCCTTGCTTCCAGACAAAGAGGTGACGAGTTTCAGGAAGCGGTGACATAATTTGCAACGTTATTTCCAGTCAGACGGAGGAGTATGCTACTGTAACAATATCGTAGGTCTGTTCGAAGCTTTTGGAAAGATTCATGACCGTGATGAATGGCGACTTACTGACTCCAGCAAATCAGGTCTGAAGGCTGTTTTACTCTGCAGTGGGAGCATGTTACCCAATATACCACTTATTTTAGCTTCTGGAATAAGGAAACGTACGAATCGATGCAAAAACTCCTTGTTTTGACTGAGTACGATTAATTCTGATGGAAAATCTGCAGCAGTTTGAAAATGGTAGCCATGCTGCTGGGACTACAAGGTTTCGTGAAATACTGTTGCTTCCTGTGATTATGTGACAGCCGCAGTGTGCAGCAGCACTACATCCAGGGAGGGTGGCCTCACCAAAGTTCCTACGAAGCTGCTGTACACAATGTACAGAACGAACCACTCGTCCAAGTATAAGCTATCATACTTCCGCCTGTTCACATCAAGTTAGGCTTGATAAAAACTTCGTCAAAGCCTTTCGTAAGACAGGTGCAGGCTTCGCACACCTGAAGAAAGTCTTCCCTAAGATTAGGGACGCCATTTTGAAGGAAGGCGTTTTTGTTGGCCCACAAATTCGTAACCTGATGAAGGACAATCAATTTGATGCAATGCTCAAGGCACACTAACTTAGGGACTGGAGATCTCTGAGAAAATTTGTGCTGGTTTTCTGGGCAGCCATTACAGTGAAAATTACGTGGAAATCGTTGAAGAACTTCTGGTTGCGTGCCACGAACTTGGATGCCATGTCCCTTAATATCCATTTTCTTCACTCACATCTCGTTCTCTTTTTTTTTTTTTCAACAAACTTGGGTGAGGATGGAGACGAACAGGATGAATGGTTTCACCAGGATATTGCGATAATGGAACAAAGATACCAAGAAAAAGTTGGCCCTGGTACAATGGCAAACTGTTGTAGGATGCTGACACAGGACATCGATGCAGAGCACAAAAAGAAATAATCAAAAACCGTACTATGAGTACACGTGTTCTCAGTGATATTTAAATACCGCGGTTAAATAATACACTTGATTTTATTTCTGCATATTACTATTACATCCCAATTAATATTTCTCGATTTAAAAAAAATATATTCACGGCATAACCAGGCGATACTAGCGTATTGAATTCTGACTGTGGAAGAAAAATTTTAAGGCTAAATATCAGAAATGCTGCGCGTGTTAGAGGAAAAGTAAAAAAATATTTGCAATCAGTACCGTCAATTTAACACGAATCGTCCATTCTGATTGCTGAAATTGGTAAAAAGTTGAAATTTGTCGAATAGAGTTATTAGTGTACTGAAAAAAGAGGAGATGAGATAAAACTGTTTATGGTGATTGTACTCGTATATACATTCTTCCCGGTATATGCATAGAAATTAAACTACAAGCTTGTATGAAAGTTCTCCAAATGTACCCCCTCCACAATATGTCTACCCCCCGATGTATATATGTCCCCCCCCAAATGCATACACGCCCCCACTAAACTTGCTGACCTAGCACGCATTCCCAGGGCCCCCACGCCTGGGCGAAAGCGTTATTGCATCAGTTCATAGCAGGCAGCCAAGACGGGCAGATTATTTTACTGTGAGCTCGTAATAAACTCCTTATCTAGCTGTTTGTACACGGAGTTTCTATCACCAAAGTATTGCAAGTTACATTTGGTAGCAGCGGTGTTTCGAACCATCAGATTCTGACCGGCTCCTCCGATTTTTAGTGATACCACAGATACAGGACGTCTCGCATCTCACAGCCTCCCCCCCTCATCAGTGCCTCTAGTGGTGTAATAACCGGCTGTGCTTTCCAAGTGTACATTTTCTCTCACCATTGCTCACCTCTCAAACGACCCCACCCACACACCTTGTTCCTGACCGCAAGTGTCACCATCGCTGACCTACGCACCTGCTGCACCTGTTCCCAGCACCTGTTACGAACTCATCATAACTCCTGCCCCCACGATGCCACTTATCACTGTCTGCCCACCGCCATTCTCTGCATTTGCAACTCAACAGCTCTACACTTGCATTGAACCAACATCTGCCCTCACAACCCACCACCGGCCCCATCGCCGCCACGCCCTGCCTTCACCCACATGTGGTCTGAATTACGTGAGCCTCCTAGGACCGCCACTCCCTGCCGGTGACTCATCGCGGCATCTCTTCTCCTCTCCGCCCAGCTGTCTCTCCACCGCCGCCCCGCCCCTCCCCGCCGCCCCGCCCCGCCCCGCCCCGCCCGCCCCAGCCCCGCTACACCCAGCCACACCTGCACGTCATACATCTCGTCAATCCCGTCTCTACTGTGTAACTATAGTATCCCTTACCTTTCTATAGAGATTATCCTCGATTTTCTCTACAGATTGGATATTGTAAATATTCCATCTCATTTCCATTACCCCGTTTTCATCTTCACCTACGTTATTTATAATCCATCTCATCCTTCGCTTTTTATTTAAGCCATCCATCCCCGCACCTTCATTCATTTTCACACCTACTCGTGTATTCCATTCTCTCATTGTTATATTATACATTTCCACCTACGTATCCATCTTCATCCTTTCATCTTCCATTGCCGCATTAAATGTCATACTTTCCACGTCAACCGCTTAACACCAGCCCTCTCGACCCGGAAACATCACCTGATCATACCCCGTCTGCCGACTCTAACACAATCACTCATTTACGAAGTGGCAAAGAGTACCACCGCCCTGTACCTGAGACTCCCGTTTCACTTCCCACAGAATCACTTACTACCCATCCTACACTCGTAAATCCAGATACCTCCTCCTATACTCCTGCCTCTACACTCCCTTCTTCTTCCTCTACTCCTTCCCCTGTCGTTCCCTCTCCTGCCCCCCTTCATACCCCGTCTTGCTCGCCCTTAACTGCCACTACCTTCTCTCTCTCCCACACCTCTCCTGCCGCCACTTCTGCACTTCCAGCCATGGCCAACCCTCCACAGTCTATCTATCACGACGATGCCAATCGTCCCAAATTTACCAGCCAGGACCCAACTTGGTCTGTCTATGATTTCCTCAGAGAAGTCAAAACAGACATCCACAATAGGCAGCTCACCGATGAATCGCTCAAAGTAGCCTATCTCATGGGTCGCTTGCACCACGGCAAATCGGACATCGGATCCGCCATCCGTGCAGGACATTTCGATAACATTCATACCTTTGCTGCTTTTCGTACGGAACTCATCAGCCTTTGTTGCCAGCATTCAACTACCACGTCTCTCATGGGATTCATTAATCTCCTAAACCAACTAGATGAGGACTTGAGGGTCCCAGCGCAACATGCCAAGCTCTGCGAAGCTGCCGCTGCCATGAAAGTAACTAGTAGTGAGATGCTCCAATTACTGGTAGGCACGAAATGGTTAGAAGACAATAATGGCATTCCAATGCTTTCACTCACCAACTTTGTTGACTTAATTGGTTACCTGAGATTCCTTCACTGGCTTACTCCTAAACAGCGAGAGCTAGCCTTGGAAATCGGTTTCAATCCAGGAGATAAAATTATTCAGGTCACTAAAGCCATTCATGAAAGAACCGGTTTGAACTACACGCGTCAGGGCACCACCCAACCCTTGGCCTCCTCAGTCTGTCACACTTGTCACACCTCCACTACCCCAGACCAATCTCGCTCCCGTCCCCCCACACGCGGCAGACCTGCCACGCATCGTTCTCCTACCGCAGGTCGTGATCAATCTAGCGCCCGACGGAACAGACAATCTTCGATTCTTTGCTGGCACTGTGGTCATCCTGGACATCGAGCATCCAGTTGCGACCGTACATACAGACGTCTTCACTCTCAAACCAGACAGCGTACGCCTTCCCGCTCACGTCGTCCACACTGCAAATACCACAAATCCAGCACGACTCACACCACTGAGGAATGTCGTTACCTCAACCGCCAACAGTCGGGGGAAGCGCCGCACCCGTATCGGACCAATATCATGTAGAACCAGAAACCCAACTCCCCATCCGCCATGTAGGTCCCATAACATCCTCGGGTTTAGTCATTCTCGGATGCAGTCATGACATACCAACGTCATTCTTCTTGGACACAGGATCTATAGTAAATCTGATCTCCGACAATTCCTTACATCTTCTTCAACTACATCACAACCACGTCAGTTTCCTAGAACCACCAGACATTCGCCTATGTGGTGTCGAAGGCTCAGAGTTTAAGGTTAAGGGAAGAGTCACCCTTGAAGTCAAACCCCACAGAGATTTGCCCGCTATCCCCATTGAATCGCATGTCACTAATGACTTGCAGTATCCCGCAGATGCCCTTAATGGTTTCTCCACCATGGCACAACACTCCATTGCCTTATTACCTGCCTGTGGTAGTATAGACATTTCTGGATTCCCAGTTTACGGTATGGAATGTCCCCGTCCTGTTCTTATGATCAAATCAGTCCTGCAATTACCTCTGTCCCTATCACTACCAAAAAGTCCAACCCAGCCCAAACCACCACTATCATCATCTGCAAATACAGGGATCATTCCTTTACTGACTGCGAGCAAGGACATAAATTCCTCAATGTCTACTGATACATCATCTCAGCCTTCGGACATGGCTCTTACCTCCTCTCCCGACAACACTATCGCTGACTCAGACATGTCTCAATTACCTACCTCACACAGTGTGAATGATCTTCTCCAACACGCAGAGACGAAACGTGCAGTAACGAATACGTGCACAATTTTGTTACCGCATGAGTTCACTAAAGTCTCTGTTTGTGTTGCCGGTGCGAAAGAAGGAGTGGATGTACTAACACTACCTGAGACGTGTTGTGTGAATGGCTTGACTTATGAGTCAGCATGGTGTACAGTCTTAGAGGACAGTTTATGCTACCTGTACTTGCTCAATGTCACAAATGCTCCACTAAAACTTAAAAGTGGTGTAAAGATTGGAGACTTCCTAGCATACCCAGCGGCCGTAAAGGTGTGCCAAGATTCCTCAATTCCTACTATTCAGACTGATGATAGTACGCCAATCGGTGTATGTACTATTAACTCTACGGGATCTGTGCCAACATATTCACCCGATATGCTCTCACATCTCACTTGCACGGGTTTCCCAGAAAATACGCCTCAGCTCCTCGACCTTCTGACCTCGTACAGAAACGTGGTTGCCTTACCCGGTGAACCGATGGGTAGAACAGACCTTGTCAAACATACGATTGAACTACTACCAGGAACTCAGCCGATTTACATACTAGCGTATCGATTTCCTCACAGCCAGAGAAAACAGACAGATCAAATGGTACAGAACATGTTAGACTAGGACATTATTGAACCCTCCGTCAGTCCATGGAATAGCCCACTTTTCTTAGTACCAAAGAAGGACGGCAACTTTAGACCAGTAGTCGACTATCGTAAGGTCAATTCTGTCACCGTTCCTGACCGTTTCCCGTTACCCGTCCTCACTGATTTGCTAGAATCCCTTGGTGAAAATAACGTAGTCTTTTCATCTTTAGACCTCCTCAGCGGGTACTGGCCGGTCGAAATGGAAGAATCCTCTTGCCCAGTTACAGCCTTTAGCACCCCTTCCGGACATTTTCAGTTTAAGAGACTCGCTTTTGGTCTGAGAAATGCTCCTTCTGTGTTCATGCGACTTATCCATTCAGTCTTCAGCGGTATGATGGGACACTTTCTTTTTGCTTACCTAGATAATATCATTGTTGTGAGTAAATCCATTCCTGATCATTTTACCAAACTCCAGCAAGTCTTTGAACGCCTCCAGCTCGCAGGCCTGAAAATCAACCTCAGTAAATGTGACTTCCTGCGAAAGAAAATCAAACTCCTAGGCCATGTCGTAGATGCACAAGGCATTCATACTAATGAGGATAAAACTAAGGCGATTATTAACTTCCCAGAACCTACCACTACCGAAGCTGTACGAAGTTTTCTGGGCCTCAGTGACTATTATCGTAGATTCATACAGGATTACGCAAAGATCGCCGCTCCTCTGACCCACTTACTCAAGCAGAATGTGCCCTTTGTTTGGACTAATGACCAGTCACAGGCCTTCCAAAAGCTAAAGACAGCTCTTGTAAATGCCCCTGTTCTAGCGTTCCCTGATTATACCACACCCTTCCTTCTTTGCACAGACGCCTCAGGCACTGGACTTGGTGCCGTTTTGATGCAACTCGATGAAGCATCAAGGAAGCGCGTAATAGCGTATGCTAGTCGCACTCTTACAACCGCTGATTGTAACTACAGTGTCACAGATCTCGAAGCGCTAGCGGTAGTCTGGTCCTTGAAACATTTCAGAGATATAGTCTATGGTTATCCAGTGCATATCCAAACAGACCACCTTCCACTATGTGATTTGTTCAAGAACCGCAACCTAACAGGTAGGTTAGCTAGATGGTCTGTCATCATCCAGGACTTTAATCCCACTTTTCAGTATGTACCAAGCAAGTTGAATGTAGTCGCAGATGCACTCTCACGTCACGTAGCAGCAGCTATAACATCACTGCAGCCTGAAGTAACTGAAAATACTACACTAACGTCAGAAGTTGTTCGAAACTTTCAGTGCCAAGACCCCATGTGGTCCAAAGTCATTTATTTCCTAGAATCTGGCGATGCCTCGACCTTACCTACTCTGCCAGTATCACTAGATGAGTTCATGCTAGATGATGATCTCTTGTACAGGAAAACACTATTAACAGGCAAAGATATGCCCAATCGCGAAGTACGCCAACTTGTTGTCCCCACTGCCCTGATACCAAAGGTTCTTCATATTGTTCATAATACTCCTCAAGCTTCCCATCCAGGTAAAGACCGATGCTTGTGCCAAGCACGTCTCAAATACTATTGGCCAACCATGCGCCGTGATATCAATGCCCACTGTGACTCTTGCCTCTCCTCCCACCGCCACAAAAGATCAACCGGCTTACCGGCACCTCTCTTACAATACCCAATCCCGTCACGACCATGGGAAACTGTCTCAATCGATCTCTTAAAACTACCTCTCACAGAATCTGGCGCTGAGTACTTGTTCGTAGCTGTCGACCACTTCTCCCGCTACTGTGTCCTCGTACCCCTCTCTGACAAGACCGCGAAGAGCGTTGCACATGCCTTTGTAGATCACGTAATTTGTCCGTTCAGTACCCCTCATACCATTCTTACTGACAACGGTACGGAGTTCAACAATAGCCTTCTAGATGAGATCTGTCGGCGCTTTCATATCAGTAAGTGCAATGTCGTGCCTAACCATCCGGCTTCCAATGGCCTTGTAGAACGCCGCAACTGAAAAATCTTAGAGTGACTTAGACATCTAGGCTCCCATAGTTCGTCCTAGGATGAGTGGATTCCCCAAGTGGCATCCTCAATCAATAGCTCCATCAATGTATCCATTGCTGAATCTCTCTTCTTCGTCCTCTTTGGTTTTGACAAGGATCTCCCATACTCTCTCTTATCCTCAAAGCCAGAACCCATCTACAACATGGATGATTATGTTAAACTCAAAGTGGCCAACTTCCAGACAATCCACCAGTATGTCCAATCCACTTTGGCTTCCTCTCAGGAGGACATGCTGCAGCGCCAACATGAATCCGCCTCTCCTATTACCATCAATGTAGGCGATCTTGTTTTTGCTCATTCCCATACGCGTTCCTCTAAGTTGGATGACAAATTTACAGGGCCCCACCGCGTCCTCACTCAACAAGGCAACAAATTTCACCTCCAGGACCTGTCCACTAAGGACACCAGATGGGTCCACGTCAATGACTTAAAGCAAGCACCCCATGGCCTCGTGTTGGAAGAGTCACTTACACAACCTCCTGCCCCCTCTTCCCCTCCACACATCCCTCAATCTACTTTGTCTCCACCTATCCCTCAGTCTCCTTCCTCTCCACCTCCACCTGCTCATTCATCAACCAATCAATATCGGTCCAAACTGCGCTCTGCCCATCAACTTCTTCACGACCTCCCCCATTAACTCTACCCTGATTTTCTAGGTACGATGTTAGCGATCTCCCTGCTGGCAGTGCTGACCCTCCTGGGGTCTGAGTCAGGTCAGGACGATGGTGGAGTACGTCCCGGGGCCTTGGTCGGCTCGGGAGGCGAGGTAATGCTTATCAAAGAAATAGCCTCCTTGCGCTACGATCTTGCGCCCCTGGCAGACGTAGCCATTGCCCTACCTGCCTACGTGCACCAGCTCCACGGAATCAGGAACCATCTCACGGCCATCATGGGGACACACAACCCAAATGAGTATCTCTATAACCTTTTCCTACCACTCTCCTGGCAATTGCAATACATAAGTAACAGATTCACTGAGCTCAATGACACCTTTTCCATTCAGACACCCGTTGGTCGTTCTCGTGTGAAACGAGGTCTCTTCGACTTTCGACGGTGAGATTCTGAGTGGCTTGTTTGGCGTTGCTACAGCCCGTGACATTTCTGGCTTCAAATCTGATCTCACTCATTTAGCTTCAGCTCTAGAATCCCAACGCCTAGTCATTAAAATCCAACACACTATGTTACAGAAGCTCATGACCCACCTCAATGAAGTCACGTCCACTCTAAACAATTTCACCGATATCTTACAACGCCACATTTCAGATCTGAACGTTATCTCTCAGTTCTTCTACCTCAAACTCAACATGGATAATCTCCAACTGGCCATTGACTCTCTCCTGTCTCAAGTCTCTACCTTGGTTCGTATCCTGGTCGATGCTATCAATGGGCGTGTCACTGCTGACTTAGTACCTGTCTCAGCTCTCCGTTCTGTCCTGGAATGGGCTCACTCCACCTTCGGTCTCTCCCCAGTACTCCCCTACTCCTCCCTTGAATATTATTATCCTGTTCTCGAAGCCACTCTTCTCACCACATACGTCGTCGTCCATATTCATCTCCGTTCTGCCATAACCTTTAACCTTTTCCACATCATTCCCTTCCCTTTCTGCCTCAACAACTCCTTGTTACAACTATCTGTTCCTTCAGCATATTTCCTCCTCTCCCATGATCATCTTTCAGTTGCTTTCCTTTCTTCCACAGACCTCCAGAAATGTTCCTCCCTTACTCCGACCTCTCGTCTCTGTGCTGCCCACCTTTTCGCTATCTTCCCTAGCAGTGCTACACCCTGTGAGTCTGCTTTAGTTCGCAACCATTCCATCCACTCGCCCTGTTCTTTTGTCCCAGCTCCTGACCTTCCGGTCCACCATGCTCACCTCAACCATGTCCAGTACTTCTTCTTTGCTGTTTCCATCTCTGTCACAATCATGTGTCCTGGTTCTTCGGTTCGATCCGTCCCCGCTAGTGGTCTCTACAAAGCACCAGACTATTGTACCGTCAAATCAGGGTCCGTCATCACTTACGCCACTCGCTATCACCAAGCTGTCCGTAAACACTCCTATGACATCTTTCAACCAATCGACATGCCTTCCACCCTACCATCTGCCAACATTACCATCACCTCCCCTAACTTGTGCATGCTAACATTCCTCAATGACAGTGATTTCATTATGGATCAGTTTTCTCTGGCCTTCAGCCGTTCATGGGTTCATCCAACAGTTGTGTTTCCCCCTGTGGTTATCGCTTTCATAGGTTTTCTACTCATCATATGTGCAGTGCATTGTTGTGTCAGAAAAATGGAACGTCAGCTCCAGGAAATCAGAGTCGCTACAGGCATAGTACGCCTTACACACGACGTAGAAACTCCCTGTACTTAGTGCCCTCACATTCAGTGATTACCAATGCCATCTGACAATTAACCAAAATGTGAACAGAACTCTGCCTACTAGCAAATGATGGTATTTCTTTAATGCATTACTGAGTGACAGTGTATCCTACAGAAAATACAAAAAAAAAAATGAACAAAGAACAACAATAGAACTCTCATATCTACTCCTTGTTTATCATGTATCAAACTATTATTGTGTAATTCCCATTATGTCTATGTATACCTTCGACCCTTACTGGACACACACCTATTAATCCTTGTATATCTTATATGTATATATCCTTCTACTTCCCTCCCCTCAACATGGCCATGTCTCCCCTACTGCCCCTGTATCATACTTATCCCTTGTACAAACCTCCCCCACCTTGCCTTAATACTATCATCAATCACCATTTAACTCCCTTGTCAGGAGACACCATCTCAGCTACCCGGGGGAGTAGTGTACCCCCTCCACAATATGTCTACCCCCTGATGTATATATGTGCCCCCCCAATGCATACATGCCCCCACTAAACTTGCTGACCTAGCACACTTTCCCAGGGCCCCACGCCTGGGCGAAGGCGTTATTGCATCAGTTCATAGCAGGCAGCCAAGACGAGCAGACTATTTTACTGTGAGCTCGTAATAAACTCCTTATCTAGCTGTTTGTACACGGAGTTTCTATCACCAAAGTATTGCAAGTTACACAAATATTCGTATTTCACCACCTCTACTCACCACTTCTTTCTGCTGATTGATAGTCCTAAGTCTGGATAGTCTGATATGTTTCTCTACAAAAAGACAAACCTGTCTGATGTGATGCGTTGGGGAAGAATGTTGCAGACATTCCTTGTAAGTGGGGTGGCCCCAGGGCAACAGTAAGCCAACTTTAGTCCCTAACGACGCATTCGGCCAGAGGAAAATAATTAACCTAGTGGTCGATTGTGTTATTGTAAGGTTTGTGTTTTTTTGTACATCAGACAGTGTTTACCATGTATTACGACATATAAATCTCCATTTTAATGTTGTATGGAAGTAGTAATAACACACACACACACACACACACACACACACACACATATATATATATATATATATATATATATATATATATATATATATATATATATATATACAAAAGCAGTGGTACTTGGAGTTCCCAGGACAAAAAGGTGAACACTCTAATCCTATTGTTATAGTTCAACCTTTCTTTCTACTCCAGAATGACCATGTATCTCTTATGCTTTTACAGAAGGATTATAAGATGTAAGAGAACTCTCTAATTCAGCTTTCGCAGACTAATGCACAGTATTTGTGCGCACTTGTTTACTATTACCAGTGACCTCAAATGACCTCTGACTGATTGCCTCAAAAAACCTCAGGGGTCATCCTCACTTAGCCTGTGTCCGAACTGGATGTTGTGTGAGTCTCCATGCCAAAAACTGGGCTGCTGGGAACAGTCGTTCGAGCGTATATTACCGGTGACCTCAAATGACCTTCGACTGGTGACCTCAAATGATTTCTGAGGTCAACCTCACATAGCCTATTTCTGAACTGGAGGTCATGTGAGTTTCCATGCCAAAAATTCGACTGCAGAGGTAAACGGCGTTACTCAGCCGTTTGAGTGTCCACTGCAGGACCGGCCTATCTCAGCATAAGTGGGGATGATACAGCCAATGTATCTCTACCAAGTTGCTTAGGCTGTCTGGTAGAGATTGCATGTAGGGTGAGAAGTGCTTGTAAGTGTAACTGTAGTCTTGGAGTGTCTTTGGATGTGTGTGTAGTCTGTGAACCAAGTGTAATCGGCCCGCACAAGCTGATTGGGTGCAAGAATACTTTACAGTATGCGATACTGGTTCAACCACAGCACCCTTTGTGTCCGCCAGTGCAGTACGTGGCCAGAAGAACGCTCCTAAAAATTATTACCCTGGCGGGGCGCGAACCCTCGATCTTCAGTTCAATAACGCACCCTTTACCACAGAGGCTCATATATATATATATATATATATATATATATATATATATATATATATATATATATATATATATATATATATATATATATATATATATATATAATAACTTGGTTTTACGCCAGGTATCCCCGAAGGGCTAAGGCGTTGCCCCTGGGTAGAGGACTTTTGGACTGGAGCGTGTAGCATTTTATGACCGGATGCCCTTCCTGATGTCTACCAGTGACCCTTGGGTGGATTCGATCCTCCGACCCTTCGGTCAGAGAGGAGCGCTCTAACCAACTGGGCCACGGCTGCTACATATATATATATATATATATATATATATATATATATATATATACACGTATAAAGAGCTTCATCCAATAGACAATAAGTATTTCTTTTATTTGCTTCTAAACCCATAAGAGTAACGTAAGAACATATGAGAACGTCTGGGACATAATGACCTATCAACACAAAACATGTCTGTCGAGAGGTAGATTTTAACTCTTTTATTCCATTTGTAATATGTTATTTCACACTTCTTATGTTATGTGTGACATTAAGTTTTACAGGTGCATCCCTAGCCTTTTCCCGAACATGTGTATGATGGTCCTCTGAAAAGCAATATCGTTCTATTCGTCTATAGTGTATTCCTATAAAGAATGCCTGATAGTGTGTAAATCTCCTCCATAGTCTCTAAAATTCGGTTCATTGCCTCATGGGGAAAGCACTGGCTCCCATGATAGTCATCTCTATCTATCAGTATTCATAATCAGTAGAGAATAAAGACTGAGGCACTGCGGCTCTGGATCCAAGGTTCATCAGTAATAAGTTTTGTATTACCTCAATCTTTCTTTATGGCGGCGCGATTCGGAGAGTGTGAAACTGTGTAGCTCTCCGCTTCACTGACCTTATTTTTGCTCTCTGTCTAAGTTAAGTGAAGATCCGAGAACTGCGCAGAATGTTCAAGGTGGTATCATGCAACGCTTCTACAAAGCAAAACTGAATTATCTTGAAAGAAGGTTTTGTTAATAAATCATAGTGTTCTGTTTACTTTATCAATTGTTTAACTTCACTTTCGGTAAAACTTCTAATTATTGTAATCCTGCTAATCGCGGACCTGTGATGAATGTTCCGTACTTCATTAAGTGTACCATTATGTTCTTTACATTTCATACTGTACCTCCGTTCTTTAAGCACCTAATGTTTATTAAATATTATATTATTAGAAACCTGCTTGAAGGTACAATTCTTTCTGTAAGGTAATGGTGGGTGGTTCTATAAGTGATCAGTTTGAAGTTAGGTCAGAAGTAATTCAAGTTCTTTCACCTTTGTTGTTTGTTTTGGTTTTGGATTGCGTTATGAGAAAGGCGTTAAGGAGAACAGGTGAAGGAATTAACTGGAAAGAAAGTAAGAAACTGATGAATTTGGACTATGCTAATGACATTGTAATGCTTTCCGGAAGTATTAACGAGTTCCAGAGCGTGCTTGATTGGCTAATGGAAGAAGGAGAAAAAGTGGGATTGGTAATAAATTATAGAAAGCCTGAAATTATTAATATGAACGTGAAGGACAAAACTGATTGTGTAATTTGGAATAACGCGGTGAAGCATGTAGAAAAATGAAAATGTCTGGGAACGACTGTATCATCTAACGAATCATTGAACAATGAAAATGAGGAGAGGATTAAACAGGCTTGGTGAGTTATTGGAATGTTGAAATTTGTATGAATATTAATATGCTTTTGGAACATAAGTAAAACTGTACAAGTCAGGTTTAGACCAATTTTAATTTATGGGCATGAGTCATGGTACAGTACTGTTGCAACAAACTAAAATTTTAAGGATTTGATAATAAAATACTGAGAAGGATTCTTGGGGTATTGTGGCAGGAAAGAGTTATAAATGCAATAGTAAGGGATATAACTAGAGTGGAACCACTTGCTGAATATGTGAGACTGTGCCGCTGGAAATAGCTGGGACACTTATATAGAAAAAAAAAAAAAAAAAAAGCAGTTTAATAAAGGATGTGCTAGAGTGGACTGCTAGAGGAAGAAGAGGCAGAGGTAGGCCCAGGAAAACCTGGTTCAGGACAATGAAAAGAGAAACCGTTGAAGAGTGTTAATGGGCCCTGAAGGAGATGGCAAGTGACCGATATTAGTGGGGAAAGTTCATCGAGGCTTTATGAATCCCGTGGGGTGCCACAGGAAATGACTGATCGATTGACAGATTGGTCATTCTCCACTCCTCCGTTCATTCAGTGAACATTCTTGGATCCTGCTATAAGATCAACATGTCCCTTAGAGTTTTGACTAATTACTCCCTTGGAGTTCTGACTGATTACTATCTCGATACCATGAATGAATTAATATATGGAAGTATTAAGCAAAACAACACTTTCATATATATATATATATATATATATATATATATATATATATATATATATATATATTCGTAGAGAGAGAGAGAGAGAGAGAGAGAGAGAGAGAGAGAGAGAGATTGACAGATAGATACATAGATAGATATAGGTATAGTTATAGATATAAAAACTGTATGTTTCTAGTAAGAGTGGTTTCTGAATGACGCTTCACTTAAGTGTCTTGTGCCCCGATTGCCCATTTGAGAACCATACATGAAAAGCTTATCACCACACCACCATCACCACCACAACTAAAACGACCACCATCATCATCACAATTATCACCACCACCACTACAGCTACCCAAACCACCATCACCATCACAGCTACTACTACCATCACCATCACCACTGCTACCACTGGCATCACCATCATCATTACAACTACCATCACCACAATATCATAATCACAGCTACCACCACCACCACCATCATCACAGCTTCTACCACCACCATCAAACCACAACAGCTATAATCATCACCATCATCACAGCTACCACCATAACCACCACCACCACCACCACCACAGCTACAGTACCACCACCACCATCATCACAGCTGCTACCACTACCAGAACAGCTACCACCATTTTCTGCTGAAGAAAACTGTTCATAACATCAACGAAGTAGCAGACATCAGACAGTACATGTACAACTCTCTCTCTCTCTCTCTCTCAAACTCCACGGAGATGCCCCTATCATTTTCCACGTAATATAACGCCAATGCGAGCAATTATTAGGGGCAAAACATCCCATCAAAAAATTTCAGTTCACTTGAAATTGAAACAGGCCCATCTGGCACCCATTTACAACCATCCGTGACAAGTTTCATAAAAATCCCACTTACATTTTTTATTGTTTTACACACACACACATACACACACACACACACACACACACACACACACACACACACTCAGGATAATAGTACACTACAAGCACCGTGCAGCTCTACCAGGCTGCTCAGCACTTGTTCAATTGAGAGCCACTTTTTTACTGTCCTTTGCTTCAGTCATTTTGTTTATAGCCCGATAGGGCCGCAGACCACATGCCCAAAAGAACGTCGTTTCTGAACAGCTACCACCACCACCGTCATCATCATCATCACGGCTACCACCACCATCATCATCAGAGTTACCACCACCACCATCACAACTACCATCACCACCACCATGACTGCTGCCACAATCACCACCATCACCACAGCTGCCATCATCACAGCTACCATCACCACCACCATCACAAACCCCACAACCACCATCATTATCAAAGCTACTACCACCACCATCACCACAGCTATCTCAACCACGATCACCACAGCTGCCCCCACACCCATCATCACAGCTACATCCATTACCATCACTACCATCACCATCACCATCACAGCTACCACCACTGATCTCACTACAGCTTCCACCATTTTCTGCTGAATAAGATCGTCTGTTCTAAGCATTAATGAGGTGATAAACATCAAATTGTAGATGTGCAACTTCTCTCTCACTCTCTTCTCTCTCTCTCTCTCTCTCTCTCTCTCTCTCTCTCTCTCTCTCTCTCTTTCTCTCTCTTTCTCTCTCTCTCTCTCTCTCTCTCTCTGCAGAGAAGCATGAAACCCCACGGCATACCTCACTGTATTTTCCATCATACCTGGTATGCAACACCAGTGGGGATAACTGATAAGGGCCATTAAACTCCTTTCAGAAAATTTCAGTCAACATCAAACTTAAAATGGCACATCTGGAACCCAGTCCGAACTACCGCGCCAAATCCGTCAAAAATCCTTTATTTTGGCTGGGCCGCACACACACACACACACACACACACACACACACACATTATATATATATATATATATATATATATATATTCGGGTGGTCCATGCCATATACTGAAATATCCCATAGCATTTATTGATTCAGACACAAGATGCCCTTAATCGAGTTCACTGCCCTAATAACTTGTAAAATTATGAGGCTGATTTGACAACATTTAGAGGTCGCACTAAACGTGAACTTGAGGGTCTAGACAGTCCGAAAGAAATGTGGATTGTACAATTTTCTAGAAAGATTTAGATGGTTAGAATTTGTTCTGGAAAATTCTGGAATATTCTAGAAGGTTCTAGACGATTTAAGATAATTATGGAATATTCTATAGGGGTTGGCCATGAGTCTATAAATATCTGCAGGTGGCCTCACCATGCAGTCAGCTTTTTGTGCAATGAGCAACAGTGCATATTGCACTGCTCACTTGTGAGGACAAAATGTGTGTGTGTGTGTGTGTGTGTGTGTGTGTGTGTAACTCACCGGGTCGGCAAGGATCACATGATGGTCATGATCGTCAACTTTTACCCTCCTGGAAGAGAGCTGCTAGTTCATATAGTTCTATCGAAGGGCAAGGCCGTGACCTTCAACTATGTATACACCTATCCCCTTGCTACCATCCACTTTGTCAGTGAAGCTTTTTACACCCCAAGCAAGGCACAAACCCCTGTCTTAACCCTTACACCGCGGGCATGTTTCCCAATGTTTTCCGTGTCCTGCGGGGTCATTTGGGCTCCAACAGACTCTCAAAAAATATTTGCCAAAAATCAGTTATTAGTCCTAGAATATTAAAATTAAATATGCATATGGCACATACCTTCAGCTTTCTCCTGGGATGTTTTTTGAGCCTTCGTCGATTACCGTAGGACTTGTGGAGACCTCTGAAGTTGGGTAACGAAGTCTCCACTTTATACTTCCCGACAACCCGTAATATGATTACCACAGCCAGATAATAACACAATGAACACTACTCTATGATTATTAAGTAGTTTGGGATCCATTCTCCAAAAAAAAAACACACACTGTTAAAGCAATGAAAATTACGAGCGCGTATGACCTTCCCTCTTGCGCTAGTTCGCTGTTGGTATTCTGTCATTTATTATTCATAAAACTCCTCACACTTTATATTTCTATTACTATGTAACACTTATATATATCTACAGTCTTTATCCATAAGTTTCCTTCAGTAGTATTAGCCCATCACGTCCCGAGCTATTTCGCACCTCTGACACCCCCCAATCCCGAGGTATTTTCATTTTTTTTTTTTTTTTTGGCTAAAACCTCCACTTTTGGTGAGAAACATCAAAAATTCATAGAGAAATCGCTCACCTGAGGTTTAAAATACTTGATCCAGGTAGGAGTACCTCCTTACCTGACTGGGTTTTCTAACAGGCTGGCGCCAAAGAAAACGAGTTCTATGGGAGGGTAACTATTTCACACAACTCATAAACGGTATCTATTTATTCACTTAGTACTAATTTATATGTAGTATGAGAGTATATTGGTTTTCAGGCAGTAATATAGGCATTATAAGCATTGTTTCACTAATTAACTCATCACCATACCTGACCTTCTTTTGCCACATTACCTGATCATTATTTCTGACTGTTTCTTCTTCTAATGCTATGTAAACTTTGTCCTCCACATTGTCATCGATTGGGGAATCACTCTGGCCCTGAATATCTTTAATGGCCAGGTCACTGGTAACAGGTGAATTACCGAGACAATGGTGTGAGGGGGGGAGGGGGGAGGTTATGCGGTGTAAGGCATTGTCCCTGCTTGGCATCTTGTAGAGGAATAGAGGAAGGTGTCCTGTGTATACGTACGAAAAATCACGCGTGAAAATTGAAAATTGTGCAAATTAGGGACCTTGCAATTGCACGACGTACCAGTACGTCGCCGGGACTGGCAAATGCAAAATGTTGCAACGTACCTATACGTCGACGGGACGGGGCGGGTTAGTTTATTGTCACTGTAGGTATTCAATTTCTTTCAGTAAAATACGTAGCATACACTTTCTCGTCCTGTATACTAACATTGAGAGTGAATGTCACTTTCACCTTCACTCTCATAACTCATAGTATTCATACATGCTAGAGTGAAACTTTCACTTTCATTACTCCTAGGGTATATACTCATATTCTTATAATACTACTCATTTACATTTCTATTTATGTTCTCTATTTTATTTATGTTATTTACATTTCTATTTTATTTACACTGTGTTATGCACTGTCACTTGAAGTAACTTATAAAACTATTTTCCACACTTCACGTATATTTACATTCATTCCTTTCACTTGCGGTTTACACATTACTTGCACATTATTTACAATTCCACTTGCACTGTTTTACTCAATAGAGAGATCTTAGTCACTCTTTTATCAATTGTCAGCCCTTTACCTCTTTCCACACGAGGTTTAGTAGGGGGTAAAGGTCACAGGGCCCTTTGCATGGGGGTGAAAAGTGGCTGAAGTTAGCAGGAGCAAACAGACGTACCTTCACACTGGAAGATGACAGTGAACTGATAAGGGTGGGCCGGGGTGGTGGCCTACCTACGGAAATGCATTACTGCCAACGTCAGCCTCTTGACAGCAGCTAATATATAGCAGTGAAATGATTGGCAGGAAATCTAGACAATACAATATAAATTAGGTAGTTCCAGGTGAATGTAAATATCACTTAGCCTTCTCCCTTCCCTCCTTATATGTATATTTATTACGAAAATAGATTAAATGGCATATTTCAAGGGGAAATAAACAGGGAAAATTAGCGAACGAGTGCACGTGAGGTGTTGTCAGGTGATAATTAGCCAATTCCAGGTGTATGGCACTATCACTTACCTTATTTCTTTTTTGTATATATTATTTGGTATAAGAATTGGGCATAGGGCTTATTTTAATGGATGAAATCAGTGGAAAATTCCAGGGAAGATTTACTTAGCGTAGAATACAGTGTGGTGGCCTGCAATAATTAGGTAGTTCCAGGTGAATGTAAATCTCACTTAGGCTTCTCCCTTCCTTTCTTATATATATTTTTATTATGAAAACAGATGATACAGCATATTTTAAGGGGAAATAAACAGCAAAAATTAGCAAACAAGTGCACGTGAGGTGTTGTCAGGTGATAATTAGCCAATTCTAGGTGTATGGCACTCTCAGTTACCTTATTTCTTTCTTGTATATATTACTTGGTATAAGAATAGGGCATAGGGCTTATTTCAATGGATGAAATCAGCGAAAAATTCCAGGGAAGATTTACTTAGCGTAGCACGGCCGGGCAGGCAAGAGGATAGGGTAATGGAGGGAGGGTAGGAAGGGGAGTGAAGAACGGGGAGAAATGGCTAAATTGTCAACAGTGGATGGGAGTTCAGATGAGATTAGGAGTGCTTACTAGTGTTGGACATTGGCAGTACTGATAAATGATACAAGCCACCACTTGAAAGCCCAGGTGATCTCAAAATAACACAGAATCACAAAAGTGACGCCCCGTGGTATGATCCCTTGCTCCCAAGCATCACGAAAGTGACGCCCCGCGGTTAAGAGGTTAACAGATGCCAGGCAAGAGTGTTAACCCGCCCCATCTTGGCAGATTTTTCACCAATGACTTCCCCTGGTCTCAGCAGGGTTTGTTTTTTTTTTTTTAAGTTAAAACCTCCACTTTTTACGAGGAACATCGAAAATTCAGAGAGAAGGTGCTCACCTGAGTTTAGAAATGCCGGTACAGGTGACAGTACCCTCACCTTGGTACTGTGTTCTCTCGAGCCAGGCTCCAGAGAAGACGTTTTCTATGGGAGGGGTAACTATTCCAAACCACTCAGAATAGGTAGGTATTTATTTATGTTGTATGAATTTAACTGTAGTACAAGAGTATATTGGTTTTCACATAGTAATATAGGTGATATAAATGTTTCACTCACCAAACACATCAGCATACCACACCCTCTTTGGCAATGTTACCTCCTCATCACTTCTGCATGTTTCTTCCTCTAACGCCCTGTAAACTTTGTCCTGCACATTATCATTGATTGAGGAATTACTCTCGCCTTAAATTTCGTACCGTGGCGCAACATGTCTTTACTGGCCAGGCCACTGGTAACAGGTGAGTTGCTGAGACAATTGCGTGTGGGGGCGGAGGTCATGCGGGGTAAGGCATTGTCCCCTCCTGGCCTCGGGTAAAGGCATACCAAGAATCATGCGCAAAATTTAAATAATGTGCAAATGATGGACCTTGCAATTGCACCACGTTTATAAATGTCAACAGGAGTCACAGTGACAAAATGTTTGGGTGCATATGTATGTCAACGGGATGCAGCAGGTTAACACTGAGCCAGTGGGCATTGTATATATATGTGTGTGTTCTTACCTAATTGTTCTTACCTAATTGTATCTCTACAGGAATGAGTCAAGCTTGTACTGTCCCGTGTCTTAAACCATATTTATCGTACATATCCTTAAATTTGTGAATTGTTTTGGCACACACTATTTCATTCGGTAGTGCATTCCATTGATCAATTGCTCTGTTTGGGAAACTGAATTTCCTTACGTCTTTATCACCTCTCTTCTTATGCAATTTTTTGCAGTGTCCTCTTGCTGATGCTTCTCCATATGTTAAGTAATCATTTATGTCTATTTTCTCCTTTCCTGATATGCATTTATATAGCATTATCATGTCACCTCTTTTCCTTCTCTCCTGTAGTGTTGGTAGATTCAGTTTATTTAGTCTTTCTTCGTAGCTTAGGTCCCTTAAGCTTGGTATCCTTCTTGTAGCGACCCTTTGAACTTTTTCAATCTTGTCTATGTGCTTTTTGAGATGAGGACTCCAGACTACTGATGCATATTCCAGGGTTGGTCTAATGAATGATGTTATTTTCCTTCTTAGCATGTCTTCATTTATGTATGTGAATGCTATTCTCATATTTGCAAAAAGTGTATACATGTTCCATACCTTCTCACTGATGTGGTCAGCCTGAGATAGTCTGTTATTGATAATCACACCTAGGTCACAGGGCCTGATGTGTATAGGGTTTTATTTCCTAACTTATAATCCCAATCAGGTCTTTTTCCACTTTTACCAAACTTGATTACATGACACTTGTCCACATTGAATTCCATTTGCCATGTACTACTCCATTCATGAAGTTTATTTAATTCTTCTTGTAGCTCTTTACAAGAGTCTGTGTTAGTAATTCTCCTTTGTATTTTTGCATCATCTGCAAACATATTCAGATAGCTCTCATTTCCAGTGTTACTGTTTATATCATTTATATATACTAAAAACATGATTGGTGACAGCACTGAACCCTGTGGTACTCCACTAGTCACTTCTTTCCATGATGAGTAGTTTCCTCTTAGTACTGTCCTCATTTCTCTTTTTATGAGAAAGTCTTGCATCCAACAAAACAGTTTGCCTCGAATTCCTCCTTGATGGTACAGTTTCCATAAAAGTCTTTGGTGTGGTACTGT
Organism: Coenobita brevimanus; assembly: GCF_032717465.1. Taxonomy (NCBI): domain Eukaryota; kingdom Metazoa; phylum Arthropoda; class Malacostraca; order Decapoda; family Coenobitidae; genus Coenobita; species Coenobita brevimanus. The sequence goes on from NC_136982.1 coordinate 15,672,594, forward strand.
GTCAAAAGCTTTCTTGAAATCTAAATAGATACTGTCCACCCATCCTTCCCTTTCGTGTATTGTGTTTGTTACTCTGTCATAGTAGCTCAACAGATTAGTAACACATGATTTTCCTTTTCTGAAACCAAACTGTCTTTCTGTTATCATACTGTGTTCTTCTAAATGATTTACCCAAGCTTTTCTTATAAGTTTTTCTAATACCTTGCTTACAACACTGGTCAGTGATACTGGTCGGTAGTTGAGTGGATTTTGTCTATTTCCTTTCTTGAATAATGGGACAATATTTGCTTTTTTCTAAATATCAGGTAGTTTACCTTGAGTCAAGGATTTCTTGAAAATTAAAAATAATGGTTTACTTAACTCCTTTGCACATTCTCGTAATACCCAACATGAAATTTCATCAGGACCACTTGCTTTTCCTCTGTCTAATCTACTTAACTCCTCCTGTATTACTTTTTCTGCTCTTTGTATATCTGGTAGTATGTGTGGACATGTGTATTCCACATAGTCCCTCTCAAAATTTTTTTCTTCTGTAAAAACTAATTGGAAATTCTTATTTAGTGCTTCACAAATATCTTTCTCTTGTGTATAAGTGATTCCCTCGTCCGTAATGGATTGTATTATATCTTTTACTTTAGTTTTGTTTCTGATATAGCTGTAAAACAGCTTTGGTTGATCACTACTTTTATTTATTATATCCTCCTCAAACTGTTTTTGGGCTTCCCTCCTTATTCTTGTATAGTCGTTTCTTGCCTGTTTGTAATTATTATACGCCCTTTCACTATTGTGTCTTCTGTATCTATTCCACAACAAATCTCTTCTTTCTTTTGATTTTTTACATTCTGTATTGAACAATTTCTGTATTTTCTTATCTGCTTCTTTGTGCTTTGGGATGTACTTCTGGACTCCTATTTCATAAAATTCACAAAAATTTTTATATACAGCATTTAAATCTTGTCCTCTAAGCTCATTTTCCCAATCAACTTCTAAGAAATACTTCTTTAGGTCTTGATAATTTCCCTTTTTATAGTTTAGGCTCTTTTTGTAACTATTATTACTGTTTACTATGTCATATGCTATCCTGAAGTTATAATTTAGTACTGCATGATCGCTTTTGCCGAGTGGAGGGTGATATATTAAACTGTCAATATCATTTTCTTGCCTTGTAAATATTAGATCTAGCACTGAAGGTACATCAAGTCCTCTTTTTCTGGTGGTTTCCCTCACATGTTGCGTTAAGAAAAACTCTTGTACGAGATCCGGGAGCTTTTGGTCCCAACAGCTTTCTTGGCTATTTATATCTAGAGTATTCCAATTTATATTTGTATTGAGGTCCCCAGTTAGTATAATTCTTTCCAATTTCTCTTCCATTTTATGTAGCAATGATCTTACACTCTGAATTGTACTCTCTGCCAGGTCCTCATATTCGTCTCTTTCCCATGTTTTTGATCTGGGTGGCATGTACAAATTGGCTACAATTACTTTACCTTCAGATGTGTCGATCTCTACTGCAATCAGTTCTACTTGTGATGGTATAGCTAGTTTTATTTCCTTGACTTTTAGATTTTTCTTAGTTAATATTATAATTCCTCCTTTTTTTAAATATCTGTCTCTTCTCCATATATATATTGTATTCCTCTAAGTTTAGTATGTCATTTGATATCCTTGGTATTAATTTTGTTTCAGTTAGGCATATTATTTGTTGTTCATTTTCTCTGACATAATCATTCATCTCTAGTAATTTAGATACCATTCCATCCACATTTGAGTACATCAACTTTATCATCTTGTTTATATACTTGTCATGACATGGTTCTACTACCTTCCTCCTTTTTCTTCCATCCTGTTTGTGTACCACTTTCGTACCTGCAATCCTATTACTTTGTAAAAAAAAAAATTTCTTCTCCTCTTCTGATCTTCCCTCATTTTTTGTTTTTGCTTCCTCCCTTTTCTCTCAGTAATTCCAGTTCCTCTTGTGTTAGGCATCTTTTTATCCATACATTTTTAAACTCCTCTTTTTCCTTAAGATTCTTTGCATATTTTAGTATCTCTTCCACAGTGTTTACACTCTGGAAAGTCACCTTTAGAGGTCTTGTCTTGCTTTTCTCGTATTTCCCTAACCTTTTGTGTTCCTCTATGTCTTTGCTACGGATTTCCTCTGATACTTCTTTCAGTAAGCTCATTACATTTGCCATCTCCTTTTTGTCTCTTGTGATCTTGTTTTTAACTTCTTCCTCTTCTATACCAGTGATTACTATTGATTTGTTTTCTCTGCTGAATATCTGACTAACTTTGGATTGTTTTGGATTATTCTTTTCACCTCCTTTTTAATGCTTTTTTCCTCCACCCTTGTTTCTAAGTCTTTCTTCACTTTCACCATTTCAGCATACGTGGTTTCTACATCATTTTTGTAGCTTTGCACAGCTTCATTCACTTGTGTTATCTTCTCCTCAATATCACTGCTCTGGTCAATAACACTGCTAACTTGCCTAATTGTCTCTGTGTCATTTTTGAACTCTTCCATAACACTCTCGTGATTGACTACTGTACTTGCCATTTCACTCATTTTCTTCCTAAGTGTATTCAATTCCACGGTTAGTTCACTGATGGTTGTGTCTTTCTCATTGGCCTCCCATCCTAGTTTTTCTATTTCTTCCTTTTGCAAGTGCATCTGCTTCTTTATTTCATCAATTTCATTTTTGAAAGCCATTTCTAGTTTGTTTACACGTTCAACCAGTCTATTGTGGGTCTCTACTTCAACCAGTTCTTGATAGAAATCATTTTGCTTTTTACCTTTATCCCTTTTCTTTTCCAAATTTGTTTTACTGAAGTATGTTCCATTTTGCAATACTTAAAGTGCAAAGCATGTACTTACAATCTCCGTGTTGTTGTAGTCTAAACAAACCTCAGAGATGACTCAGCGTATTCTTTCGTCTTGGTTCTATTTCCTGTTTGTACAAGTCTTGTTTAAACTTATTATTTTTTTCCTTTTAATAATGAACAATCATTTAGTCTAACCTGGTACTGAGCTTGACTCATACAAAGATACTGTTTAGGTAATGCCACTGGCCATGATTTGGTACAGAGCGCCGGTGTCACACGTCCGCCTAGATTGAATCCCTGTGTGTGTGTGTGTGTGTGTGTATTGTGTGTGTGGGCGGGGTGTATAGTGTTATGTACAGCCTACTTTGCATGCTTTCTTCTATTTGAAGTTGAGTTTCTGTTTGCAGGTGATATGACTACAGCCACTACATGAAGCAGTGCTTGTCGACTACCATCTAAGGGCCAAGTGCTCAGACATTTCTTATACCACCACGTAATCCCGAAGAAAACCAAGTCTGACACTGCATCTATGGTGATTGACAATATTCTTTGTTTCTGGGGATTAGCCAATGTTCCGACCTCGACCGTCTGTTACTGCAAAAAGAATCTCCTGGAACTAGTCAAGCAGCATGAAAAGATGAATAAAAATAGACTGAAGTATTCACAGTCATGTCAATTGAAGGACGATATCTTCTGGGGGGACCTTGAAGAACCGTTTGAAATCTCCGAGTGAGATGCCCAGATGCAGATCACAATGAGGAAGACCGAGCTTTCCTAATCCATTAACAGAAAGATTGCATGCAGTCAACAATGGCAGGAGCCAACCAGCTGCTCCAGAATTCCTGTGAGGTGAAACACAGGAGTATGGAGACAGAGTAGAATAAAAAGGAAAAATCTGAGAAAGGCAACGAAGCTATGGGTTAGAGAGTTGATTCGTCGAAGATTGATTCCCTCTCTTCTTCTTTGTCATCGGAAGTAGATGTTGGAGATCTGGAGTTTACCCCCAAGCTCCATTAAACAGCAAGTACGCCAAAGAGGGTCAAGGAGACTGTACATGCTTTTCTTTCTCCTGTGGTGATGTCGACATTGGATCGAGTAAATATATCAGACAGGACAGTGATGTTTGTAATGGGAGCCCTGGCAAAAGTACCTGGTCAAAACTTGAATGAACTTATGCTTTCCAGAAGCTCTGTCCAATACCTTCGAATTAAAAACTGTGAAATGACAGCAACTGAATCCAGTAACACGACATACTATCAAAAGTGCCTCATCTCTTACCCTGGGAAACGAAGCTGCTGCCTGACCTAACCCGAAATGAGGAAGCTGCCATGCCGTGCTTTCCTGGTGGCAGACGAAGATCGAGAAAGATTGCTTGGTGTCCCAGAAGTTACCAGTAGCACTGGGATTGCAGAAGCAGATGCCTGTCTGAGCCTCCTTCAAGAGCACAGCTTTGGAGAGAACATAAGGGGAATAGTGTTTGGCACTACTGCTTCAAATACTGGCCTGTCTGAGGGAGCATGTGTGAAGATATAGCAAGGTCTGAATCGAGTGCGGCTGTGGGCAATGTGTCGACATGATGTTCATGAGATCGTCATGTCTGATGTTTTCAAGAAGGCATACAGGCCAGCATCGCGACTGAGCACTTAAATTTTTGTGCATTTCCCGAAGCAGTGGAAATTCGTGGATAATGCCCATTGGATTCCAGCCAGAGAAGATGAAGCTCTTACACACAGAAAGGCACTTTCTCTTGTGACAATATTCAACTCGACCCTCATGACGGGCGAGAGACAGTAAAAGCATATCCTTACCGTCGTGTAGCAGCATCAACATGACATTCCACATTGTTCGAAGAAGGCTTCAATTGAATATTACTTTCACTGAAAAATAACAGGGTTTACTGTGCAGAAATGAATTCTTTGAGTATGTACTTACTGTTTATTTCAACATTATTGACCAAATTTTCTGCTTTTATGTTCAATGTTCACGTCATCCGTGGTTTAGTGCAATAATATGATGGTAACAAAATTTGAAAACTGTAACGACTACTAAATATTAGGCTAGAGAAGTGAAATTATGCAGGTTCATTTGATATGTAAAAGAGAACAAAAGCAACTTGTGTTTGTCATGCTATCCTGTTATTTGTATTTTTGGACCCACTAATATATATATATATATATATATATATATATATATATATATATATATATATATATATATATCCACCTATCTATCTATCTATCTATCTCGTTTTCGTTTTCGTTTTTAAAGGCTCCAACATGCTTGCATGCATCGGCCTTGGTCACTTAATGGCGGCTCTCCATGCTGCACGATCCATTGCAGCCTCCCTGTTCAGTCCCTTAACCCTGAAGTCAAACTTAATGACCTCGTCCCATGTCTTTCTCGGTCTACCCTTCGTAACCCCACCCCCAATATTAACACTTCTCACCTTCCTCACTCAATTATCATCCCCCATCCTCTCCACATGTCCAAACCATCTCAATCTACCTCTCCTCATCACAACACCAATACGCTCCAATCCCATCCTACCTCTCAACTCTTCCATCGTGAACCCAGCCCCCCCAGACCTTGGATGCAAGGACGCACTACACATCCACCTAATCATTGTCATTTTTGTACGTCTGAGCCGGTGAATATCCTCCTCCTTCACTGCCCAGGTCTCACTACCATACAGCATCACACTCCTAACACATGCTGGATACAAAGACCCCCTAGCACGTACAGTGAGTCCTCTCAATGTCAGGAGAGGCAAGAGCTCCCTGAACTTCTTCCAACCACTTCTCACCCTAGCCACAGAGCTAGCTCCAGCCCCACCTCCAGCACACAACATATCTCCCAAATAACAAACTCTTCCACACACTCAAGAGATTCACCAGCAAGTTCAATTCTTTCACGTCTGACAATCTCCACCTGCTCTCCTTGACACGCCGTACACATAAAATCAGCATTATCTCGCTGTCTACCTCTGATACCACTACATCTCTTATGCACCCATTTATCACAAACACTGCACAAGATGGAATTATTTCCCACGCCCTTGTGGCAAACTGCACATGTCCACTTTCCCTCGTCTTTGACAGTACCGCCATCAACCCTAGATATCATCACTTTTGTTTTATCTGCATTTACCCTTAAGCCTTTATGCCCCATACTATCTCTCCATTTCTTAAACCTTTCCTCCACCTCCCTTTCGTTCTCTGCAATCAACACCAAATCGTCAGCATACAACAACTCCCACGGGAGTCCGTTTCGAAAGTCAAGTGAAAGGGCTTCAAGTACCATGATAAACAACATGGGACTCAAAACTGACCCTTGATGCACACCAACATTCACGGAAAACCCATCACTCAAATCTCCATTCACTCTTACCTGGGTTTGAGCACCCACATACATAGCCATAACCACCCTAACCAGCCACTCCTCCAAGCCAAGCTTTCTCATTGCCCACTTCACCACGTCTCTAGGGACTCTGTCAAAGGCCTTTTCCAAATCAACAAAAACAAAATAAAGATCCCTTCTCCTACCAATATTTTTTTCCTGAAGCTGTCAAACAATGAATATGGCATCAGTGGTCCCCCTACCTGGCATAAACCCAAACTGCATCTCATCAATATTCACTCTTTCTCTAATCATACCTACTAAAACTCTCTCCATTACCTTCATTATCTGATCTAAAAGCTTCATACGTCTATAATTTCCTCTTTCCAGGGAATCACCCTTCCCTATATATACATTTACAATTACACTCTTCAGCCAATCATCTAGGACAACATACTCATACATAATCCTGTTTATCAGGTCAGTGACTAACTTCACCACTATATCGCCTAAGGCCTTCAACATTTTGGCAGTCAACCCAGACACACCTGCTGCCTTCCCCACCTTCATCCTGCCTATTGCCTCACTCGCAGTAGCAGCATCAATCAAAGGCCAAGGGCCAGACACTGGATCTGCTAGCTCCAAACCTTCCATGTCCCAATCAAACTCCTCATTCAACAACCGGTTATAATGCTCTCTCCATGCATCTTTAACCTGCACCGTCCCGGCGACGTGAATTAAAGCGGCAACATTGCAAGGTCCCTAATTTGCAAAATTTTCAATTTTCGCGAGTGATTTCGCGAGTGATTTTTGGCATGTATACATGGGACACCTTCCTCTATTCATCTACAAGATGCCAAGCAGGGACAATGCCTTACACCGCATAATCTCTCCCCCCCCCTGCACGCCATTGTCTGGGCAATTCACCTGTTACCAGTGACCTGGCCAATAGAGACATCCAGGGTCAGAGTGATTCCCCAATCGATGACAATGTGGAGGACAAAGTTTACATAGCATTAGAGGAAGAAACAGTCAGAAATGATGATCAGGTAGTGGGAAAAAAAAAAAGGTCATGAATGGTGATGAGTTAGTGAGTGAAACAATGCTTATAATGCCTATATTACTGTTTGAAAACCAATATACTCTTGTACTACATATAAATTCGTACCAAGTAAATAAATAAATACTGTTTATGAGTGGATAAAATAGTTACCCTCCCATAGAACTCGTTTTCTTTGGTGCCAGCCTGTTAGAAAACCCAGTCTGGTAAGGAGGTACTCGTACCTAGATCGAGTATTTTAAACCTCAGGTGAGCGATTTCTCTATGAATTTTCGATGTTTCTCACCAAAAGCGGATGTTTAGGCCAAAAAAAAAAAAAAAGGTCCAAAAACGTCGGGATGGGGCAGGTTAATATCCTCACTGTTCACCACTACCCTTCCTTCATCATTCTTCACACACTGCTCACCTATAATATCCCGATTATCACTCTTCACCTGACCTGCCACACAAAATATCATATTTTTCCTTTCCCCATGATTTAGGTTATCAATTAAAAGTCTCTGTGACTCAGACTTTGCCCTGTATACCTCTCTTCTAGCCCTACGTTTGGCAGCCAAATATTCCTCTTTGCTACCACCCTTCTTCCATTCCCGGAAAAGCTTTCTTTTCTCCTTAACTGCAGCTTCTACACTCTCATCCCACCACCAAGTTACTTTATATCTTGGTGGTCCTCTTGTCCAACCGCAAGTTACATCAGTAACTCTCAAGAGATTGTTCTTGAGGGCTCTGCACTGTTCATTAATGCCTCTGTCTACAGCTCCCTGTTCAGCCACCACTCTCCTCAACTCGCTATAGAAGACATCCCTTACTACTTGGTTTTTCAGCTTCCATATTTTCCTCCTAGATACATAAGTCCTCTTTTTCATCACTCGTTCTTTAAGCACCATATCACAGATCAGTAGTTTGTGCTGCTGCACACACTCCTCACTTCCTATAACTTTATCATCCCTCACTAAACTCCTATCGGCCATCCTAACCAGAAAATAATCTATCTGACTGCTATTTCCCCCAGACTCATACGTAATTAACCTACTGTTTCTTTTCCTAAAATATGTGTTGCACACAATCATGGCTGTTGCCTCCCCAAACTCGAGTATCCTTTCCCCTTCTGCATTCCTTATACCATACGCACATCCTCCATGCACTCTTTCATAACCTTGTGCTGCTTCACCTACATGACCATTTAAGTCCCCTCCCAAAATCACTATCTCATCACCCCGCATACCACCCACTACATGTATTAAATCATCCCAAAATCTATCTTTCTCTGCTTCATCCAATTCTGCCTGTGGAGCATATTCCGATATAATTGCAGTTACCTTCTACCGAACAGAATTTTCACTACCAATATCCTATTCCTTACTCTCATAACATTCATAACATATTCCACCCATTTCTCCGCAACCATCACACCAACACCTCCATATCTGTCTGTCCCCCCTTGCCAAAACAACTTATAGCAACAGTCTTTCCCAACAATCTTTCTGGATGATCCACCCCTGTACTGGACTTCCTGCTAACATACCACATCCACCCACCTCCTACTGAATGCCTCAACAACATCACCCCCGCTCTTCCCCTATCTATCTATCTATCTCTCTCTCTCTCTATGTATATATATATATATATATATATATATATATATATATATATATATATATATATGGAGCCTCTGTGGTACAGTGGTAGTGTGCATTTCATACACAGGTGAACCAGGGTTCGTGCCCTGTCAGGGTAATAAACTTTGGGAGTGTTCACCTGGCCATGTACTGCATTGGCGGACACAAGGGCTGCTGTGGTTGAACCAGTGTCACTTACTATAAAGTATGCTTGCACCCAGTTGGCTTGTGCGGGCCGATTACACTTGGTTCACAGACTACATACACATCCAAAGCCACTCCAACACTACAGTTACACCTACAAGCACTTCTCACCCTACATACAATCTCAGCCAGAGAGCCTAAGCCACTTGGTACGGAAACATTGGCTGTATCGTCCCGACTTCGGTCGGGATAGGCCGGTCCTGCAGTGGATACTCAAACTGCTGCTGCTGCTGCTGATGATGATTATATATATATATATATATATATATATATATATATATATAGATAGATAGATAGATATACAGTATATTATGTGTCTGACTTTGGGCAAAGGCTTCAGGGCCTATTTCTCGGGGGCAGTCACCTATCCTTAGGCCTCAGTAATCCTCCTACACCTCCACATGTCACCACTTCGGTGCTAACACCTACCATCCATATTGAAGACGTGCTAGGGCTGTCTTATACAGGATTGGTGTATTGGTATTAGAGGGGGTAATTTTACGACATGTCGGCGGGTCATCTGGTAGATTAGGAATGTCTGCTTTTAGGAAATTCAAAGCCTTAAACTGTTCCCTGCCCCAGCCGGGATTCGATCCTGGGCCCATTAGGACCGCAGGCCGTCTATATATATATATATATATATATGGTGGTAGATGAGGGCGCTCACCATCCACTCACTCGATGTAGTGCTGCTCTGGGGTGTCTGCCCTTTCCTTTCCTCCTTCCTTCTGTCTTTCCTTCCTCTACTGTCGCACTTTAACTCATTCTTTCCTCGTCCTTCTGCCTACATGTGACTTTACACTCCCTCTTCTATCTATCTTTCCTTTATTCTTTCCTCTTCCTTCTGCCTATGGGTGACTCTACACTGAGTGACAAGCCAAACGGTTTCATTTACACAACGAAACCATTTACTATGTTGGGTGGTAACCATACAACTGTATAATGGCGCCCGGTGGTTTAGTGGAATCGGATTCAGCCAGTGAAGGTTTATATCCAAAGGGTGGTTGGAGTTTATTGCTCACGTAATGCCACTCACGGATGAGTGGGGCTGGTCACTCTTATCTTAAATGTCAGGACCAACTTGCCTAGCCCCGGACTCCTATGCTCCTAATAGGACAACGCAGGATTGGATGACGGAGAGAGAGAGAGAGAGAGAGAGAGAGAGAGAGAGAGAGAGTGAGAAACACTCATCTATATTTATCTCAATGTAAATAGACAGAGATTGATAGGTTGATATAAATAATGTATATATTTAGAGAGAGAGAGAGAGTGAGAGAGAGAGAGAGAGAGACTTGAGTAATCTGTATCAGTGGACTTGCATGTGTCCTTGATTTTCTTTCGGCTTTGTTCACCGTCGAGAAAGTTGCTAGGAACAGAGAAAGGAAAATATATACAAACAAGAAAATACTGCGTTAGTGAAATCCTGTAGTGAACGTTTCACACTCCGCGAAGTGTTATTAATACTATAATGAAAATCGCTTGTGGTTATTGGTTTGCTTTGGTGAAACTTTAGGGGAATTGTCAGGAGACAGAGATAATTTAAAAAAAAATAAAAGACCTCTTTGGGTTGAAGTGCTTATCTCTTTGGTTGCTATAACTTCTTGTGAACTGTCATAAGTCAATTAAAATACGATTTTTTTTTTTTTTTTAACCAAGGCATGAATTCAAGTATTATTTTATTCTGTTTATATTTCTTTCACATTGCCTTAGGTTTCTTTTGAGCATAGCAAAATCGTCCAGCGTTAGCCACAATACAATGCAAAGTAGGATACTGGCCGCTTTTTTTTTTTTTCCTTTTACCTGATGACATCTGTTCAAGTTTACTCATTCCACACCAATCCGATCATATTTACCTTGGGAGAGGCGTCTAAACTCAAAGACTTTAATATATTTTTCTTTAAAGTTTTCGTTATTTGTGTCTATTTTAAGTCAGATAAAATCTTCTGGGACAGCAGAAAACAAGAGAACGTCATTGGAAAGAAGAGATTAAACGTGATATAATCAAACATCTAGAAATGAAACTGATCTGGAATTTGATGTATTTTCTTCAGTTCTTTTTGAAGTCGACAATGACTGCAAGTTCGCACCAATACGTCCGTCTTCTTCCATTTGTGTGTGTGTGTGTGTGTGTGTGTGTGTGTGTGTGTGTTTAAACATTGTCAGCCATTTTGTGGAAAGTTTGAAGGTGACTAGAATAAAGCTTAACCCCTTAACCGCAGGGCGTCACTTTCGTGATGCTTGTGAGCAAGGGATCATACCGTGGGGCGTCACTTTTGTGATTCAGTGTTATTTTGAATTCACCCGGGCTTTTAAGTGGTGGCTTGTATCATCTATTACTACTGCCAATGTCCAACACTAGTCAGCACTCCTAATCTCATCTGTACTCCCATCCATTGTTAACAATTTAGCCATTTCTCCCCGTTCTTGGCTCCCCTCTCTACCTCCCCTCCATTACCCTATCCTCTCGCCTGCCCAGCCGTGCTACGCTAAATAAATCTTCCCTGGAAATTTTCACTGATTTCATCCATTGAAATAAGCCCTATGCCCTATTCTTATACCAAATAATTTATACAAGAAAGAAATAAGCCAAGTGAGAGTGCCATATACCTAGAATTGGCTAATTATCACCTGACAACACCTCACGTGCACTCGTTCGCTAATTTTCGCTGTTTATTTCCCCTTGAAATATGCTGTATAACCTATTTTCATAATAAAAATATATATAAGAAAGGAAGGGAGAAGCCTAAGTGATATTTACATTCACCTGGAACTACCTAATTCTCGCAGGCCACCACACTGTATTCTACTCTAAGTAAATCTTCCCTGGAACTTTCCACTGATTTCATCCGTTGAAATAAGCCCTATGCCCTATTCTTATACCAAATAATATATACAAAAAATAAATAAGGTAAGTGATAGTGCCATACACCTGGAATTGGCTAATTATCACCTGACCACACCTCACGTGCACTCGTTTGCAAATTTTCGCTGTTTATTTCCCTTTGAAATATGCCGTATAATCTATTTTCGTAATAAATATACATATAAAGAGGGAAGCGAGAAGCCTAAGTGATATTTACATTCACCTGGAACTACCTAAATTATTATGTATTGTCTTGGTTTCCTGCCAATCATTTCATTGCTATATATTAGCAGGTCTCACAAGGCTAAAGTTGGTAGTATTGCACTCACCCAAGCCAGGCGGCAGGAGGCCACCACTATCAGTTCACTGTCGTCTTTCAAGGTGAAAGTATGTCTGATTTGCTCTTGCTAACTTCCGCTGCTTTTCAGCCCCATGCAAAGGGCCCTGTGACCTTTACCCCCTACTAAACCTTGTGTGGAAAGAGGTAAAGGGCTGACAATTGATAAAAGAGTGACTACGATCTTTCTATTGAGTAAAATAGTGCAAGTGGAATTGTAAATAATGTGTAAATAGCAAGTGAAAGCAATGAATGTAAATATATGTGAACAGTGGAAAATAGTTTTATAAGTTACTTCAAGTGACACAGTGTAAATAAAATAGAAATGTAAATAACGTAAATAAAATAGAGAACGTAAAGAGAAGTGTAAATGAGTAGTATTATAAGAATACGAGTATATACCCTAGGAGTAATGAAAGTGAAAGTTTCACTCTAGCCCTTTCGCGCACGATAAGTTTCAATAAGTTTTCTGATCCCGGAATTTCGACTACGAAGCCGCCCGGCCGGTGAGCGCGCGCGCGGCAAATTTGAGCAAATTTGAGCGAATGAAACACATTCTTGCCTTATTTTCGCCCCCCCAAAATCAATGTATTCCCATGAAACCTATGTCCAGGTATGCATGGATGTTTGTTCTATCTGATAAACATGACCAAAACACAGGAAAACAACAGCACAGAAAGTTATGAGCCCTGGAAGGCATGTCGAGTAAACATTTTTGACTTCCCAACATCACCGTTTGAATGTTTTCCATCCTACAGGAAAATGATCTAATATTTTTTCATAGAGAATTTCATCAGCTTTCTAACGAAACCAATCTGGTTTAGATACGATGTATACTTTTCGAGAAAATGGTCAAAAACTGAGAGCCATTTTCGAAAAATTTTCACTGACCTCTGAGAGCTAAGTTTTCCCAGGGACCTAACGTTTTTATTACATAGTAATATGCCCCCATTATCCAGCTTTCCCACTGTGACGGGAAAACCCCATACGCCTCATAGTTCTCGAGTAAATCGAAAAAAGTACAAGGCACTCCGTGCGTGATTGACTTTCGTGATGCGCGCATGGCGTACGCAATGTTCCCGTCTACGTAACCACGAATTCTTATGAGAAATATTACATTTTTATGTATTGTACATATATAGAATTTCCTGCTCTTCATCATGGTTCAAACGTGAAATCGATACGTCCAATAGTTTCCGAGTAATTGGCAGAGAAAATGAGAGTATTACTACGAGCCTTTCTCAATGGTAACAGCCGGGAAGAGACACTCATTTCCACCGTCTTTTATCGCACAAAACGTAACATAATGCTTTCATTTTGGTATTGATCATACGTAGAATTTAGTGGTATAGATCATGGTTGTTACAGAAAATCGATAAGTCAAACAGTTTTCGAGTAATTGGCCGACAAAGTGAGGTTATTACTCCGAGCGCTTGTCACTGATAACAAATGCGAGGAAAAACATTTCCCTCGCCTTTTACCCCCCAAAACGCTACCAAAGGCTTACATTCGGGTATTGATTACACGTAGAATTTAGTGGTATTGATGATGGTTGTAACAGAAAATCGATAAGTCTAATAGTTTTCGAGTAATTGGCCGACAAAGTGAGGTTATTACTCCGAGCGAATGTCACTGATAAACGCGAGGGAAAAAAAAAACATTTCCCTCGCCTTTTACCCCCCAAAACGCTACCAAAGGCTTACATTCTGGTATTGATCTTACGTAGAATTTAGTGGTATTGATGATGGTTGTAACAGGAAATCGATAAGTCTAATAGTTTTCGAGTAATTGGCCGACAAAATGATGTTATTACACCGAGCGCTTGTCATGTCACACAACAACCGCTAGGAACAAAAACATTTCTCTCGCCTTTTACCCCCCAAAACGCTACCAAAGGCTTACATTCTGGTATTGATCTTACGTAGAATTTAGTGGTATTGATGATGGTTGTAACAGGAAATCGATAAGTCTAATAGTTTTCGAGTAATTGGCCGACAAAGTGAGGTTACTCTTCCGATCGCTACCAACTTTTACACACACTGTTTCTTCCTCGCACACCGGCCTGAAGACTATGCTACTAACTTTCTTTTTCCCCTATCTGTAGACTATTACATCTTCCATGGATGTTTTTCTATTGTTATAACCTACTACACATAAACATAACTCTTCTATAGTTACTGCTGTGGAGATTTACTTTCTTTCATATGTGTAATCTGTAGGAGAAAATGGATATTTGTCTGAAAGTGTGAGAGGTAATGGTAATAGATTATTACATATATCAACAAAATTTGCAGAACTCACTTCCTCCAGGGGTGTTGATCCAGTTAGACCACGGATTTGAAGATAAGGAGTTATGTAGTGTGTGTGTGTGAGTCAGCTTCTCCCTGAGAGTATGAGGCAACGCTATTTTTAGCACACACCACACTCGTTCACGGAAACTCGCAGCTTGTTTGACGTATATTTCATACAATTCCATACGCATTTACACTATCAGAATCACAATAATTCCAGCCCTAAAAACACCGGTAATTCTCCCCTCCCAACTTCAGGTTTGCCCCTTCACAACACTGTTTCATGCCACACATAACGCTTGCTGGCTCCATAATTTCACCAAGCCATCCACAGTATGTTTCACACAATATATATTTATGCCTTGGCTTCATTTATATACGTATTTCCACTCACGCCATACGGCCTACGGGGCGTCCGGGAGTGGTGCAACCCCGCTACACTGACCATGTGTCTGGCTCCAAGGCCCAACGATTGCTAACGGCCAGAATTGCTTTTCAATACATATATGAATGTTCCATCAACAATATCACATCACTATATGTTCACATACAATGTATTATCTCACTGATTCAATAGGGTCTTTGCCTTGGGCAAGAGGAGGAGAATTATGGACGATTTAAAGGGAACCACGAGCTGTCAAACATCACTGGCTGACTGCTCAACAAACACTGAGGTTGGAGGGAGCGGGCTGAGGCTGATAAGGCAAAGCAGTGTTGCCAATGACTTACCTCCAGTAGGCCTTGGCTACCCTAAGACGCGCCAAAAAATCACGCAAATCGGCCTATAAGTTTTTTTCTGACGAATATTTTTGGGCCTTGAAGGGGCCTTAAGGACGCGAGTCGCGTGACTGTGTCTGGCGGAGTGCAAGCCGACATCACGCGAATCGCGCGACTGTGCCTGAAAGGGCTAGCATGTATGAATACTATGAGTTATGAGAGTGAAGGTGAAAGTGACATTCACTCTCAGTGCTAGTATACAGGACGAGAAAGTGAATGCTACGTATTTTACTGAAAGAAATTGGATGCCTACAGTGACAATAAACTACTATTACTGAAGGAAACTTATGGATAAAGACTGTAGATATATTTAAGTGTTATATAGTAATAGAAATATAAACTGTGAGTGTTTTTATGAATAATAAATGACAGAACACCAGTGGCGAACTAGCGCAAGTACAGGTCATACGCCCTCGTAATTTTCATTGCTTACACAGTGTTTTTTTTTGAAGTATGGATTCCAAACTATTTGAGAATCATAGAATAGTGTTTCTAGTGATAATATCAGACTGTGGTAATCATATTACGGGTTGTCGGGAAGTGTAAAGTGGAGACTTTGTTACCCAAATTCAGAGGTCTCCACAAGTCCTATGGTACTCGACGAAGGCTCAACAAACACCCCAGGAGAAAGCTGAAGGTATTTGCTATAAGCATATATGATTTTAATATTCTAGGACTAATAACTGATTTTTGGCAAATATTTTTAGAGAGTCTATCGAAGTGCGAATATGCCCGCGGGAGCCGCAAGAAAAAGCAAAACAAGCCCGCGGTTAAAGGGTTAAATAACGGTATCGCAGTGACTAAAGAAAAAAAAAAACTCGTTACGGTTAAAGTTGGAACGGAGTTTTTATTTTTCTGGTACATAATTTACCCTGGATTGTATTCTACCCCAAGAGAGGTAACATAGAGAGAT
Source organism: Coenobita brevimanus (assembly GCF_032717465.1). Classification (NCBI taxonomy): domain Eukaryota; kingdom Metazoa; phylum Arthropoda; class Malacostraca; order Decapoda; family Coenobitidae; genus Coenobita; species Coenobita brevimanus. Next base: position 15,688,817 of record NC_136982.1, read on the forward strand.
AGGTAGATGGATAGAACGATAAATATATATCGAAAGATAGCTAGAGTCAACAGATATATAGGTGGGTGAATAGACTAATATATATAGACTGACAGGCAGATAGATAACTAGATAGTGAGACAGCTTCACACACACACACACACACACACACACACACACACACATGAGAATCAAGGAAAACGTTATGAGAGAGAGAGAGAGAGAGAGAGAGAGAGAGAGTATAAATGAAAAACAAATGAATGAATAATAGAGCTTGTGCGTGTGCGTGTGTGTGTGTGTGTGTGTGTGTGTGTTTTTTTTTTTATGCGAGGAAGAAGGAACCAAAGGCCATGAGCCCGCAGTAACAGTTCCCTCCAAGAGAAAAACAATATACAATATAGAGCCAAATTCAAGATCCGATCATTTTGAGATGCCTGGACACACTGCGTTTGAAAGACTGGAGATCATAGGCAGCAGGAAATACAGACAGAGGGAGACAATTCCAGAGCTGACCTGTTGCATAAATGAAAGACTGGGAGTAACGGTTAACTCTTGCATTAGAGAGTTGGACAGAAAAAGGATGAGAGTTTGCTGCCAGACGGGTGCTACGCGCCCATCGTAGAGGTGGAGGAATGCAAGCAGACAGTTCAGAGGAGCAGTGACCATTAAAGTAGCGATAGAAAAGAGATAAAGATGCAACAGTGCGGCGAAGAGACAGAGGTTGAAGGGAGTCAGTAAGAGGAGGAGAGTTAATGAGACGAAAAGCCTTTGACTCCACCCTATTGAGAAGAGCTGTATGTGGGGAGCCACCCCACACATGAGAGTTGTACTCCACACAGGGGCAGATAAAACCCCTGTATAGAGTCAACAATTGCGCAGGGGTAAAGAAAGAGCGAAGTCGGCTTAGCACACCCAATCTCTTGGAAGCAGATTTTACAAGAGATGTAATATGATCTTTCCAAGATAAGTCCCGAGTAAATGAAACCCCAAGCAAGTTCAAAGATGATGCAGGATTAAGCTGAATATTATTAAACATTAGTGGGTATACCTGTGGAAGATTTTGTCGGGTTGATAGGTGTAAGAACTGAGTCTTAGATGCATTAAAGACAACCATATTATTTTTACCCCAGTCAGAGATACGAGCCAAGTCAGACATTAGGTGTGCCATAGCCTCATCCCTTGTTTGTTGAAGTAACTGTTGAGATGGGCGTTGCGGGAACCGAATGGAAAGGTGAAGGGTGGAGTCATCAGCGTATGAGTGGATATGGTTAGATGTACAGCTTAGAAGATCATTGATGAATAAAAGGAAGAGAGTTGGTGATAGGACAGAGCCCTGAGGAACACCACTGTTGATAGATCTAGGAGAAGAACGATGGCCGTCTACAACAGCGGCTATAGAACGACCAGAAAGGAAGCTAGCGATGAAGGCACAGATAGAAGGATAGAAACCGTAGGAGGGCAGTTTGGAAATTAAAGATTTATGCCAGACTCGATCGAAAGCCTTTGAGATGTCAAGTGCAATGGCAAAGCTTTCGCCAAAGTCCCGAAAGGAGGATGACCAGGAGTCTGAAAGGTAGGTGAGAAGATCGCCAGTGGAGCGTCCCTGACGGAACCCATACTGACGATCGGAAAGAAGGTTGTGATAGGAAAGATGCCTTAAAATTTTTCTATTAAGAATTGACTCGAAAACTTTTGAAATACAGGACGTTAAAGCAATTGGACGATAGTTGGAGGGTTGGGAGTGGTCACCCTTCTTTGGGACTGGCTGAATGAGAGCAAACTTCCAGCAAGAAGGAAAGGTACAAGTTGACAGACAAAGACGAAAGAGTTTGCCTAGGCAGGGTGTAAGCACAGAAGCACATTTCTTGAGAACAACAGGAGGGACCCCATCAGGCCCATATGCCTTGTTAGTACTGAGGCCAGTGATGGTAGAAAATACATCAACTGAAGAAATTTTAATGTCAGCCATGAGGAAGTCAGAGGGGGGAAGTGATGGAGGAACAGCACCGGAATCGTCTAAGGTAGAATTGGAGGAGAAAGTCTGTGCGAAGAGATCTGCTTTATCAGTAGAAGAAATAGCTACAGAACCATCAGAGTAGAAAAGAGGAGGGAAGGATGATGAGGTAAAGTTGTTAGAAAGATTTTTGGCAAGATGCCAGAAGGAGCGGGAAGAATTCGAGTTGGAGAGTTGAGAGCATTTAGTATGGATGAAATTATTTTTAGTAGAGCGAAGAACAGACTTAGCACGATTCCGGGCAGAAACGTAAAGATGATGTGATTCAGGGGTGGGTTGGCTCCGGTACCTTTTGTAGGCCCTCTCCTTGTTGCGGACAGCATTAGAACAAACGTGATTAAACCAAGGCTTTCTTGCGTTAGTCAAAGGATATGAGAAAGGAATGTATGCTTCCATGCCCGAGAAAATAACCTCCGTAATGCGCAAGGCACACTCAGATGGCTCACGGCCATGGAAGCAATAATCATTCCAGGGAAAATCAAAGAAGTACCGCCTGAGGGCCTCCCAGTCTGCAGCTCCAAAATGCCACAGACGACGTTTCCCTGGAGGGTCCACAGGCCGTACCGGAGTGATAGGACAGGTTAAGGTAATAAGGTTGTGATCGGAGGAGCCCAACGGAGAGAAAAGATTAACAGAGTAAGCAGAAGGATTAGTTGTGAGGAAGAGGTCAAGTATGTTGGAGCTCTCTCCAAGGCGGTCAGGGATACGGGTAGGGTGCTGTACAAGCTGCTCTAGGTCATTAAGGATAGAAAAGATGTAGGCTTGTTCACCAGGTGGATCCGTGAAAGGAGAGGAGAGCCAAAGGTGGTGGTGAACATTGAAATCTCCAAGAATGGAGATTTCAGAGAAAGGAGAAATGGATAGAATGTGTTCCATCGTAGAAGTAAGATAGTCGAAGAATTTTTGATAGTCAGTAGAATTAGGGGATAAGTAAACAGCACAGATATATTTAGTCAGAGAATGACAGGAAAGCCGAAGCCAGAGTGTGGAGAATTCAGAAGAATCAAGTTCAGGAACACGAGAGCAAGATAAGTCGTTGCGTATATATACACAACAGCCACCTTTGGCTTTGAAATGAGTATAGAGAAAGTAGGAGGATACAGAAAAGGGTTTGCTGTCAGTTGCCTCAGACAGCTGAGTCTCCGTTAGAAAAAGAAGGTGAGGTTTAGAGGAGGAGAGGTGGTGCTCAACAGAGCGAAAGTTAGAGGAAAGGCCGCGAATGTTGCAGAAATGAAGAAGAATAGAGTCAGACAGTGGTTCCCGGCACCTTGAGTCGTCACCGGGAGAGGGGCAGATGGTGGGGACATTTATGGTCCCCCCCCTGGGGACTCCGAGGCTTGATATAACGACGCCATTTTAGGTAAATTTTGAATAGGAAGTGTAGTGTGTACTGTGCATGTAGTTTGGTGAAGACAGTTAGAGAAATTTGTACTGGAGAGCATGCTGGCCTACTCTCTGTGTAACTGAGACACTGAAAAAGTTCAGCAAAGGGGGATGGTCAGGAACTAGTCCTGAGGGCTGATGAAACGGGAGCTCCAGCACTCCCTGTCATCAGCTTTCCATCCACCTCGGGAGTACTGCCCTGCTCGACTGGTGCTACAGTCTGTCTGTGTGTGTGTGTGTGTGTGTGTGTGTGTGTGTGTGTGTGTGTGTGTGTGAATAATGCTATTCTTTGTTTGGCCTATTCAGATACATCCTCCAGTACGTCCACCTGTCATAGCCAGCGTTGTCAATCCCATCTCTCCATTAGTGCAGACCCTGAACTGGTCCACTCACGTTTCGAGCCATTAGTAGGAGAAATGAGTACAGAGAAAAGTAAACAGCAACCTACCTGTTGGTTCTTTCACGGCTCTATGGTATAAGAAAGATTATAAGTAACAAAACTATTCTATCAGGTAAAGAGAACGACAGAAAAGCAGGGAGATCCCTCCCAACCACCATATTCTCCAACCAAAACGGGCAGGAAATAGTGAGAAGGACCACCATGCATCACAGAAGATCCCTCATGGAAGTTTCATAAGAAAGAGGGAATGGAAATCTTATTCTACACTTTCTACCTGAAAACGGAAGGAACATAGTCAACTATAATTATCAATGTTATTTAGCAGGTTGTATCATACAGGCTTAGAAAACAAGAAGGGATATATACTCGTTATATATATATATATATATATATATATATATATATATATATATATATATATATATATATATATATATATATATCATCCTCAGCCGTTGAGGTCCACTACAGGACCGGTCTATTCCTACCGAAGCAGGGAGGATACTGCCAATGTATCTCTACCAAGTGGCTTAGGCTGTCTGGTAGAGACTGTATGTAGGGTGAAAAGCGCTTGTGAATGTAATTGTAGTGTTGTAGTGGCTTTGTATGTGTGTGTAGTCTGTGAACCAAGTGTAATCGGCCCGCCTTAAGCCGATTGGGTACAAGCATACTAGTACCACAGAGACTCCATATATATATATATATATATATATATATATATATATATATATATATATATATATATATATATATATATATATATATATATATATATATATATATATATATATATATATATATATATATATATATATATATATATGTGTGTGTGTGTGTGTGTGTGTGTGTGTGTGTGTTTTTACTTATACTACAGAATTTTATCATTAAGGAATGAGCACACTTAGCTGGCAGTTAGATAACTGATACTTACCCAAGGGATATTAAAAAGCTAGTCCTATATTTGGGAGTTTACTACGCTGGATGGTAGTGTGTTCCATATTTTGATACCGTTTATCAATTAGTTGAATGCCCAGTTCCTCTAGTATAGTTTGAGCAACCAACTGTGAAATATTTATGAATTGCTACAGTATATAATCTTTTGAATTATTTGAGTACTTGAATTAAATCTCCTTGTAACTTGCATTTAGATAAGGTAAATACGGTAGAATCAGGGCTTCTAAACGCTCCTGATGTGAATTATTTCTCTCTGTATCATCTTTATTACCCTTTATTTTACTCTCTAAAGTTTCTCTGTATTATTTTTGTAATAGGGAGACCAGAACTGGACAAAATACTCTACAGTAAGTGTAGGAGTACTAGAGAATTATCCAATGCGAGGATGATGTTTTCTTATTAAAATTAGAATGCTCTACCAATGAATTCGATTAGTTTGTTGGCTTTCTTAATAGTTTATATTTTTTTTTTTTTTTTTTTTTTTGGGGGGGTGTCCGACTCTGGGCAGAGGCTTCAGGGCCTTTTCCCAAGTCCCAGTGGTCCTCATACATCTCCACGTCACCACTTCGGCGCTAACACCCACCATCCATATTGAATACATGCTAGGGCTGTCTCATATAGGACTGGTGCACTGGTATTAGTGGGGGTACTTTTATGACATGTCGGCGGGTCATCTGGTAGATCAGAAAAGTCTACTTTTTAAGAAATCCAAATCCTTAGACTGTTCCCTGCCCCAGCCGGAATTCGACCCTGGGTTCATTTGGACTGCAGGCCGCCTCTCTACCGAATTTTTTTCGCAACTGACCTAATCTAGTTTAATGTTATTCATGGTGTACATGGCTTCTCCATTTGGATTTTTTTTCAAAATACCCAATCATCTATATAATTCTTATAGTAAAAAGGAGAATAGTACCCAGTTGTGAATCCTGTGGCACTCCATTTGTAACATCTTTCCAGTCTGTTGTTTACCATTTTCTTCTACTCTGTTTACCTCCTGTAAGCCAATTATCAATCCGAATTCATGCATCTTCAATTTCTGAAGTAGTCTTTTATGAGCAACTTTAATGTTTTGTGAAAATCATCATAAATACAGAGTGTATCATAGAAGAAATCCGAGGCAAGAGTGGTTGTTCCAAGAACCTTGTGAGTTTTTAATGAGAACATTAATTTATAACTGCCTAACAAACTTGTCTCTGATATTAGTTTCCGACAATTTACACACCACTGAAACTAAGCTTATCAGTCGATAATTTTGGGGTGAGATTTTTTTTTATTAATGGAATTCCACTTGCTAGTTTCCATTGATGAGGGACATTATTGTTTCTTAGTGATTTATTGAATAGCTCAGTTAATGGCTTAGGTATGCCATTTGCTGTTTGCTTCAGAACGCTCGGAGATATTTTATTTGGCCCAAGTGTTTTATTCACTTTAAGATTACCAATGGCAAGACATACATCATTTTCATTTTGAGTAATGCTGCTGACTATTTTACCCTCTTCTAGGACCACAGAAAAAGCTGGAGGAATGGAATCTCTTTTTCAACTTGAAATACAGATGCAAAGAAAGTGTTGAAAAATTTTTGCATCTCGGTTTCATTGCTGTTTTGCTTTCCATTATCTCTGACTAGTGGGCCAGTTGTTGGTGCTATTACCTTCTTGTTTCTGATATACTGTAGCAGAAAAATTCTTCTGGCTTGGATTTAATGATGCATTCAATATGAGCTTGAAAAGGTTTTCTTGCTATGTTTTATAAATTTTTCTGCTTTACGACGAAGGTCCTCATATTTATATTTATCTTTTTGATGTTTTAGTGCAATATATTTTTGTGCATTTTTTAGCTGATAGACAATACTTAATATTCATATTCCACCATTTGGGCTTAATATTGTTAGCAAACCATCTGTTCCACATAGGAATACATAAATTTACTGCTTTACTGGGAATATATGGGAATAATGTTCATGCTCTATTAATATCTATTGTTGAAACAATGGGACTCCAGTCACTGGAACCATTATTTCCTTTAAATTTTAAGAATCTGCTCTCTTGTAGTCTGGCACTTTCTCTTAACAAGCTACGACATTGCCATTGCTGAATCATCTTCATTCATCATCATCATCCAGACCTCCTTTCCCACCCTAGGACAGGGTGAGGAGTAGCAATGTCCAGACAGCTGAATATAAGGTTAAATGTGACCAAGTAATGGTCACTAGCACTAAACTCTTCTTGTATCATAATATTACTTACTAAGCTTTCCCATGCGGCCAAAACTAGATCTAATATGCTACCTCCTCAAGTTGGACAGTCTGTGAACTGATGTAATCAACCTCCTTGAAAGTTTTTGTACAGGTCCAACCCTATGTTTAAAGATAAGGCCTCTTCCCACTTGGCAACCAGTAAATTAAAATAACTGAAGATTACAGTACTTTGGTGCTACATATTTCAGCAATTTGGTTGTAAATGTCGCTGTCAGTGTTAGTGGACTGTGCTTGGGGATGATTAATTAACCCAGGTACAAAGCTTTAGGAATGATTTCTAAGTTGGAGATAAATGCAGTAAATGCTATCAATAGGAATTACAGCTAAATGAAGTCTATTATTTCCCTCACTACTGAAAATTTTGTAACCTGATATGTTGTTCTTCCAAGCTGAGCCACGATTTTTTTATGCCTATTACGTCATGATGTTCAGCAAGAACAAAGCTAAATCAGAAAATTTATTGTGACAACTACTTGCACTTACAAGAAGAGGCTTAATGTCCTCGTTTCTATTACTCTGTCTTCGATTTTTGACATAATGCTTGACTCGATTATAGGCCTCGTACGGTCATTTTTTTTGTTTTTGCCAGAAAAAAAATGTATGCATCATCCAAGACGACCGAGAGACACAGAGCCAAACAAGTTAAAGCAGAGACCGTCATGTGCAAACTGTGCCCGCTGCTTACTGACGTGATTCCAGGCGTCAATGAACTCAGTACCCTACTGAAAACAAGGTGATTTTATGCAATTGTTCAGGATAAAAGCCTTGCTATAGAAAATGTTGCTTGCAGCAATCTTGGGAAAAACACCTGGACTTAGAATGTTATTAGTATTTTCCCTGCAATGTTCGATCATCAACTTGAACTTGTTCAGGAAGTCTTCAGACTGAGTTTATATAACATTGTTCCTATATGAAAAGACATTCATTAATCGCATCCTCTGTAACAGTATTAATCACCTCACTTATATCATTAAGTGAGGCACCTGGAATACAGTCATGCTTTCCTTTACTTAGTGCTCTGACTCCAAATTCTGCAAGCTGCCCGTGGATGATTGAGTCCGCAACCAGCTAAGCCTCATGAATCTCTTCTTCAGCATCAGCTTAAATCTGAAGATTATTGTAACTGGTGACTGTTAATATGCGCTGTGTCCTTGTCGCCCTCACACCATTTTGCACTGGCTGGAAATTGCCTTGTTCAGGTGAGGGTTGATTAGTTTCAGCAGCAGGATGAGGGACAACATCAATGTCACTTTAAGCAACAGTGGTCATTAACTGAATATTGTTGTTCTCCTCTACACTTTTCCCTATTTTGCTTGCAACAAGCTCCTCCAATATATCACCTCTGCGAGTAAGGATGTTAATTATATTAGCAGCACTGGGCAGCTTTTCCTCAAGGTCATAGCGAAATTTGCACATCCTGCAAAGAAATGAGTGACCAGTAAAAACAGACCCGATGAAACTACTGTAGCCTGCTGTGCACGTTTTGTTCTGGGGCACTTTGAATTTCGGGGGTTACTGGGAAAACTTGTGAAAAAAATAATCTTAGATAAAGTTATTGTTAAATACAAGTATCTAAAATGTATTATGCAGCCGGTTAGCTTATCAGTATCACAAAGCAAAAAAATTTTAACAAACACAGTAGTTCTTCCTAGTAACAGGTAAGGTTATTACTGTACTGTTATTGAAATGTACAGGAAGTACCGTAGCTGCCTGCAGCAAGATGTATTTTTAATATTGCTAACTGTTGCTACAAAGAATATAAGGTAATTGAGATCTGGCATGATAAAGTGAAAATTTAGCTCTCAGATGAGGAAGGACATAGAAGACATTCACAATACGCACACAGGACAAATAATACCTGCAAATTAGAACATTACTAAAATATATAAAAAGTTAGTGTATGAAAATTACAAGGTAGTTGTGGCTTTTTTAAATAATGAATATTTATCTTAACTTGCTGTCAAAGGTGGAAACATTTTTGCCACCTGGAATGAAGCTTCTAAAAATTAGGTAATTCCTACAATGCAAGGGCGTAGAATAAGAACAATAGTTCACCTGATGAATTATGCCTGTAAACTGAGATGAAAATTAAACATATATAAAAAAAATAAATGCTGCCTGTAACTGAAAGTGTTACCAATGTTACATGGATGGAGGACCTTTAAAACAAATAAACAAGAGTTTATATTACAACAATGTGAATTAAATGTTGAAGTACAAACTGTCTTTATAATGAAGCATGGGGTAGTCTACCTGCTGAAATATTCGAATTTGCTATGAGATTAGAGAGAGAGAGAGAAAAAAAAGGTTGCCAAGTAGCCCAAACCGAAGCAGGCTAGTGGAGGGAAAGTTCAGTCAAAACAAACAAAACTCTACTCAATAAAGAACTGTATACATGGGATATAAACTGTTCTCACTTGTGAAAACAATGAACAAAATTGGGGAAACAGCACCCACTCACTTATATAGCACTATGTAAAGGGGAATGTTTAAATACACCAGATATGCTGTACTAGACATTGCAACTATTTACATTCACGAACACAAAGGCATCAACTACAATCACACAGGACATCCTAACAATCTGCTAAACCTCCGAAAACAAATAGTTTCCACACTGTTGTGTAACACACAACAATATACAGAAACGCTGCCACTCAAAACTAAAGCTCAGCTCGAACAAAAGCCAAACAAAACAAAATTCCACTCAGCCAACAGGGTCAGTTAGATCAAAACAATAAAAAAAAATAAATTACACTCAGTTCCAAGTGCTTATACAAAGCCTAAACTGGTCTTGTTGATAAAACAATATACCGTCAATTCTTGCCCAGTCGAAGCTCTAAACACTAGATAATACTTCTCAATTCCACGAGAACAATAATCACCCACCGCAGTCCCACTTTAAGGTACTAAACGTAAACAAAAAAGACAGGACAAAGATTTTCACACTAAATATGCACAAAAACTCTAGCATATATGTTGGATTCGCAAACCTTTCACAGAGATAATACGTCCGAGACTTCTTATGCAAATAGTTGTACTCTTTGCACACGGAATACTCACTCAAACTAACTCATCATAGAAAATAACTGGGAGGTTGTGAGAGCGCCGACAACCGCCGGTGGAATTGTAGTATGATGCGCAGGGTGGGAGGTAGGGAGTATGATGGGGGTTGGTGCATGAGGAGAGTAAATAGAGTAGTTGGATAAGGAAAAAGTGAAGGGGTTAGCTACACCAAAGAAATTAATACATTTAGGAAAGTGAAGGAAAAGAATATATGCGGGATAACATAGTCACAATTTATTTAACAAAATTACGACATAAAAGGTAAAACCAGCATAAGGTAAGCTCTGCCTAAACACACACACACACACACACATTGTTAAAAGGGAGATCGTGTATAATTTTTAAAAAACGTTTCTAGTATATAAGCAGGAGTATGAAGAAATAATCCATTCACCTATCATTCATCTCTTATATGCCATATCAAGGGCATAAGGGTCTGGGATTAGTTACTGGCCCAGACATTTAAGCCAAGGATGACCTGCCAAACTTCCCCATGAGGGGCAATATTTGACTAACAGAATACAACAGATCCAAAATCGCAGACTCCCTTTTGATCCCATTCGGTTGGAGTGCCTTAACGCACTAGACCACTGGTCATAATCTGGTGATGGCGCTTTCCTTCCGTCGTATCAAATGGCTTAGTGGGTTACAGAAAATCATTTAACTTGCCACTCAGTGTAGAGTTACCTGAATGTAGTACTGCATCGAGTGAGTAAATGCTGTTTGCCTCAACCTACCACTCTAAATGACTAATGCGACTCTATAAACTGCTATTAATATATTTCTAGTGCGTCGGAAAAACATTAGTTTTACTTATATTGCATATGGAAGTGCCCTGACCAAAGTGCCACCAGTTTAGAGTTATACTGGTCGTTGGTGGTTTGATCAGAAATAGTATTATAATATGCTAAGTGTGTGTGTGTGTGTGTGTGTGTGTGTGTGTGTGTGTGTGTGTGTGTGTGTGTGTGTGTGTGTGTGTGTGTGTGTGTGCGTGTGTGTGTGTGTTTAAATTGGAAAGTGGTGGTGTAGCAAGCAGATGTTGCCTTTGAAACAGGAAAGGAGGGGGTTCGGGGGTTATCAAGCGGGGTTAGATCTCTCGGTGCCCGTCTTACAGTAGTTGCACCAATATACTTTTGTCACTAGAAGCTCTCATCAATCGTTATTTGTACAGAATTTTTTCTCAATACAGTATCACAATAAAAAAAAACAAAAAAACGGAAACATGTGTCCTTAGTTGCAACCACGTTCCGTGATATTTGTTGGCGGTAAATTCGCGGTAGAATCCACAAATGTTTACTTGGATCACAACACATTTGAATATAAAATATCAATGGACTGGTACAAGGTTAAATATGTTGATGGGTTTACACAAAGTAAAAGTATGCATTGGTTGTACTGTTTAATATTTAAAGATATGGGATGCAAAGAATAGAAACCATCTCACCTGTTATTTTAATATTACGGTACAGTACGACCGGTTAGAAACATGACACAGGGAAGCAACCATGATATCTAAATCTTAATTATCATTGGTGTCTTCCGGAGACAAAAGGATGAAGCCACACCTTCCAGACATGGCACCTAAAGGACTGAGCAACCATAGAAAAAATTACTGAAGTAAAACTATTGATTTTGCTATGTACTTACTGTCATGAAAATCAAATAGCAATCTGTAATACAACCCAACTTTCCTCTTTCTCCCCTCATCATGAATTAAGTATGCTTTCTATCTACACGTCACTGTGGGAGGATGTAGGAGAGGAAGAAACGGGTAAAAGGTGTCGAGTATGGATGAAGATGAATGGTGAAAAGACGTATAGTATGGTAGGATCAGTGTTGACGATCTAAATTCTAAATAAATATCACTTTGGACGAGGGTTATGCTTTTAGACATTGGCTGGTATTGCTAGGCCACTTATGATTTAACTGGATGTCTAGTGTGAATAAGGCACTCAGCGGGATGTTAATGATGTCTGGCTCGTTAGTGAAATTTTTATTGATTTAATATACTTCTCGTTGGCATTGTCATCTAAGTTAGCTTATTCAGTTCCGCAGAAAAAATACCAGCCTACAAATTTTTACTTTGTGAGGCTACTGTTTGTGTGCATGTATGTGCATCTGCGTGTGCATGTATGTCCTCATGTGTGTATGGCGTTATTCATAGGGGAGGATGAGAAAAGCATGAGTTGAGGCATAAGCAAGGGTCTTCCTGCCCATTCACTATCCCCTTTTGCTCTGATCCCTGTGTACTGTATACTGTAATCATCCTCCGCAGCTCTAAATGTCAATGGAGCTTGAAGATATATTTTGATGATTCTTATTCGCACATAATAACAATATCTTTCTGAGCCTACTGTTGTCATGATTCTATTTTGAGGGCATATTCTGTAGGGGAATTACTGGACTAAAAAAGAACTAAATTAAAAATGAAATGGGCTGATATGCTTTGGGGATTAGCTTACAGTACTTGAATACGAAGTTGTCTTACCATCATATGTTCGATTTCCGTGGATGTATGAGGAGGTTGATCTAAATGCTGTCAGAAGCGTCAGTCAATCGCCTAACATTGCTCTGCAATACTGTAGCCTAAAGTTAATTCCAACTCAGTGAAGGGACTATTATGGAACTGACAGATACTGTTTTATGCTGTATGTTGATAAATTTGTGGTAAAATTACTGAAACCTTGGGGTAAAACAAAAATATTTAATGGTGAAATCAATTTCACTATTTCCTTTGGTGTCATGTCGTCTAGAATAACCAACGTGTGTTGCTGAAAATAGCTTCTCTCTCTCTCTCTCTCTCTCTCTCTCTCTCTCTCTCTCTCTCTCTCTCTCTCTCTCTCTCTCTCTTTCTATACAGTATATGTATATCTATCTATCTATCTCTTCTATCTATCTATAGGTAGATATAGGTAGATAGATTGATAGATAAATAGATAAGTAGATGGATAGATAGATAGATATACATACATACTGTGTATATATATATATATATATATATATATATATATATATATATATATATATATATATATATATATATATATATATATATATATATTTAATGCTAGCAAAACCAAATATGGGGAAATAAAAGAGGTACAAGGTAGGGTAGTGGATGTTGGAGTGGCCCTGGTGAGAGAGGATAGTGTTTGGAAACTCCCTGTACTGTTGATACTGTGTTGTTGAGTGAAGACGAAGGGGAGCTGCAAGGCTTGGCGGATGAGTTTGGGAGAGTGTGTAAGAAACAGAATTTGAAGGCGAACGTAGGGAAGAATAAAGTGATGGTCTTTGAGAGAGGTGAAGTCAGTGAATGTACAGCGAGGTTGGATGGTGAGGAATTGGAAAATGTGAGTACGTTTAAGTACTTGGGTAGTGTGATGAGTAAGGATGGAGGTTTGGAGGGAGAAGTGCTTGAAAGGGTACAGCAGGGAAGAAAGATTGCTGGTTCTTTGAAAGCAGTGATAAGAAACAGGGAAGTGAGCATGGAAGTGAAAAAGTTACTACATGACAGTATTGTGATACCAACTCTAACGTACGGAAGTGAAGCTTGGACGTTGTTGGAAGGACACAAGTCAAGAGTGAGAGCAGTGGAAATGAGTTATTTAAGAGGAGCCTGTGGAGTCACATGGAGAGATAGGCTGACGAATGAGGATATAAAGGAACGTTGTGGTGTTGATGTGGATGCGACAGGGAGCGTTATGAGGAACATACTGAGGTGGTTTGGCCATGTGGAGAGGATGGAGGGTGAAACACTGACGAAGAGAGTGTATGTGAGTGAGGTGGAGGGGGGAAGAGGGAGGGGGAGGCCGAGGATGAGATGGAGGGATGGGGTGGAGAGGTATATGAGAGAGGGGTGTGTGAGTTGGGAGCAGGGTAGTGAAATGGCGGGGGACAGGGCGACTTGGAGGCGATTTGTTTGTGGCCACCCCAAACGGGATTGAGGCGTCTGGCAATAGATAGATAGATAGATAGAAAAACAAATATATGCAATTTACTGGCATTGCCAGATTCATATATTACCTCCAGTGCTACTGATATTCCCATCTCCAAAAGTACTGAAATTCTCGGTGTCTCACTTAACAATGCCCTCAGCTGGACCTCTCATGTCAGATCACTTGCTAAAACCACCTCAAAGAAACTTGGATTATTATACAGAGACCGTAACTTCTTCACTGACAAGCAGTTAGCTGTACTCTATGAGTCATGTGTGCTCTCAGCTTGAATATTGCTCACCCTTAAATAAAATACCTCCCCTACAAGTAAGAAGGATGTTGCGTCCCTAGCATTATTTTACAGATATTTTCATGGCAAATGCTCAGACGAAGTTGCGTCCATTGTGCCACTTCTCCATGCCATCCCTCGTGCTGCATGAGCATCTGGTGGCGCTCATGACTATACCTCACACCAATTAATCTGGCCAGGCATGTATGGCAACACTGTTCCCGCCGAGATTCTGATTGGCTGGAGGTGTTTGTTCGATTTTGTTGTTGCTTAACCCGATACTTTCTTTATTATCAGATGTGATACTGAGTTTGTCGACAGTACAATCGTCAAGAGCAATAAGAAATCTGTTATATACTTAACAACAATGAAATTTTCGTAGGAAGATAGAGATATTGAGTCAACAAAGTATTATAACAGTCCAAGTCAAGGTATGCATTCGAATAATTCCTTTATATCTCAGACACTCTGTAATATACAGAAAATTAAGGAAACCTGCTCAATCTAGGCGTTGGTATAACACACCTTAATATTATAAGATCAGCCCGCACCTTTAAATCGTGCCACAACTCTGAATAATTAAAAATTTTAATGAAAAGACGAGTTCTGCGGAGAGGGAGGTTTGAAAAATTCGCGAAAATCAAAGTAGGCTAAAGGAAAACTATTTCATTATATCTCCTCTACAGTCACTGAACGGATTGATCTTAAAATTTTAATGTCTTATACCAAAGCCTGGATTAACTAGGTTTCCTTAATTTTCTGTTATATTATGGAGTGTCTGAGATATAAAGGAATTGTTCGATTGCTGACCTTGACTTGGACTGTTGTAATACTTTGTTGACTCATATCTCTATCTTCCTACGAAAATGTCATTGTTCTTAAGTATATAACGGATTTCTTATTGCTTTTGACGATTGTATTGTCGACAAACTCAGTATCACATCTGATAATAAAGAAAGTATCGGGTTAAGCAACAACAAAATCGAACAAACACCTCCAGCCAATCAGAATCTCGGCGGGAACAGTGTTGCCATACATGCCTGGCCAGATTAATTGGTGTGAGGTATAGAATGTCACACAACCATATTGCAAAACTTCTGCCTATCAGAATTCTTTCATTCTCTGAACTACATCTCCCTGGAACTTGCTTCCCCAGAGTTGTTTCCCCCCAAACTTCAGCCTACAGCTGTTCAAGTCCAACTGTTACAGATATTTTATGAACGGAGGACATCAGAAATCTAGCGCATAGATTATATATATATATATATATATATATATATATATATATATATATATATACTATATATATATATATATATATATATCATTAAAGACCAAGGCGTAGCCATTGTTCACTATTTTTCTGTTGATCTTTTCGAGTTTTCTTACACATTGTTTTACACTATGATTCAGGTTGTAGATAATATGTCCAAGATCCATCTCGTAACTATATTTATTTAATTATTTATTTTCATTTTTCGTAGGACGTTTCGTGTATCCTTACACATCATCAGCGACTGTAATATAAATACAATACACTATAAAACATGACATACACAACATAAACTTATACAATATATATACTGAAATGTACAACAACAACTAATAAAAGTGTAGAGTTACAAGAGTATGGATAAAAGAGACAAACCTTATAGGTGTAGTCAGCTATGAGCTACGTGGTTGACTGCGAAGGTTGTATGGGTGAGTGGGTGTTTGTGGCTGTGTAGTGTTGCCAGTTGTGTTATTGTGTGTGTAATGTTCATTTGTAATTGTCGCTGTTTGTGGTCGGGCCTTTGTGTATTTAAACAGTTTGAGGGTACGATCTAGTCCGGTAGTTTGGTTGTTTATGGCCGGCGTGTTTTCACGTATGAGAAGTGCTTCTGCCAGTTGTAGTCTAATGTGGTCATGACATTTTTTTATTATATTAGCATTTTCTATTAGAACTTGTCTGTTTATTGATGTGTGATGTTGAGTCATATGATCTTTTATAGAACCGGATTGTAGGTGCATGGTTAAACGTCTGCTTAGTGTGGTTGTGGTCATACCAATATATTTCATGTGACGAAGTTTACAACCTTCGTGTGGGCAAGTGAATTCATAAACTACATTGGTATGTTGAAGTTTGTTGGTTTGTTGAGCTGTGTTGTTTTTCATAATCATGTTGCTAACTTTCCTGTTTTTATAGTAAATAATTAAACTGAGCTTGTCTGAGGGGATAACACATGATGTGTTACGTGTCACAATCTCTCTAAGTACACGTTCATCCGTTTTATAAGCAGGGGACATCTGATTACCATAATACACATTGTGGGTAACAGTATGGGGAAGCGGTTGGACTTTTGTGGTTGAGACTTGTTTTGAAATAAATTGACATATTTCTCTGTCAACTATTTGATTGGAATAACCATTGTTAATTAAGATCTGCTTTAATTTAGTTACTTCTGAGTGGAAGAGTTCCCACGATGAGCAGTTCCTATGAGCACGACGTAAGTATAACCTGATAACTGACAATTGGTACCGCTGCGGACACTCACTCACAGCATTAAGGCATCTACCCAAGTCCGTAGCTTTACGATATACGGAGGTTTTATAGTTACCATTCTCCTCTTCTATTAATACATCAAGAAAAGGGATTTTGTTGTTTGCACTTATCTCATAAGTAAATTTTAATATTGAGTTAAGTTCCATGGCAGTTCTTAGTTGTTTAAGGTGGTTTTCGTCTCTAACGACCACATAGATATCATCAACATAGCGACAATACGTGGTTGGACGCAGGTTGGTATCTTCTAACACTTTGTTTTCTAGGTGACACATGTAAAAGGCAGCAAATGTTGGACCCAGGGGTGAACCCATGCTGACTCCGTTAACCTGCTGATACAGCTTACCGTCTGGGCTGCGAAAGGGAGCTTCGGTGGTGCATGCTCTCAGTAATGTTTCCAAGTTGTGGGTTGAGATCTTAGGTGGGCACAGGGTTGGGTGGTGATACACATTTTCTAAAATTATCTGTATAGTTTGGTCTACTGGTACGTTAGTGAAAAGGCTTTCAACATCTAACGAAGCCAAGAGTCCGCTGGGTCGAGTAGAGCGGATAATGTCTATGAACTGGTTTGTGGACTTCAGGGAAAACTTCGCTGGAATGTATGGTGTAATGATTTGATTTACTTGTCTCGCTGTTGTATACGTTGGTGTGGTTACCTGGGAGATGATGGGACGGAGTGGGTTGTTGGTTTTATGGGTTTTTACATTACCGTAGATGTACCCTGGAGCATACTGTCCAACTATGGGGGTGAGGTGTGGTGAGTCTCGGCATGCGTTGTTTGCAGTAATAACTCGATTGATTTTCTTCTTGAGGGTTTCTGTTGGATCACGGGAAATCTGCTGAAATTTGGTATTGTCACTGAGAATAGCATCCAGTTTGTGTTGGTAGTCTTCTTTGTTGAGGAGAACATAAATGTTAGACTTATCAGCTCGCCTAATGACTATGTCTGTATTAGTTCGAAGATCCTTGGCTGCTTGCTGAAGTTCTGGTGTAAGGAGAGAGCTCCGTTTGTAGCTGCGTCGTCGTGTGCCCTCGGCCCTCAATTGGTCTTGCAGGTCAGGGTTAATGGTAATTTTGCCTTGTTGTTCCAGTTTTTGCAGTGATGTATTAAGTAATTCTAATTCCATCATTTTGTTAATTTTGTCAAACTTCGGCTGTAGGTGGCAATTAAGGCCCAGGTTTAACACTTTCTTCTCTTGTTCAGTCAGTACATGATTCGAGAGGTTACGGAAAGAATCGGATTTTTCTGGTAAGGTGACTTGTCCTCCATATAGCTTGTTCAGTTTTTTAATGGTTCTAGTTTTGGTTATTTCTTCTGTTTGACGGCGAAGGTCGTCCAAGGCTTGATTGATGTTGTGGCGGACGTCATCGTTGATGTCAAAGATGTTATATTCGGCCAAGAGGGCGGTACGCTGATCGTTCAGCTGTTTTCTTTCTATCTCTTTTAGGTGTTTTTGGCGGAGCACTAGTTGTTTTCTATACTCCAGTGTAATGTTTTCTTGCCTTGCTGCTGGGATCTTCGAACTAATACAGACATAGTCATTAGGCGAGCTGATAAGTCTAACATTTATGTTCTCCTCAACAAAGAAGACTACCAACACAAACTGGATGCTATTCTCAGTGACAATACCAAATTTCAGCAGATTTCCCGTGATCCAACAGAAACCCTCAAGAAGAAAATCAATCGAGTTATTACTGCAAACAACGCATGCCGAGACTCACCACACCTCACCCCCATAGTTGGACAGTATGCTCCAGGGTACATCTACGGTAATGTAAAAACCCATAAAACCAACAACCCACTCCGTCCCATCATCTCCCAGGTAACCACACCAACGTATACAACAGCGAGACAAGTAAATCAAATCATTACACCATACATTCCAGCGAAGTTTTCCCTGAAGTCCACAGACCAGTTCATAGACATTATCCGCTCTACTCGACCCAGCGGACTCTTGGCTTCGTTAGATGTTGAAAGCCTCTTCACTAACGTACCAGTAGACCAAACTATACAGATAATTTTAGAAAATGTGTATCACCACCCAACCCTGTGCCCACCTAAGATCTCAACCCACAACTTGGAAACATTACTGAGAGCATGCACCACCGAAGCTCCCTTTCGCAGCCCAGACGGTAAGCTGTATCAGCAGGTTAACGGAGTCAGCATGGGTTCACCCCTGGGTCCAACATTTGCTGCCTTTTACATGTGTCACCAAGAAAACAAAGTGTTAGAAGATACCAACCTGCGTCCAACCACGTATTGTCGCTATGTTGATGATATCTATGTGGTCGTTAGAGACGAAAACCACCTTAAACAACTAAGAACTGCCATGGAACTTAACTCAATATTAAAATTTACTTATGAGATAAGTGCAAACAACAAAATCCCTTTTCTTGATGTATTAATAGAAGAGGAGAATGGTAACTATAAAACCTCCGTATATCGTAAAGCTACGGACTTGGGTAGATGCCTTAATGCTGTGAGTGAGTGTCCGCAGCGGTACCAATTGTCAGTTATCAGGTTATACTTACGTCGTGCTCATAGGAACTGCTCATCGTGGGAACTCTTCCACTCAGAAGTAACTAAATTAAAGCAGATCTTAATTAACAATGGTTATTCCAATCAAATAGTTGACAGAGAAATATGTCAATTTATTTCAAAACAAGTCTCAACCACAAAAGTCCAACCGCTTCCCCATACTGTTACCCACAATGTGTATTATGGTAATCAGATGTCCCCTGCTTATAAAACGGATGAACGAGTACTTAGAGAGATTGTGACACGTTACACATCATGTGTTATCTCCTCAGACAAGCTCAGTTTAATTATTTACTATAAAAACAGGAAAGTTAGCAACATGATTATGAAAAACAACACAGCTCAACAAACCAACAAACTTCAACATACCAATGTAGTTTATGAATTCACTTGCCCACACGAAGGTTGTAAACTTCGTCACATGAAATATATTGGTATGACCACAACCACACTAAGCAGACGTTTAACCATGCACCTACAATCCGGTTCTATAAAAGATCATATGACTCAACATCACACATCAATAAACAGACAAGTTCTAATAGAAAATACTAATATAATAAAAAAATGTCATGACCACATTAGACTACAACTGGCAGAAGCACTTCTCATACGTGAAAACACGCCGGCCATAAACAACCAAACTACCGGACTAGATCGTACCCTCAAACTGTTTAAATACACAAAGGCCCGACCACAAGCAGCGACAATTACAAATGAACATTACACACACAATAACACAACTGGCAACACTACACAGCCACAAACACCCACTCACCCATACAACCTTCGCAGTCAACCACGTAGCTCATAGCTGACTACACCTATAAGGTTTGTCTCTTTTATCCATACACTTTTAACTGTAGCTCATACTTGACTTCACCTAAAGGGTTTGTCTCTTTTATCCATACTCTTGTAACTCTACACTTTTATTAGTTGTTGTTGTACATTTCAGTATATATATTGTATAGGTTTATGTTGTATATGTCATGTTTTATAGTGTATTGTATCTATATTACAGTCGCTGATGATGTGTAAGGATACACGAAATGTCCTACGAAAAATGAAAATAAATAATTAAATAAATATAGTTACGAGATGGATCTTGGACATATTATCTACAACCTGAATCATAGTGTAAAACAATGTGTAAGAAAACTCGAAAAGATCAACAGAAAAATAGTGAACAATGGCTACGCCTTGGTCTTTAATGATTTTTGTATAAAAGAAAACATTCTGCCTAAATATACTAATATATATATATATATATATATATATATATATATATATATATATATATATATATATATATATATACACACTCGTATATCCCTTTGTAGCCCAAGTGGAGCCAGAGCGATCCCAACACATTCAGCCACTTATTGCTTTGGGGATCTAGCGAACCATTACTTTGTGTTTGGCCAGTGTATAAGCACACAACATTTGAGTGGAAAGTCTCATAGTTCAGGAGTTAGGAGGGCACAAACTACATTGGGGGTCGTCTGGTACCCAACCTAGCATTCCATGTATTTTTTTTTTTTTTTTTTTTCAGATTCTAGGTATTATTGACCATGTCGCTGAATGTTGAGATGTTCTGCTGCCAGCGTGGCACAATGGCAGAAGATCCTCCCATTTCTAATGCTGAAAATGGCACCTGCTGTGATTTATCTGATGTTAAAATTATTCATGGGTTTTCTGATTATAAATCTGTCAGTCTTCTTTATGTTGATTTGTAAATCAATCAGGAGATTTCTGAATAAGAATGCCAATCTTGTCTATATTCTGAACATAGAATTAACCAAAATTTTTGCATCATACTATTTTCATGATAATGTTTTTTTCTGTGGTTTTAGAAACGACAATACATTAATTTTACTATGTTAAGATCATTCTGAATGAATAAGAATGATGTAACCTAAACATATATACCTCATTATTCATTACGTGTGCAAACTTTCCAAAATTTTGCAGAAAATCATAAAAATATTATTTTCATAAAATAACACAAAAATAAAACACAAAAGGGACACATGAAGCATTGGCTACATGTGCCGTGTCCTGGGCAATATAGGTGCAAAATGTAATATTTGTAACTTTTTGCATATGGCAGAAATTCAAAAGTTAAGTTGAGGTCTCTCAAGACCCCACACGGCGTTCTGGGTTAGTTTTTTTTTTTACCTGGCGTACGAAGGAAAATATATATACCCTGTATATATATATATATATATATATATATATATATATACTGTATATAATTAATCATTTGTGTGTGTGTGTGTGTGTGTGTGTGTGTGTAAGTAACTACGATTAGGGAAAGGTGACGGTTGCAAGCCTCTACCAACACTAGTCATTGAGTCGCAGGGCCGAGTTTGCAAGCAACTTTTATAGGCAAAGGGTGAAGGGATTTGGCAGGGAAACTGCTATCAATGTCTTTGACCATCCTCACACCAACGCGTCCTGTATGTAAACCATCTCTTCTCCTTTTTGCTTCCCCTCCCCTTCACCCACACATTGTAGAGTAAGTTATTCGTCCAACCAGATTCTTGGAATGACTATTGTGTATTACGGTATATTTATTGCCCTACTACAATTATTGCATGAGCAGATTTTCATATACACCCAAGATCATGATAGATCCAGTCTTTTCCCAACCGTTGATGAAGTATCCAAATGTTGATTTATGGTCCATATGCACAGGCTGCTGTCTCTTAACCCAATAACCTGTCCTCCCCTAGGGAGGTGAGCAGTTTCCAAGGGCGACGCGATGACTCAGTTGAAATATAGTGCCCTCAACAAGTGTGTGTGTGTGTGTGTGTGTGTGCGTGTGTGTGTGTGTGATGATGATTGATTGATTTATATTCAGTATTCTTATTCTATCTTTGATCCAGACTTTAAAGCACATTTTTCCTTATTCCCGTGTAATAACCTACTTTTGCTTTTTCTGTCATCTTTTGCTCACTTTCCTTTTTCATTCTTACTCTTTATCTGGTCGGTCTGAGAAAATTAAAAGGGCAAAAAGGCTTTTATTGCACGATGGACCGAGGCACAGTAAAAATACAAGGGGTGCCAGGCACAACAAACCTCACCTAACTGCAATTATTTCATTGCAGTTAAACACTAAGTCAGTAATGCCATTCAATGTCAGTAAACAGTCTATTTGGTGTCGGAGCCTTTGTCAGGTTCTGTCCCTAGATTGCCTAGGTGTCAGAACCATAAAATACCTTAATATGATACATAATAGCTAATAGCATACATAGGTAGTCTAGAAGTGAAGTCAAAGTCAAACCTAGGAGCCACAGGAAGTGACGTTCGCATTCCCTCTCAGCAGGTATGTCACACACAGCACAATATGCCTCGTGATGCCTGATGTTACCACACACACACACACACACACACACACACACACACACACACACACACACACACACACACAAACACAATACAGGAAAGGGAAGGATGGGTGGACAGTATCTATTTAGATTTCAAGAAAGCTTTTGACACAGTACCACACCAAAGACTTTTATGGAAACTGTACCATCAAGGAGGAATTCGAGGCAAACTGTTTTGTTGGATGCAAGACTTTCTCATAAAAAAAGAAATGAGAACAGTACTAAGAGGAAACTACTCATCATGGAAAGAAGTGACTAGTGGAGTACCACAGGGTTCAGTGCTGGCACCAATCATGTTTTTAGTGTATATAAATGATATAAACAGTAACACTGGAAATGAGATCTATCTGAATATGTTTGCAGATGATGCAAAAATACAAAGGAGAATTACTAACACAGACTCTTGTAAAGAGCTACAAGAAGAATTAAATAAACTTCATGAATGGAGTCGTACATGGCAAATGGAATTCAATGTGGACAAATGTCATGTAATCAAGTTTGGTAAAAGTGGAAAAAGACCTGATTGGGATTATAAGTTAGGAAATAAAACCCTATACACATCAGAAAGCGAGAAAGACCTAGGTGTGATCATCAATAACAGACTATCTCCGGCTGAACACATCAGCGAGAAGGTACGGAACATGTATACACTGCTTGCAAATATGAGAATAGCATTCACATACATAAATGAAGACATGCTAAGAAGGATAATAACATCATTCATTAGACCAACCCTGGAATATGCATCAGTAGTCTGGAGTCCTCATCTCAAAAAGCACATAGACAAGATTGAAAAAGTTCAAAGGGCCGCTACAAGATGGATACCAAGCTTAAGGGACCTAAGCTACGAAGAAAGACTAAATAAACTGAATCTACCAACACTACAGGAGAGAAGGAAAAGAGGTGACATGATAATGCTATATAAGTGCATATCAGGGAAGAAGAAAATAGACATAAATGATTACTTAACATATGGAGAAGCATCAGCAAGAGGACATTGCAAAAAACTGCATAAGAAGAGAGGTGATAAAGACGTAAGGAAATTTAATTTCCCAAACAGAGAAATTGATCAATGGAATGCACTACCGAATGAAATAGTGTTTGCCAAAACAATTCACAAATTTAAGGATATGTACGATAAATATTGTTTAAGACACGGGACAGTACGAGCTTGACTCATTCCTGTAAAGATACATTTAGGTAAGAACAATTAGGTAAGGTAAGAACACACCCACACACACACACACACACGATTCTAAAACATTTGACAACAGTATAGTCCACGTGATGGAAGTTCTTAAATACGGAAAGAAAAAGGAGGAGAGGATAGAAGGAATTAGGAGACTGGAGAGGAATGAGCAAGAAGGGGTCGAGAGAGAGAGAGAGAGAGAGAGAGAGAGAGAGAGAGAGAGAGAGAGAGACGGTGGGCTGCCAGAGACTTAGCTAGCATAAAACGCTCGTGTGTTATACACTCAGTGTTAATCTTGAGCTTTCCCTTTTTGAAGAGAGATAAAACTACAGACAACCCCAGACTCATCTTTAACCTCTCCCGTCATCGACTACAAGTGAACTGAAGTTATCTCACAAATCTACTCACTATTAACTACAGTTCGGCTTTGACAACCATATAATCAATTAAAAGACTGATATCTTATTTTGGTGGCCGCGAACGTACGAACCACGCCTACAGGTATACAAGCCCATAAGCCTACAAATCAACAAGTCAACGAACCAACGATTCTACAAGTCTACATTATTAAGACTGATAAGAAGCAACATCAAAGCAAGATATTGCGATTCTGCAAGCAACCTTCAGGCAGGTGCGAAGTAACCAAGATCAACTACACGTTCGCACCATACAGAAAGAAACCACAAGTAAACGCTGTAGAGGAAACCACAAGTATCTCAAGAAGTCTACAATTCTACGACAAAGTAAACACAAGCAAGTATAAAGTAGAAGAACGAGTTACGAGTGAGGAAAGAACAAGCAAATGAAGAGCGAGAAGACTCACAACCCACAACTACAACAACTAACATCTGACCCCACCCTTCTCTACAACCTACCCTCCATCTCCACCGCCACCACGCTGACGCAAGGGTGAACGACGCAGCAATTTTAAGAGCCCTCTCACACCACTCGTCTTAGACCCCGTTCACACATCGCCGAAAGAGAAGCCGAATGCATGCCGAATAGGCTTCGGGAAACGTTCGGTGGTCAATTCTGGGCTATTCGGCGCATTTCGGGAACGTTTCGGGGTGTTCGAAATGGGTTCGGGCAAGTCACCGAATATTTCATCAAACATGAAATATTCGGTGTGACCTGCCCGAACTCACTTCCTCGGGGCCCCCTCGGGTCGCATTCGGTAATCCTTCGGTATGCATTCCAAGCATTCAGTATGCATTCGCCGATGCATCGCCGACAAAATGACCGTTATAAATCGGTACGATGTCGGCGATGAATCGGCGAATATGGACAGAATACATACC
Organism: Coenobita brevimanus; assembly: GCF_032717465.1. Taxonomy (NCBI): domain Eukaryota; kingdom Metazoa; phylum Arthropoda; class Malacostraca; order Decapoda; family Coenobitidae; genus Coenobita; species Coenobita brevimanus. Next base: position 15,714,048 of record NC_136982.1, read on the forward strand.
AAAATTATACCGATTGTCCCAAGAATGTATACAGAATTTTGAACACCGCCCACCGAGGCATATATAAAAGGCCAAAGCATCCCAGTCACACTTTCCAGAGCTAGGAGAACGGGCGCACTACAGCATCTACAGCAGAATGGAGGCGGCATCCGAAGACCTGTTCCCAGAGGACTCCAACCCCCATTTCCAAGATTCCTGCCTGTCGCAGGAGAGCCAGACAGGTAGGTCAGATACTTGACGCAGAGCAGGGAGTCAGTCTGTGCTTTGCTCCACAGGGCCACGGCTTGCTTGTTGACTTCGCTGGGGATGACTGCTGTGATGTCCATTGTTGCTCTGTTGGAACTGGGAGTGTGATGGGCTTTTTGGTACGCGCATATATATACACCCCTGGGTGGGCGTGGGAAGTTCGGTATGCATTCGAGATGCCCTTGGTACAGCATCGGCGATGCATCGTTCATGCATCGCCGATGCATCGTCGATGCTGTACCGATGTCGCACCGAAAAAATGACGGTTAATTTTCAAAATAAGAGTTTCGGGTTGGCGTCTGTGCGCATTCTGTTTGCGTTCGGTTTGCGTTCGGTTTGCATTCTATTTCGTCGGTATACTGTCGGCGACATCAAACAGACAGCAGACAGAAAGGCCGAATTCGGGCAGTTTGCGCCCGATTCTGGCCGAATCCCGGCCGAATACGGTTCGGCACGCATTCGGCATCTCATTCGGCGATGTGTGAACGGGCCCTTACTCATCTTTCCTCACTCAAGTTGCTCATGGCTACTCATTAATTCACCACAACTACCAGTGTGGGAAGTCAACGTTGCTGTGCTAAACGTTCCTGAGAACACCACGTCACGTTAATGAACCTGAACTTTCACCACGACCCTGAAGTGACCCAGAGTCACATCATTCTACCACTTTAGTGAGTGAATATACTTTTTACTTATTTTTCCCAGAGCTTAACCGTAGTAACAAACACCACTTCCTCTATATAATACTTTACGTACACACACCTTCTTCACTTAGCCCATTTGTATTAAGTCCATTAATCATTACTATTACAATTAGTAACAAGTATTAATATATATATATATATATATATATATATATATATATATATATATATGTGTGTGTGTGTGTGTGTGTGTGTGTGTGTGTGTGTACTTTAGCTCTTCCATGCATTAATATTCAGTTATCTATATAGTTAACACATATATACGATAAGTGTTCATGACAACATTTCCTAGCACAACGAGTTTTTTATTTCAGTGCTTAGTGCTATGATGGGAATATTTTCATAACTACCAAATTTATTCCAAATGAAACAGCATCTGCAGTACCAAATGCCGATTCGCAGTTAGTAGAACAACAAGAAAACTTAACAAACACATTCATTTTTCCACGAACTAAAGATAAGGAGACAAATACTTCACAGATCTATTATGATGATGATACTTCAATACCATTCTCTGATGTAGCTAGTGACGATTTTAGTTCTTCCTTACACATCTATGAAAACATTCTGACTAGGGATCACAGGTCAGAAAATACGTACCCAACTATCCCTTCCCATAACGACAAGGGATGTCAAGTGAATATAACGGAACAAATACCATGGTTAACAGAGGTAATTCCACATCCCCTCCCATGTCTATGTTTATCATGAGGACAAAAATCTCCCAAAATTCTCCGGCACAGAAAAGGATCACACTGACGTCGTGTCTCTTATCAGTCAGTGTGAGCAACTGTTTGTTATGAGACATATAACAGATGAAAATGAGAAAATAGCTATTTTTTCCTCACGGATTAACCAAGAAAGATGTCCAGCCGGTGACCTACTCAGATCTGATAAACTATTACGAGCTCAGACATATGATGAGTATAAGACAGAATTTCTGAAGAAATTTTCTGGAGGTATAAATTTCTTGCAAGGTATAATTCCACAAGATTGTGGATCTCATGAGAGAACATACAACAAATCCTGTCTTACTAGGTGAAATAACAGCAGATGTGTCAACAATTAAGAGAACACTGTTAGCTACTATGTAGAACTCAAGTTGGATAATAGATGATGGGAAGATGTCACCATTGTATGTCGTAGACATCCTTGGTTATGTAGCTGCCCTGTGTAAATTACCTGATAGGGTATTAAAGATTGCTAAAACTATACCCTACACCCCAGGAATGTGTTAGACTTTATGAACGAAGTAGAGAAGAATTGTAGCAAAGCAGGGGTGAGTGAATCACAACCCAATACAACCAAAATGAATCTTATGGACACAGTGGCAGCTGCGAACACTTGCAGCAAAGAATGAAATCGATTGCGACCCGAAAACAGACAAATCAAGCAAACTCAGGCATCGAGACAACGTTCCCAAACACCAGGCTACAGACTGTCTCAAAAGTTTGCACATAGTCCAAGTGGGAATCGCGCCCAGAAAAAAAACTTAAAAATGGAAAGTCATCTCAAGGGTCACATTCGAGAGAAAGAGGTCCACACTATGCAATTATTGTGTAAGTCCTGGTCACACAAAAAATGAATGTTATATTATAAATAAAGAGGATAAACAAAAGGCAAAAGGATATGATCCATAATGTAGATCTAATAGGTCGTCGGGACACTGGACATCAAAATGTAAGACAACTGAGAAAATGGTTTCTATGTTTAAATCGGGGGAATCACAAGCCACGACAAAAAACGACCAACAATAACTAAAACTAAAAGTGAACATAGGTTTGATTGGAAATGAGTATCTTAACACCCGCATCATGTGAAGATCAAGTTAATTCATTATTCTTAAATACAGGATCCCCAGTGAATTTAATAACACAAGAGGAATTAGAGAGAATTTTTAGAAATAAAAAAAGTAACTTTCGTGGATGAATCTGATTTAGACTTATATGCAGTAGATGGCAAACAAGTATCCGTAAAGGGTATGATACAGTTAAACGTAAGTTTTACAGAAACTACGAGAACAATATCTGCTTTTTCTATATAGTAGAAAATTTATCAATAAATGCTAACATGTTATGTTTGAATACTATGAGAACAGAGAATATCATTTTACTCCCACATATAAATGGAATAGATTACAACAATGAATTCATAGAGGAATTATCATGAGAACTGTCACCCACCAACAGTAGAAAATCAAAGAGATGGAAATATCAAATGACTAAACAGAACCACTCAATCAGACGAGGGTACACTTGCACTAACACCACCCCTCCCAACCCCTCCATCCCCTCTGGCTAGTGATAGAACTGACAGCCAAGCAGCAACATTGATTCCTACCAATCTCACCAATTGATGTTGTTATTCTGCCTAACTCATATATAAAAGTCAACATAAAGAGTTTAAACTGAAGAATGGTACCGTTCTTGTCTTAGAAGAATTATGTAGGGTGAAAGGACTCTCGGTGGAAAAAGCAATAAGTCAAGTGAACAACGATGGGGAAACTCATGTGTTCCTCATTAATCAGATTAATGGGAAAGTAGAGATAAAAAAGGGGACTTGTATTTGTAGTTTAGAGACATGTCCTGCCCCGGTAAGAGAAATAACTGTAGCAGGAACTACAAGATAAAATCTATGGATAGAGAATGCGTAAAGGAGAATTTGATTCACTCAGGACAATTTAATGAAGAAAATGATCTCTTAGATTTATTACAGAAACATCGACAAACAGTAGCATTACCTGGAGAACAATTAGGGTGTACTAAACTGATTAAACACAAGATTAATGTACACCCGGACACATAACCAATATATGTACCGGTCTATAGAGTTGTGCATTCACAACGCACCCTGGCAAATCAGTATGTTGAGGAAATGCTAAAACTGGTAACCTGATTAAACACAAGATTAATGTACACCCGGACAGACAACCAATTATGTACTGGTCTATAGAGTTGCGCATTCACAACGCACCCTGGCAAATCATTATGTTGAGGACATGCTAAACTGGGTTTTATTGAACCATCTGTCTCCCCGTGGAATGCCCTATTATTTTTCGTGCCCAAACGAAACGAAGAAATGCGTGCGGTAGTAGATTACCGTAAATTAAATCAGCACACAGTACCTGACCAGTTTCTAATGCCATTGTTAAGTGACGTCTTGCAAAGTATTGGACCAGAAAATAATGTATTTTGCACATTTGATGTGCTCAATAGCTATTATCAAATTAGCCTTGATCGGGAATCTCGCAAATACACTGCTTTCTCCACAAATGTAGGGCATTACCAATATAAACGAATGCTGATGGGATTAAGGACAGCACCAGGCACATTCCAAAGATAATGAATTATGTATTATCTGGAATGCTGGGGAAAGGATTACTGTATTTGTATATTTAGACGACATCATACTTGCTATACATACTATACATGAACATCTACAGAAAGTAGACCAGGTCCTACAAAAGCTTGTTGATGCTGGTTTAAAAATTTAACTGTTTAAATGCAAAAGGTTGATCCTGGTTTAAAAATAAAACTTTCTAAATGCAAATTTTGCTTTAAGGAAATAAAATTCTTAGGCCATAGACTAGATGCAGAAGGGATCCACACATCTGAGGACAAAATAGAAGCAGTAACGAATTTTCCTGAATCAACAAATATAGATCAAGTAAGACAATTTTTGAGTCTAGCTGGATATTACTACCCTTTTATTAACCAATTCTCTCATATAGCACAACCGCTATTCATTCTACTAAGGATGCTGTATTCCGGTGGGGAGAGGAACAAAAATTATCATTTAATGAATTAAAAGATAAACTTATAGATACACCTTGCTTAGCCTATCCTAATTTCAAAAAAACATTTATAATTTGCATAGATGCATCCATTAAAGGACTAGGGGCTGTACTAATGCAAAAAGGTAATCGTGGTAAAAATCAGCCAATTGCATTTGCTAGCAGACAAATAAAAAGTGCAGAGAAAAATTATTGTACCACAGACCTAGAACCACTTGCAGTGGTCTTTGCATTACAAGTTTCGAGATTTGGTATATGGTTACAAAATTGACGTATTCACCGACCATAAACCGCTCGTGGGCATGTTCAAAGAAAACCTCCTCTCTGGGAGGAGAGCAAGATGGAAATGTACATCTGAAATCTACAATGTACATATTCTCTACATACAAGTGTCGTATCCTACGCTCTCTACATAACCCTTGGTATGTTTCGCACTCAGTCTCGCCATGCGTGGTGGACGGCTGCCACTAATTAGTAGTTGGTAGTGTGTGACGGTGGCAGCGGAGAGTGTGGAGACAAGCCCAGAGGGGGCCTACAACCTCGTAGGTTAGGAAAACAATATATCAAATACCCCTTTCTGCCCCAGACTCCCTCCCGGAATTCCAAAAATTAACAGTTCCACACTAAGGTTGTAAAACTCAGAAACAATTTTTACTTTAAGTTTAACAATTTACACTACTTTAGAAGCAGGTTACACTACTATAGCACAAACTTAATATCCCGAGTCTCAACTCGACACAAGGGAAATATAAATCGCTTATTTACGACTTGACAGCAGCTAAGTACTCAACTTGATAGTAATAGGTTTACTTAGCCAATTGACTAGACAACCCATCAGTAAGTGATAAATGTTCACTTAAATGTTACAACTCTTGCTCTAAGTTAATTATATTACTTAATTAATATTGCCACGACCTGGAACATACGCATCAAATAATATTGCTGGTTTTTCTGAGTAGTGACTGCCGGTACTTTACTTTACTTTAACAGCACTTATTCACCATGCGTTACCCTCCCGCAAGACTATTCTTCAAATACTTCTACTCATCAGTACCAAGAAGCCCATGATCGTGGCTGTGTTCTCCCCGTCTGTCCCAACTGGACACAAGACAATTTCTGTCTGACTGCCAAACTCTCTCTGACCCCACCTCTCTCATGAGTATGCTTTTATACACTTCTATACAGATAATGAGTCATCACTACACCAAATTTTATCCCAGTATACACCCTCTGCTCTCACTCACTGGCACACCATCTGGGTATAGATCTCACAGATAATAGCCCTCACCGAAGCCCTCCAGTGCATTCCAGTGCATTAACCTCTGCACCCCGGCTCCTCAAGAGCTTGTTCATCAATCTACGTCCTGGGTGTTTTTTGTCCCTCACCTAGTTACCCTCTTTCTCCCATCATTCCCTTATTCATTTCATTTATTCTTGTGTTTCATCTTCCCTTTCCTCTGCAATTCTCTCCAGCCCTCGCTGTCTCCTAGCTCCCTGTGCTTGGTCCCACTTTTGCTGTGCATGTGCTAAAACCTCAGCACCATGTTTACGCCGGAGTGTTTTATACGCTGCTTTCAGGACTTTTGACGCTGGTAATCCATTGTCCTATCGTCCCCTGCTCCATATTTGTCTGCCCCATATCCATCTTCTTCACGCCTCCTTTCTCCACCTTCCTTCTCTCCTCCTCTACTCCCACTCGAGCCAGGCCTCGGTCTGAAGGGGCCGTGTGAGTAACAGGTGGAGACGACGTCAGGAGCAGCGGTATTCAGGTGGGCAGCAAGTACTTGATCGTTGCAAGCCCGATACAAGGCAAAATAAATTTAGTAGCTGACGCACTGTCTAGGAACCCGACGACAATTCATGTTGCAGCATTAGACCTCAAGGGAAGCATCCCAAACCACGATGAAATCTCGAAAGCACAGAGACTTGATCCAGCATCGTCTAAAGTTATATACAAATTGGAAAGTGGCGAGGACATACAATTACCAAAGCTACATACTCCACTCAAATAATTCACAATAGTTAATAATGTCTTATATATGATCAACCCAGGACAACCAAACCACAGAAAAAATAATAAACAATTAGTGGTACCTAACGAAATGATACCTCAAGTATTAAGGATAATACACGATAGTCCACATGTAGGACATCCTGGCAAGGATAGGACAGTTAGACAAGCCAGGCTGTTATGTTACTGGCCATCGTTACGAAAATATACATACAATCATATAGACAGACGCGAGTCATGTGCGTGACACAAAGGCTACAAGATAACACCTGCACCTATGGGGAGGTACCCAGTACCTAATCGACCGTGGGACGTTGTCGCGGTTGACTTACTTAATTTACCCTCATCCTACAATAATAATCAATATCACAGTATTCATGGCTACAGCCCACTTCTCAAGATAAGTGGTTTTAGTCCCAATTAAGGAAAAGACAGCCGGAACAGTGGCAAGGGCAATTATAGATAATATTATATGTCATTTCACAGACCCAATGGTATTAATAAGTGATAATGGGGGTGAGTTTAATTCCGAAATCTTTCAAGAAATATGTAAACAATACAATATAAAAAAGGTAAATATCACAGCCTATCACCCAGCATCCAATGGACTGGTGGAAAGACAAAACAAAAAAGTGTTCGATGTGGTACGACACATTCTCAGTGATAATTATGCAAGCTGGGAGGATTGGATTCCCAGAGTGGAAGCTTCAGTTAATGGAGCAATTAATAAATCTATAGGAAAGATGATATACAGGACAGACAATCAATTACTTTACGAAATTGTAGAAGGTGAAAATTTACCAATATATAATTATGACGATTATCCTACACTCCGTCTGCGTGAATTCCCGGGTATACACAAAATGTTGAAGAACCAATTATCGATGTCCAAGGAAGAAATGACGAAGTCATTCAATCAAAGGGCAAAAAAAATCAACTATCAACGTAGGAGACATTCACACTAGAGACTATCACCGAAATTTGAAGGTTCAAACAGAGTTATTAAGAAGACTGCAAACAAGGTAGTAATTAAGTCACACTCGAGTGGCGAAGAAAAACAAATCCATGTTGATCATTTAAAAAATGTCACAAGGAATTTAGCCAGCAAATATGCAACTTCGGACACAACCGAAACACTGAACACTGTGACAGTAAACTAGGGGAAGATAGCATAACAAACACACAAACATAGGTGCAACCTTTGCTACGAATGCAACAATACAGCATTTACATGAGCTAGGAATCGATTTAAACTCCTTCTACAAGTAAAACAACAAGAAAAGTTTTTGTTCTCCACAAGCCAATTGTAATGCTCGTCATCACTATCATCGACCACAGCATGACTATTAGCAAATTAATAGATTTTTTTTTTTTTCAGGAGGTAGCGATGAGGGGACTTATATCATGGATTCTCCTCTAGCAAGAGGATATGCTGACTTAGACCCTTAACATATAGTATGGCAAGGATGCCTCATAGCTCCAACGGCCTCGATATCAATTGTGAAAGATATCCTGAGTACTGAAATTAGTTTGGACTTCTTATATGAATTACCTGCTTATTTGGAGAATATTGCCAAGCCAGTAAGGATACTGGACTTTATGACAGGAAGTTATGTTTCAGAAACTCACAACACAAAGGAAGTTACTGAAATCGTGAAGTTAGCGAAGGGGAAGATAAAACAAGCTAAATCAATAATGGTCATCATGATCCAAGTTATCCCATCTCGTGGAACGGAGGCATTTATGAACACGAACAACATCACACGTACACGTGAAAGGCACGGCTTGTTCGACCTGGGTGGTGCAATTCTAAGGAACATTTTTGGATTGGCTACAGAGGAAGATCTCCAAGAAATAAACAACCAATTTAATCAAATAGCTCAGGTTCTAACATATCAACAGAAGCTAGTTGACGGTCAAAACACAGCATTGAAGACGATCGTGAAAAATCCAAGAAAGGCAGAAAGTATAACTCACCAGAGAGTGGACAAAATAAATGCCATGGAAGGAAACATGACACTTTTCCAACACGTCTCAGTAATCATGGAACATATTGACATAATAATACTCAGGTTAGGTAACACTAGAGTCCGTTACCAGGCACTCATGAAAGGTATTGTAAATGCTGGTAATGGCAAGATCACTATTAACCTACTTCCAGTTCACGATCTATGTCAGATAATCAGTCAAGGCATACACAACCATGGTTTGAAGCCTTTGTTCCGGAGTAGGAATCTCATGTTGTATTATCCATATTTAGGAGCAATTCTAACACCAACATCAGTAAGAGTTCATGTACCATTCATAACTGACGATCTATTCTTAGTGTATCAAATATATCCCTTTCCTTCTAAAAACATTGACACTTTGGTCATCATCAACATCAACACAGACACCGAACTCATCATGGACTCCAGGGGACAGACATTGTCACTTTCACTAATGAATCAACGATTGAATGAAATGCCGTATATCCTTACATCCTGTTCACCTTTGTCCTGCGTACATTTTCACATTTCAGCGTACTGGAACAGTCTCTTGTGAAATGGCTATCGTAAGAAATCATGACATTCATCACCATTGCAACTTCACATTTGCTCCAGATAAATCTACACATCATCAATGCATCAGGCATTCACAGTTCTTCTACTTCACTCATAGCACATCAGATTTCATAATTTGTCCAGATATACCACCATCTCATACTTCAGCATCAGGATTATAATGTAGCACCTGACTACTGTGCTGTACTTACACCATCCTTGTCCACTTTATCTACCACCAATCACTATGCCATCCTCCATCACACACACAAATATTTCCACCCACAACCTAAGATGGATTTAAACATGAGCACAAGTATTAAGTTGATGTCACCTAAGTTTGAAACTATGCAACTAATCAATGAAACAATGAAGCCCTGGGAAGAATTGAGTATGAGTATGTTCAACCCATATTATGTGTATAGGCCAGCACCAACTGTCTTTATAATCTTCTCCATTGTATTTGCCATAGTGCTGTTGACGATGCACAGAATGCAAGCAAGAATTGCAAACTTGGAGTCAGTATTTACGGGAGGAAGTGTTAACATTCAAGTGAGACCCCCTGAGTGAAATGTGTATATGTAAATAGTGTAAATCATATATATATATATATATATATATATATATATAAAATCTATCTATCTATATATAACCGGACGCCCTAATCCTGCAAAGGGCGGCCGCAGACAAAGCGCCTCCAAGTCGCTCTGTCACCTACCATTTGACTGCCCTCCCCCAAACTCACTCCCCCCTGCCTCATACACCTCTCAACCCCATCCCTCCACCTCATCCTCGGTCTTCCCCTCCCTTCACTTCACCTACATACTCCCTCTTAGTCAGTCTTTCATTCTCCATTCTCTCCAAATGTCCAAACTACCTTAGTGCATTTCTCCTAATTTTCTCAACCACATCCACATCCACCCCACAACGTTCCTTGACTTCTTCATTCGTCAACCTGTTCCTCCATATTACTCCACATGTTCCTTTGAAGTAACTCATTTCCAGTGCTCTCACTCTTGACTTGTTCTCCTCTAGCAAGGTCCATGCCTCGCTTCCATATGTCAGTGTAGGGATCACAATAATATCATGCAGTGATATTAACTTCTATACGCACCTCCCTATTGCTCATCATTGCTTTCAGTGAACCAACAACCTTCCTTCCCTGCTGTACCTTTTCAAGCACTTCATTCACAAAAGTTCCATCATTACTCATCATACTACCCAAGTACTTGAATGCTCTCACATTCTCCATATCCTCAACATCCAACCTCACTGTGCATTCTATGACTTCATTCCTCTCAAACACCATAACTTTACTCTTGTTTACATTAACGTTCAGATTCCTCTTCCTACACACTGTCCAAATTCATTCATCAAACCTTGCAACTCCCATTCATCTTCACTCAACAATACTGTATCATCAGCAAACAGTAACACCGGAATCTTCCACATCTCACCCTCATTCATTAAAGCCACCCCCACATCCACTGCCCTACCTTGCACCTCCTTTACAACCCCATCCATGTATATATTAAACAGCCATGAAGACATCACACATCCCTGTTTCAGTCCCATATTTAGATCAAAGAACTCACTGAGTTCACCATCCACTCGCACCGTACCCCCAGCTCCTTCGTAAGATACTCTTCACAGCACTCAACAATTTCTCCTCCACTGCATATATTCTTAATACCTTCCACATACCTTGCCTATCTTTTCTGTCATAAGCTTTTTCCAAGTCCATGAAGGCTGCATACACTTTCCCTTCTGTAGATATTTCTCCACTAAACATCTTAGAACAAATATCTGATCTACACACCCTTTTCCCTTCCTTAATCCCCCTTGTTCCTCTCCAACTACCTCGTCTGTTATATGCCTAACCCTATCAATGAGTATTCTACCATACATTTTTCCATTCACACTAAGAAGGCATATACCCCTGTGGTTACCACGAACTTCTCTCTCCCCTTTTCCTTTGTATAAAGGAACAATTATTCCTGATTTCCAGTCCTCTGGAACCCTTCCCCTTTCCCAAGCCAATCTACACAACTTCCATATCCACTCCACAACAATCTCACCCCCATACTTCAGCATTTCATCACACACTCCATCAATTCCTGGGGCCTTTTCCATCTTGATCTTCTTCATTGCTTCCACTACTTTTGCATTACTGATCTCTTCCTCCCTCCTCTCATCTCTTCTTCTCCCAGCCATTCCCCAACCACTTTTACTCGCACTGCTCTCACTCTCTATATACAACAAATCCTCCAAGTGCTCCTTCCATCTCCTCAATTTCTCTCTCTTCTCCACCAACAATCTGTTATTCCCATCTTTCACTCTCCTACTGTTTCCCTTTTCACACTGTCTTACTTTCGTTACCCCCCTTCCAAAACATTTTCTCACTCTCCGTTCATTTTACACTCAGATTCCTCCCAAACTCTTCATCCACTTTCTTCTTACTCTCCTTCACCAATCTCTTCACCTCCCTTCTCCTGCTCTCATATACCTCTCTCGAGTCTCTCTCATTTTCTCCCTTACCTGTACTCGCTAGCCATTCACTATATGCCTTATTCTTTTGTTCCACATTTCATTTCACCTCATCATTCTACCAGCTGTTCCTTGCACACCCCTGCATCTCTTCCTCACTCCACAAACCACCTCACATGCTGCACCTCTGTCTTTCGTGAATATCTTACATACTGTACATCATCCACCCCTTCCAGCTGCTCTAACTCATAGCTTCCCAATCTTTGTTCCACTATGCTCTTATACTCTGCCATTTTCTCACTATCCTGCAATTTCTCCACTCTTCTCACAGGAGCTGTTTCCTCCTGTCTTCCCCTTTGTCTCTTCACCCATTTTATTTGAAGCCTTACCTTGGCCATCACTAAGTGATGGTCCGAGATCCCATTCCCCCCATCCTCTGCACACTCTTACATCCAACACTTGTCTTCTCATTCGCTCACCCACACACACGTTATCTATCATTGCCTTTCGTTCAACAACTTCACCGTCCATCCTCCTCATGACTCTCCATGTATACCTGTGGATCATTTTATGCCGAAAGAAGGTGTTGGCCATTGTCAACCCCTTACCAGCACAGATGTCCATCAGAGCACTACAGTTTCCACATACTTCAGCTGGCACACCCTACTGACCAACTACTCCATCCACTCGTACATACCCAACATTGCCATTCATGTCTAGAATCAAAAACACTCTCTCGCTCCTCTCAAACTTGTCCATACATGCTTCTACACTTGCCCAAAACTCATCTTTCACTCTTGCCACTCGGTCCTCTGTCGGCACATACGCACATACAATCGCCCAAGGTTGTATACCTACTTTCATCCTCACCCATGCAGTCCTTGCACCCACTGTTCCATACTCTTTTATATTCTCCTGCCACGTCTTCCTTATCATCAGACATATTCCCTTTCTTGCCCTCTCATTCTCATCAACTCCCACACATATTCCTAAACCGTATTCTCAATTCCTCACCCTTTCACCTTTCCATTTACTGCAGTTTCAGTTAATTCACATATATCTACTCTTGCATCGTCAAGCACCTGAACAATCTCTCTCTCTCTTTCACTTCATCATTCACTCCTCTCACATTCCATGTCCCCACTCTTAGACTGTCCTTTATCCGTTCCTTAGTCATCAACGTATGGTCTGCCCTGGTCCGAGGCGCTTTATTCGCTTGTTTAGTTAGTTCTTTTTACGGAGTGGGGCACAAACCCACAACCAACCCTTTTAATCGCCTCATACGACAAGCAGGGATACTGGGGGAGTATTCTTGAAACCCCCCTACCCCTAGGAGGTATAAGAAGAAAATTATGGGTTAACATATTATACAATAGTAATCTATTCTCAAATTATTGTTAGCCAACATACATCTAACCAGTTTATATAACAATATTATTATATCTCACGTATATGTGTCACAGATATAAATCACATTACAAATATATTAATAACTCCTACTATAATCTTAGGATGGTACTGCCATTAATGCATATGTCTCTTGTATATACACATTTGTGCCACTGTATTATTACAATATGTTACGCAATATTCTATATTCCGTTTTACTACAATGCATTTACCCCATTAGACATTCAATGTATTACTACAATGTGTTATATTTCTACAGTATATATTATTATGTATGTACAATAATGTCATGAATATTATATTTCTACTACATGCTGTTGTAGGTTCGCCTACAGGGCATGACCGAGCGATGTCAGAACTCTAAAATATCTTAATACAATACATAATAGCTAATAGCATACATAGGTAGTCTAGAGGTGAAGTCAAAGTCAAACCCAGGGACCAGAGGAAGTGACATTCGTATTCCCTCTCAGCAGGTATGTCACACACAGCACAATATGCCTTGTGACGACTGATGTTACCACACACACACACACACACACACACACACACACAAACACACACACACACACACACACACGCACACACACACACACACACACACACACACACACACACACAAACAGGCTTTCAGAACATTTGACGACAGTATAGCCCACGTAATGGAAGTTCTTATGTACGGAAAGAAAGACGAGAGGACAAGGAATCAGGAGACTGAAGAGGAGAGAGCAAGAAGGGGGTCAAGGAAGAGAGAGAGAGAGAGAGAGAGAGAGACGGTGGGCTGCGAGAGACTTAGCTAGCATAAAACACTCTTGTGTTATACACTTAGTGTTAATTTTGAGCTTTCCCTTATTGAAGAGAAATGAAACTACAAACAACACCAGACTCATCTTTAGCTTTTCTCATCATCGACAAAAAGTGAACTGATGTTATCTCACAAATCTACTCACTATTAACTACAGCTCCATTATGTCTACTATATAATCAATTACAAGACTGATACAGGGTCTGGGTGGCAAAGTCACCTAAAATGCCAGATTTTTCAACTTTTCCCATGAATAGCCCTGGAATGTGTTGAAAATAAGCCGAGCAGAAAAAGTGCTCACATTGGCTATTTTCCGTCTGACAGCAGGTGTTTTTTTGCCCTGCGACATCCAGCGAAACCTGGCTCTTCGATCCATAAACTTCATTGTCCCCTTCTCCCCCCCCCGCCCCCCGCACCTCACAGCAGCGTAATATTCCTACTTTCAGATACCGTCAGCAGCTGATATGCAAACATAGTCCATTTTGGTGTGGAGCTGACGGATGCATGGACTATATGTAGTATGTATGGCCAACCTGATATACCTAATATAGCCACAGTCAAAACTATGACGATGGGAATTTGGGGTTTCATGCAAATTTTGCATATTTTCACTTTCACTTTTTTCTGTTATATTGCTAAAAGGCACTATAAACCTTCGCAAAATGCACAATATACACTAGTGCTGCACTTAAATTATTTATGATAAATCACACATTTCTTATGTTAATTTCATTAGATTACTTGATTTCATGATTTACTTAAACGTACTTACATTTACTTATATTACTTTCATTATATAAACTATTTACACTTACACACACACTTTCCCTGTTCTTATGTTCAATATTGTTCTATGGTATGGTAGTTGATGAAGCAGGGCTCCACAGAAAGTCACACACTGAAGTCTTTGCACTCGTATGGTATGTCCTAGAGCCTGATTCCTCAGATAACACATAATCTCTGTCACCATCACCATCATCAATATCACAGATGTATCACTATCAGTTGTCTCATCACTTGGAAGTTCATCCAACTTTGCCTGAAAATCCTGAATTTCGGTAGTATGCATGATTTCCTTGGCAGAGCAGCGCAACCTGGTGACGGCGTGGAGTTTGGTGAGGCATTGCTGGTGTAGGTAAAGGAGGCCTTTACCCTCTCATCCCTCCAACCCAAGGGAGAGAAGAAAGAAACTCTGTCTTCCTATTTTCTGTCAAGCATCTAGGGCTGACTCAAGCAATTGTGCACAAACGTGTGAAAACCGTGTCCGTATATCCCATTGGAGCCCAGTGTCCAGAGTATTGGACAGAACTGGGATTTTTCAAGTCTTTATAAAGTAGGGGACCTATGAGCTTCGCGACTATGAGCCGATAGGCAGAGGGCGGTACGCTTAATGCCCTGCCAGTGCAATGCCTCGCTCAGCACCCCTGGGATCCAATGGATTAATGACTGGCAAACCTATTGATCTCTTTAACCCATTGGAGCCCAATGTCCAGAGTATTGGACAGAACTGGGATTTTTCAAGTCTTTATAAAGTAGGGAACCCCCGGGTAGGGACCTATGAGCTTCGCGACTATGAGCCGATAGGCGGAGGGCGGTACGCTTAGTGCCCTCCCAGTGCAATGCCTCGCCCAGCACCTCTGGGATCCAGTGGGATATATACAGACTCAGCAATTTTGCGTAGTATATAATTGTCCATATATACAGGGTGTAACGCGACGTATGACAAAAACTTACACCAATGATCTATCTTGTAATTTTGAGTATATTTTGTTCTTTAGACATATACTCTCTGCGATCCCAGTTCAGTACCCAGCATTCGGCTGTTTTGTGTAAAAGCTTCGTCTCTTGCATGTGCCATTGGGTGAGAGCTTCGCAGGGCGACGGGACACGAGTATTATTAGCTTATACTGTACTGTACATGAAAATCCCATATCCTATCAGTACACACGAGTTTTAAGAAGAAACTTGACGTAGTCTATTGATTCTTTAACATCAAGGCATGCATTCATGCAGTTCTTTTGCACAAATCGACTGTAATTAAGGATTAAATTCAAATTTTATGGCTTGCAAGGGAATAGGGAGGGAGGGAGGACAGGCTGGTGTGTTGTTGCCAGTTATGTAATATTTGGTTTGTAGGATGTAGCTACCAGCATTATCATAACACCCACACCTCATTCAGTGAAAAAACGTTATTCTAAAGGGAGATTAGCCTCACTTTATGTCAGGAAGAATTTTATTTATCACAGTTTTTCTGCTGCAAGTAAACGTGGCGCCATTGGGTATCTCCACCTCTGTTCCTCTCTGCAGAACTGGCATTATCATCGCAGAATCCGTTAAAAAATACACGATGTCTGCATATTCTTCATTGCTGTACGTACGTGGCATGCTGTTTCATGAACATGTGAAGCTGAACCCGGTGAACAACAGAACGCGGAGAACAGTATTTGAAGTGTGTGCCTCCCCTGCAAATGTTCCCGTTCAAATGACAGTGGACGCAGGGTTGCCAAGTCCTTCTCATCAATCTCGCTAGTCTAGTCTTGAAAACTTGCTAGAATGTCGCTAGATAATAAACACTGCAAAACATCGCTAGAAAATACGATAAAATCTCTAGAATATCACCTAAAAATGGTAAAAATATCCAGAATGTAGCTAGATAATATGTTGCCAGACGTTAGTGCCGCAAGTAGAAGCAAAAAATAGGTCTAGCTGCATAGTCGTTACATTGGCAAGCCTGTGTCACTTCTCACGTCAACATCATATGAAAAAAATGGTGCCACTTTTACTTGCATCAGAAAAATTGTAATGAATAATAATATTACTCCTGACTTAAAATTATGCTAGTTACTCAATACAGTAATGTTGTTTCACTGAATGAGGTGTGGGTGTTATGATAATGCTGGTAGCTACATCCTACAAATCAAATATTACATAACTGGCAACAACACACCAGCCTGTCCTCCCTCCCTCCCTATTCCCTTGCAAGCCATAAAATTTGAATTTAATCCTTAATTACAGTCGATTTGTGCAAAAGAATTGCATGAATGCATGCCTTGATGTTAAAGAATCAATAGACTACGTAAAGTTTCTTCTTAAAACTCGTGTGTACTGATAGGATATGGGATTTTCATGTACAGTACAGTATAAGCTAATAATACTCGTGTCCCGTCGCCCTGCGAAGCTCTCACCCAATGGCACATGCAAGAGACGAAGCTTTTACACAAAACAGCCGAATGCTGGGTACTGAACTGGGATCGCAGAGAGT
The DNA here is from genome assembly GCF_032717465.1 of Coenobita brevimanus. Taxonomy (NCBI): domain Eukaryota; kingdom Metazoa; phylum Arthropoda; class Malacostraca; order Decapoda; family Coenobitidae; genus Coenobita; species Coenobita brevimanus. The sequence goes on from NC_136982.1 coordinate 15,731,309, forward strand.
ATATGTCTATAGAACAAAATGTACTCAAAATTACATGACAGATCATTGGTGTAAGTTTTTGTCATACATCGCGTTACACCCTGTATATACAGTATATGGACTTGAGTTTGTCCGTGTATATGCAGATACAGCACGGAACGGGTTAAAATCTAAGGTAATGGTACAAATGAAATGGAGCCATCGTTTTCAGCTTATAAAATATGGAAATCCGTAACACTAGGTTTGACCTTTGAAGATAAAAGTTCACGGAACTGCGAAAAAGGCCATACAAGACTTTGTGTATGTTGATGATAGTAAATATCTGTTTATTTTCAAGTTTTCAAGTTATAGCCCATGAAAATCCGTGCTCTTGTGTATGACTTCAAGGTCAATCAAGGTCAAAGGTCATGGTGCCAAATGAAAGCTCTTATAGACTTCCTATATCTCGATAATAGTAAATATCACTATCTTCAACCAGTTTAAAGTTACATCCCCTGAATATGCGTGACCTTGAGTTTGACCTTTCATGCTCACCTAAGATTGAAGATCATGATACCAATTAAAAGCCCAGATGAGACTTCCTCTGTGTTCTATCTATCTATCTATTGCCAGACGCCTCAATCCCGTTTGGGGTGGCCACAAACAAATCGCCTCCAAGTCGCCCTGTCCCCCGCCATTTCACTACCCTGCTCCCAACTCACACCTCCCTCTCTCATATACCTCTCCACCCCATCTCTCCATCTCATCCTCGGCCTCCCCCTCCCTCTTTCCCCCTCCACCTCACTCACATACACTCTCTTCGTCAGTCTTTCACCCTCCATCCTCTCCACATGGCCAAACCACCTCAGTGTGTTCCTCATAACGCTTCCTATCACATCCACATCAACACCACAACGCTCCTTTATATCCTCATTCTTCAGCCTGTCTCTCCATGTGACTCCACAGGCTCCTCTTAAATAACTCATTTCCACAGCTCTCACTCTTGACTTGTGTCCTTCCAACAACGTCCAAGCTTCACTTCCGTACGTTAGAGTTGGTATCACAATACTGTCATGTAGTAACTTTTTCACTTCCATGCTCACTTCCCTGTTTCTTATCACTGCTTTCAAAGAACCAGCAACCTTTCTTCCCTGTTGTACCCTTTCAAGCACTTCACCCTCCAAACCTCCATCCTTACTCATCACACTACCCAAGTACTTAAACGTACTCACATTTTCCAATTCCTCACCATCCAACCTCGCTGTACATTCACTGACTTCACCTCTCTCAAAGACCATCACTTTACTCTTCCCTACATTCACCTTTAGATTCCGTTTCTTACACACTCTCTCAAACTCATCCACCAAGCCTTGCAGCTCCTCTTCGTCTTCACTCAACAACACGGTATCATCTGCAAACAACAGTACAGGGAGTTTCCAAACACTATCCTCTCTCACCAGAGCCACTCCAACATCCACTACCCTACCTTGTACCTCTTTTATTACCCCATCCATGTACAGATTGAACAACCATGGAGACATGACACATCCCTGTTTCAACCCAACTTTCAAAGAGAAAAATTCACTTAGTTCACCATCCACACGCACTGCAGCCTTCGCACCATCGTACATACTCTTCACAGCATTCAACAACTTCCCATCTATTCCATATATTCTTAACACTTTCCACAATCCTAGTCTATCCACCCTGTCATATGCTTTCTCCAAATCCATGAAAGCCGCATACAACTTCTTTCCCTTCTCTAGAAACTTTTCCACTAAAGATCTGAGAATGAATATCTGATCTACACAACCTCTTCCCTTCCTAAAGCCTCCCTGTTCTTCTCCAACTAATTTCTCTGTTCTTTCTCTAACTCTGTCAATAAATATCCTACCATATGCTTTTCCTATTATACTAAGAAGACAAATGCCCCTATGATTACCACACACTTCTTTTTCCCCTTTTCCTTTGTACAAGGGAATAATTATACCTGACTTCCAATCCTCCGGGACTCTACCTTCCTCCCAGGCCAATCTGCACATCTTCCACATCCATTCTACTACTATCTCTCCCCCATGCTTCAGCATTTCACCACACACTCCATCAATTCCTGGGGCTTTCCCTGATTTAACTTTCTTCATTGCTTCCACAACTTCTATCCTACTGATTTCTTCCTGACTTCTCACCTCCCTCCTTCTTCCAGCCATTCCCCAGCCACTTATACTCGCATTACTTCCATCCTCCACGTTCAACAATTCCTTAAAGTCTTCTCTCCATCTGCTCACTTTTTCTCCCTTCTCCACTAGTAATCTACCATTTTTATCTTTCACTCCCCTGCTAACTTCACTTCCACCCTGTCTTACTCTTTTCACTTCTCTCCATAACATTTTCTTACAGTCCCTCCACTTTACACTCAAATTCCTTCCAAATTCCTCATCCACTCTCTTCTTACTGTCTCTTACTAATCTTTTCACCTCTCTCTTTCTTTCTACATATAACTCTCTCTTTCGCCTCTCAACTTCTTCCACGCCCCTATTTCTCATCCATTCATTGTATGCTTTCTTCTTTTGTGCCACAGCCCGTTTCACCTCTTCAGTCCACCAAGCTGTTCCTCTGCGTTGATAATGGTAAATACCTATATTTTACCAGTTTCGAGTTATACCCCCCTGAATATCTGTGACCTTGAGTTTGACCTTTCAGGGACACTCGATTACCTCCGAAATTTAATCACGTCCTTTTGGGACTAGTGCGTACATATTCTGAAAGTTCCATGTAATTTCGTTGAGCCATTTTCCGTAATGTTGCTGACAAAAAAGAAAAAGAAAACCAAAAACAATACCTCACATGACTCTGTCCGGGGCGAAGTAAAAAAACTTCCTTCAACTCCCTTCTCACCCACCCCAGCTACCAAAAAGGAGGATAGATGATTGCATGAGCAGTGCTAATTAAACCTGTATTCACCTGAGTGAATGTCCATTTGAAACTCCGGCAACAATAATAGGAACAGTTTGCTAAAAAAAAATTAGAATCAAATGATGGCCGACAGGAGGAGAGTGTGGGATATGTGGACAAAGGCTAAGGAAGGGCGCCACCTGGGGATTGAGAATCGCTGGCCTAGAGCTGCCTACTTATGTTGCCTGTTCTTAGCACATTCAACAGATGATATAGACATCTTGACCAGAAAAGGATCAACATCTCGATATATCTAGCTCTGCCGGCCCATAATATTTCAATCTTGCATTGATTAATTAACTAGCTGTCGGATATTTTAATTAAGCAAAACATGTTAAACTTCATATTCACCCTTTGATGAGTATTACATCTTGTTCATGAAGAATCAGAATTTTTGCTTGTTGTTTGGTTAATAAATATAAACACCCACACGACAGTTTAGAGGGATAAGAGGGGTGAAATTCCAATATACAAAAATTGGTGACATAGGCTAAGGAAGGGCGCCACATGGGGATTGAGAATCGCTTGCCTAGAGCTACCTACTTATGGTGCCTGTTCTTAGCACATTCAACAGATGATATAGACATCTTGACCAGAAAAGGAATAACATCTTGATATATCTAGCTCTGCCGGCCCATAATATTTCAATCTTGCATTGATTAATTAACTAGCTGTCAGATATTTTAATTAAGCAAAACATGTTAAACTTCATATTCACCCTTTGATGAGTATTACATCTTGTTCATGAAGAATCAGAATTTTTGCTTGTTTGGTTCATAAATGTAAACACCCACACGACAGTTTAGAGGGATAAGAGGGGTGAAATTCCAATATACAAAAATTGGTGAAGAAAAGGTGGGAAACCAGAAAAAAATACACAGGTGATTTATGTGTGATTTCATTCACTACAACAAACACTCATTGACTTTATTTGCTACAAAAATTACAATTTCTTCTTCACAGCATAATAAAAATCTTAGAGGTACTACCACACCTCCCTGGGAGAAAGACTAGAGCCGACTGATCTGTGATCAAGCTTACTTAGTCTCAAAAAACAAAATACTAAGGTTTACATATGAGAACACTATCAGTTAACATTATACGTATATAAGCCAAATAAAAAAGTAACGTTTGATAGACATGTGGATAATGATATGGTCTTCAACGTTTATTATGGGGAAACGAAAGATCTGATTAGCTTAAACAGTTATGTGAGGAGCAGTGTCATCGTCATAGTTCACTTTGGATGTTATAATGACATAGAAGACTCTGGGGATTATTTTATTGCTATATACTAGTACTCTATTAGTCCAGAAGATACAGCAGTGTAAAAGGATTCAATGCTCATTAATGTAGACGCCCTTTCCTGGTTAAAAGTGAAGCGCAAGTGAGCATTTGTGTGTGTGTGTGTGTGTGTGTGTGTGTGTGTGTGTGTGTGTGTGTGTTTAAGCAGCACTTAAGGTATGCTAGTTTAACCTTCTCTGGTGTAATTTAATAAAAAATAATTGTGAATATTGTATCATATACATTTTTTATTCTCATTTTCTTAGGTGTATTAACCTGACCCATCCCGTCGACGTATGGGTACGTTGCAACGATTTGCATTTGCCAGTCCCGGTGACTTACCGGTACGTCGTGCAATTGCAATGTGCATAATTTCGACAATTTTCAAATTTCGCACTTCATTTGCGGTACGTATCCTTGCATGACCTTCCTCTACCTGCCACCAGGCGGGGACACTCGGCGACCCGCGCTAACCCGACACTCGTCCACTCACCTGGTAGCAACGGTCCTGCTCAGACATGGCTAAGAGAGGTCTCTCAGACAGCGAAATTCAAGCTGCCCTGGACACCTTTACAGGCGACAGTGATTCCCCACTGGATGACGAGGTTATGGATAAGGATTATGTGCAGCCAGAGGAGGAAGAAACCACCTGCAGTGACGAGGAAGTTCAGTCTCCCAGGAAGCGGCAGTACGTGACTTACCGTGCTGCTAGAGAGGGGCAGCAGGCAAAGAAGGCACGTGCAACATCCTATCCCTATTCTCAACGTGATTTGGAATCAGAATTCGGGGACGAGGACGAGGACGGAGCCGTGGGACGTGCTGCCACGTGGTATGGACGTGAGGTCATAACTCACCGTGGTCCAGAGCGCACACCACGTCGTACGAGCAGGTATGGGCCTAGCATTTTGTTTGGGGAGTTAGGAAGTGAAGTGAAGGGAGTGGGGAGTGAAAGGGAAAGTGCAGGGAGGATTAGGGAAAGTGAGAGTGACGTGAGTGAGTCATTGCTCTCCCTACGTAGTGTGAGGCGGCGTAGTGGATCACGTGGGCCAGTGCGGGTGCGTTCATTATCACGTGGGGTTGTGAGGGAGGGGGAAGGTGGGGAGGAACCACTCCCAAGCACGTCTAATGCTCCCCAATCTCCCCTAACACGTGGTCGAGCTAGGGTGCGTGAGAAAACATGTGGTGTTGTCATGGAGGGGGAAGGTGGGGAGGAACCACTCCCCAGCACGTCTTCTGCTCCCCAATATTTCCGAACTTCATCCCCACAGCCCCCTAATGTTCCTCAAGGCCGTAAGGGTAAGGGAAAGGGAAAGGGTAAAGGCAAAGGGAAGAGGAGTGACAGTGGGGAAGCCCTCCGCACTCCTTCTCCCCCACCTCCCCAACCAGGATGTCCTCCCCACCCAGACGAAGGCGGTGATGGGGATGATGGGGACGAGGGATTTGTGGCGTGGAATTGGGAGGATGGGAGTGATTTTTCTCCCCTCATTCACCCCTTCACTGAGCAGGGGCGCTCTGGCTGCATTGCTCCAGGAATTCACCGTAATTCCACCAGGTTGGATTTTTTCCATCTGTTTTTTAGTGAGGCATTTGTGGAGCAGATTGTATACCATACCAACCTGTTAGCAAGCACCCAGCGCCTAGAGAGTGAAAGATTGGGAACAAGGAGTAGGCATTCTATCATCTATGATTACCCTGCCTCCCTTCCTGAAATGTTCTTATTTTTTGCCCTGGTCCTTTTGATGGGTATTATACGAAAGACCAGAATTCCTGCTTACTGGACAAGGGACCCTGTTATGTTTACCCCAATATTTGGTCAAGTGATGAGCCGTAATCGGTTTCAACAAATTCTAAGTCGCCTCCATTTCTATGATGCTCATGATCCTGTAAATGCAAACAACACTGATAAAATGAGGTGAATTAGGTTGATCTTTGATCACCTCAGGCAAACCTTTCGTTCCTCATTCTATCCCTATAGAGACCTCGTCATAGACGAGTCTCGTGTTGTGGAGAGGCAATATTTCATTTAGGCAGTATATACCCAGCAAAAGGCACCGTTTTGGGTTCAAGATCTTTTTTATGTGTGACTGTAGGACTGGATACGTGCAAGACATAGTCTTGTACACCGGTGCACAGATAGACATAATAGAAGATCGAAGTATTGGAGTGTCGGGAGCAGTGGTAAAGACGATGATAGAAGACTACCTTCATCGTTGTCACGTTCTCTACCTGGACAATTGGTACACTAGCCCTCTTCTCGCTCGTTATCTTCACACACATGAAACTGGAGTCTGTGGAACAGTGAAGGTGAACCGGCGTCACATGGCCATAGTAGGGCGGAAACTTGCAAGGAATGAGGTTGTCTTCTTCAAAGCCAACAACATCCTTGCAACTGTGTGGAATCACAATAGAGAGATAAGCCTATTGTCAACGGTTCACCGCCCCTTGTTGCACCGTACTGATTCAGTTGATTACCGTAGCGAGAACAGGCGTCGTATTTGGAAACCTGAGTGTGTCATGGATTATAATATAAACATGCGCCTCGTGGACCAGTCAGACTCCATGATATCGACGGTAGAGTGTGCCAGGACCACGATGAAGTGGTATAAGAAACTGTTCTTTCACTTGCTAGATATCACTGCTCTGAATTGCCACCACCTTCACGCCATGACAACAGGAGTTCAGGAAACATTTGAAGGGTTTGTGAGGGAGCTCACAAGAGAAATCTTTGCACGGTATGCTGTTGAAAGGTCCCAACATCGCACCCGCATTGCCCCTATTGCACAAACTCCCATGAGAATATCCGGCCACCATTTCCCCACTCCTATCCCTCCCCAGCCAAACAGACCTAGGCCCCAATGCAGGTGTCACGTGTGCAGTAATTCCCAGGTGAGACTCACAACACAGAGGAAGGACACCCGCTATGAGTGCGTGCAGTGTGACGTGGGTCTCTGTATTCACCCATGTTTCAGCGAATATCACACGTTGATGCAATTCTAATATGGTGTGAATGCGAAAGGACGCTGAAATTATGAGGTAAATGCGACAGACAGATGCTCAGTGAAATTATCAGTCATGTTGATCTCCATATATTAGTATAAAGTGCATACGGGTAGAACATAAGTGCAAAAATTGTATGTAAGTGTATAAATATGCTGTAAGTGGAAATATACATAGCGAGGGTTTTATGATGCGATATTCTGTCGCTCAGTGCAATAAATACGGCCCGTAATTATATAATTATTATTATTGAAAATGCTTACTGGTATAATATAAGTTCAAATTATTGTAAGTGCTGAAATATATTCTAAGTCAAATATTCATAGCGTGTGTATAGAGATGCGATATCCTGACACTCAGTTGAATGAATAAGGCACGTAATAGTGAAAATAAAAGTCAGCAGGAGGTAAAGTGTGTAATATATGTGAAGAATTAGTATATAAGTGTGTGAGTATTATGTTGGTCGAAACATTCATTGCGAGAGTATTTTCATGCGATATTCTCACGCTCACTGGAATAAATAATGCCAGTAAGTATGTACAGTGCAGTATAGGGGTGTAAACGTGTGTAATGTAAGTGGGAAATTATAATTAGAGTGAGTAAATAAAGTAGATGATGAAACACGAGTGTTTGAGATCGTGGTTGCTACGTGAATATGCGCTAGCATATCGCTAAATGCCCTCGTAATGAATGAAAATAATTGAAAACATTTACAGTGGTGGAGGAAAGGTTCTATGTAAAGGGAAAAATAATAGGAAAGTGATAAAACAATTTGGTATGTTGAAATACGAGTCATAGCGAGTGCGCTTACTAAGCTGATGTGCGCTAAACTCATGCTGCATGTCATCATAATGAATGAAAACATCTGAAAACACTTACAAACAGTTGTAATTGGTAAAATGTCATTGAAACAGAAGTATACAAGTAGAAAAAATGATAGGTTGACTCATACCAGAAACTTAGCATATAGCATGTTACGACTCGGACCAAACTCACTATGCTCGCGCGATGGTACAATGCTTATTTTTCTTATATATGTGTCTGAAATCCATTATATTGTTACTGTTATTGTTTATTAGTTCAAATTCAATAAATATAGAGGTGTTGTGTGTTGTTTCTCCCAGTATTCCTTACCATAGAAAACGTGAGCGCCTATCACGTCCATTATAGAACACGACACCTGGCTCGGGGGACCTCACCTGTATGGACCACTTATAGACCGCGGTAAGCCCTTTCTTTGTGATTTTCCTTCGTTTCTCAACCTAAGCGGAAGTTTTAGCCAAAAAAAATTTTTTCCAAAAAGGCTCGGGACTGGGGGATGTCGTAGGGGCGGAAAACCTCGGGACGTGACGGGTTAAGTATTAGGGTGTAGTTAAGCCCTTTGTTTCTCCTATCCAGTTATTCTACTTACTTTCCTCAAGCACTATACCCCGTCATCCTCGCTACCTCTCACCTTATGCATCGTCCTAAAATTCCCTCGACTACCTCAGCCCTTCACCACTTGTGGCCCAAAAGGTGAGTCGACCAACTCAGGGTTTGCACTTGCTGAGAGACAGGATTGATCTATATAATAACAGGTTGGGACATGCACATTGGAGGGGTTGAGGGGGAGATGCAGTCGTGACATCACTTGGCATTAGGGCTAACACAAAAAATGGAGCCAATGCTATATGAGCAGGAACTATAATTTAATGGCGACATACAAATCATTAATTTTTTCTTTGTATTTATTTTTTATTACATTATTTGTAGTTATTTTATGGGTAGATAATATGCTGGTGATAAAAGGTTGACGTTCATGAGATGATGAAGAGCTGACAGGTTCATGAAGGTTTGATAAAGAGTTTGTTTAAGGAAGGTAAGATGCTGGTGAAGGTTTTCCCTAACTATGTCATGGGGTATATAATTCAGTAAATACAAGGAAAAGGTAGGAATTAAAGAAAAAAATGTTTACATCCACTCATTTATTACATAACTGGATAATATTAACCATTATCATATATATATATATATATATATATATATATATATATATATATATATATATCATATATATATATATATATATATATATATATATATATATATATATAATTATGTGGACTTTGGTCTGTAAGACAAGATCAAAAGAATTACCTTGATCTTGTCTGAGAGAGCTGAGAAGGGGATTCGAGATTACGGACGTGTTTTTGTCAGCAAGCGTCCCAACGTGTTTATATGGACTTTGGAATTGACAGGGCTGACCGTAACACGTGGAAGTGCTGCAGGGTGTACCAAACATTTATTTGGGGTAAATTCTCGCAATCTCAACTGGATGTTGTTGACTTGCTTGCAGGAAGAGAAAGTTGTTCAGTGAGAAGATAGAGGGATACTGCTGAAGCTGCCTAGGTCAGGTGCTAAAAATTGTAGGGGAAGGCAGGGGATACGGAGAGCTGTTGAGGTGGTAAAAGAAAGGGAGTGCAGTGTAGGGGGAAGGATGGAATACTCATAAGGAGGGCGGTGGTAGGAAAGGGACGACTGTGGAGAGCTGTGATAGTGGGATGGTTAATGGGAGTGAAATGCTTTGGTGTATGAAATTAGAGGAAAGGGAGAGGTATTTCTGCAACATTCGCGGCCTTTCCTCTAACTTTTGCTCTTTTGAGAACCACCACTCCTCCTCTAAACCTCACTTTCTTTTCCTAACTGAGACTCAGCTCTCTGAGGCAACTGACAGCAGACCCTTTTCTGTATCCTACTTTCTCTATTCTCATTTCAAAGCCAAAAGTGGCTGTTGTGTATATATACACAACGACTTGTCTTGCTCTCGTGTTCCTGAACATGATTCTTCTAAATTCTCTACATTCTGGCTTCGGTTTTCCTGTCATTCCCTAAATAAATACATCTGCACTGTTTACTTATCCCCTAATTCTACTGACTATGAAAAATTCTTTGACTATCTTACTTCTACGATGGAATACATTCTATCCATTTTTCCTTTCTCTGAAATCTTCATTCTTGGAGATTCAATGTTCACCACCACCTTTGGCTCTCCTCTCCTTTCACTGATCCACCAGGTGAACAAGCCTAAATCTTTTCTATCCTTAATGACCTAGAGCAGCTTGTACAGCACCCTACCCGTATCCCTGACTGCCTTGGAGAGAGCTCCAACATACTTGACCTCTTCCTTACAACTAATCATTCTGCTTATACTGTTAATCTTTCCTCTCTGTTGGGCTCCTCCAATCATAACCTTATTACCTTAACCTATCTTTATCGCTCCGGTATGGCCTGTGGACCCTCCAAAGAAACTTCGACTGTGGCACTTTGGAACTGCAGATTGGGAGGCCCTCAGGAAGTACTTCTTTGATTTTCCTTGGAATGATTATTGCTTCCATGGCCGTGAGCCATCTGAGTGTGCCTTGTGCATTACGGAGGTAATTCTTTCTGGCATGGCAGCATACATTCCCTTCTCATATCCTTTAACAAATGCAAGAAAGCCTTGGTTTAATTGAGCTTGTCTAATGCTGTCCGGAACAAGGAGAGGGCCTATAAAATGTACCAGAGCCAACCCACCCCTGAATCATATCTTTCTTATATTTCTGCCCGGAATCGTGCTAAGTCGTTCTTCGTTCTGCAAAAAGTAATTTTATCCATACTAAATGCTCTCAACTCTCCAACTCGAATTCTTCCCGCTCCTTCTGGCACCTTGCCAAAAACCTTTCTAACAACTTTACCTCATCATCCTTTCCTCCTCTTTTGTACTCTGATGATCCTGTAGCTATTTCTTCTACTGATAAAACAGAGCTATGTGCTCAGACTTTCTCCTCCACTTGGACATTAGACAATTCCGGTGCTGTTCCTCCATCACCTCCCCCCTCAGACTTCCTCATGGCTGACATTAAAATTTCTTCAGCTAATGTATTTTCTGCCATCACAGGCCTCAATACTAACAAGGCATATGGGCCTGATGAAGTCCTTCCTGTTGTCCTCAAGAACTGTGCCTAGGTAAACTCTTTCTCTTTTGTCTGTCAATATGTCCCTTTCCTTCTTGCTGGAATTTGCTCTCATTCAGCCAGTCCCAGAGAAGGGTAACCATTCCCTGCCCTCCAACTATCGTCCAATTGCTTTAACATTCTGTATCTCAAAAGTTTTTGAGTCAATTCTTAGTAGAAAATTTTTAAAGCATCTTTCCTATCACAACTTTCTTTCCGATCGTCAGTATGGATTCCGTCAGGGATGCTCCGCTGGGAATCTTCTCACCTACCTTTCAGACTCCTGGTCATCCTCCTTTCGGGACTTTGGTGAAAGCTTTGCCATTGCACTTAACATCTCAAAGGCTTTTGATCGAGTCTGGCAAAAGTCTTTAATTTCCAAACTGCCATCTTACAGTTCCTATCCTTCTCTCTGTGCCTTCATCTCTAGCTTCCTTTTTGGTCGTTCTATAGCCGCTGTTGTAGACGGCCATCGTTCTTCTCCTAGATCTATCAACAGTGGTGTTCCTCTGGACTCTGTCCTATCACCAACTCTCTTCCTTTTATTTTATTTAGGCTGTACATCTAACCCTATCCACTCGTACGTTGATGACTCCACCCTTCAACTTTCCAGTTGGATCTTGCAACGTCCATCTCAGCAGTTACTTCAACAAACAGAGGATGAGGCTATGGCACTCCTAATGTCTGACTTGGTTCGTATGGGGTAAAAATAATCTTGTTGGTTTTAATGCATCAAAGACTCAATTCTTACACTTATCAACCCGACAGAATGTTCCACGGGAGTACCCACTAATGTTTAGTAATATTCATCTTAATCCTGCACCATCCTTGAACATGCTTGGGGTTTCATTCACTCGGGATTTATCTTGGAAAGATCATATTACATCTCTTGTAAAATCTGATCCAAGAGCTTAGGTGTGCTAAGCGGACTCCGTTCCTTCTTTACCCCTGCACAGTTGTTGACTTTATACACGGGTTTTATCCACCCCTGTGTGGAGTACAACTCTCATGTGTGGGGAGGCTCCTCACATACACCTCTTCTCAAAAGGGTGGAGTCAAAGACTTTCGTCTCATTAACTCTCCTCCTCTTACTGGCTCCCTTCAACCTTTGTCTCTTCGTCGCACTGTTCCATCTTTATCTGTTTTTTATCGCTACTTCAATGGTCACTGCTCCTCTGAACTGTCTGCTTGCATCCCTTCACCTCTACAACTGGTGCGTAGCACCCGTGTAGCAGCAAACTCTCATCCCTTTTCTATCCAACGTTCTTATGCAAGAGTTAACCGTTACACCCAGTCCTTCATTTATGCAACCGGTCAACTCTGGAGCTGTCTCCCTCTATCTGCATTTCCTTCTTCCTATGGTCTGCAGTCTTTCAAACACAGTGTGTCCAGGCATCTCGAAATGATCGGATCTTGAATTTGGCTCTCACTTGTATTTTGCTTTTCTCCTGGAAAGAACAGTATTGCGGGCTCGTGGCCTTCGGTTCCTTCTTCCTAGCCTTAAGAAAAAAAATGGTAAAGGAAGGCATTTATATATTCGGCCTTACTTTATTTTTTGTTCACTGCACATAGATATACTCTCTCTCTCTCTCTCTCTCTCTCTCTCTCTCTCTCTCTCTCTCTCTCTCTCTCACACACACACAGACACACACACACACACACACACACACACAACAAAACTTTCCAAATCAGCCTGAGTTAGTTGTGCCTGGGGACTAAAGAGATGAAACTCTTGACCGTGACCCTGTAAACTTATGAGTACATAGGTGGTGAGCCGTACACACACACACACACACACACACACACACACACACACACACATACACACACACACACACACACACACACACACACACACACACACACACGCACCGGCAAAGATGGAAGTTAGCTAGTTTAAGAAGTGATATGCTGTCTGAAGAAAGGAAGCAACTTAGATACCATGTCGGGACAGTAAGCAGCTGGTGATCTCAATATTGCTAAAATAGAGTTTACTGGTCTTCCACAAAATTAATCGAAATGTCATAAAATACAGTCGCTACTAATACACTGACACTAGTTCTGAGAGAGGCGGCATTGTCATGTATTTAAATGGCCGGTGGTTATTAGGGTCGAACTGGTGACATATGAAGCTGGGTGGCACTTATGAGGGCCTCTGGGTGGGAAGGAACAGTCTGTCACGTTGCTTCATGTAATTGGACACTTAAAAGCAGAGTGGTGTTTTGTATACTGTACTCTTTTCTCTGTGTCCTATGACTCACGTGGTTCAATCACCGCTACACAGAATCGTCTGGCGGTGGCTGAAATAAAATATTAGAACTGTACCAAACATTGGAGGGTTAGCTAAAATAATATGTGAGAAAACGGGCTCATGAAAGATTTAAGAACATTAAATATTACGGTACTTGCAAAATGTAGTCCTGTAACACAGTGGTGCAATTGTTGAGCAATATGTAGTCCTGTAAAACAATGGTGTGAAAACATTCGGCAGTATGTAATCCAGTAACACAGTGGTGAAAATATTCATCATAATGTAGTCCTGTAACACAACAGTCAAAATGTTCAGCAATATGTAGTCCTGTAACACAATGATCAAAATGTTCAACAGACCGTACACAACCTTCCTAACCACATCACTGCAGTGGCGTCTTTATTCTGTGGTAAAGGCAAAGGGCTTGTAAGAAAACAAAAATGGTATCCAGTGTGGCATTTATGATTTATGGTACCTTACTGGATGTCAGGAATTACATGTAGCACGCTGTAAGATATTTAAGGATAAAAACTACTTCTGGATATACAAAATATGAAACGTCCAGCACAATCTTTCAAAACTAGGCCAACTAGAAAATAAGAATAATGAATAATGTAGAGAGAGAGAGAGAGAGAGAGAGAGAGAGAGAGAGAGAGAGAGAGAGAGAGAATGGAAAAAAACTTTGTGATCATTAGGACAGAAGAAAGCATGGCAGAGGTAGAATCAGAGAGGAAAAAGGAGGACATAGCTAAATGTGAGGAAATAATAAAGGCTACCAAAACAGGTAACGCAAAGAAGAAGGTACGGCCGATGATAAGAATTACTAAGGAAAAACATGCAAAAGGTGTAACTGAAAAAGTAAAACGCGATAAAAGCAGCCAATACATGGGATATGATAAATAAATTGAAGAATAACGCACACAAAAAGTAGAGAATAAAAATTATACAATAACAATGGAGAAATTTTAAATGATGAAACAGTAAAAGAAGTAGTCACCTTCTCGTGAGGCATTTACTAAAAATATGAATTTAGGAAAAAATTGGCACTGTTATTTAAAAAAATATCGATACATAGAAAATTTTCATGGTAGCACAACTATTGTCAGAGATGTACAAACCAATATGCAGCTACATGGAACCTAGAGAAAAACTTAAACACCAAACAAAAATTAAATGATGTATTCAGTAGGACACTACAAAAAAAACACACTAGATGAAGTAGAAATATACATATCAATCTGAGAAAGAATACAGCTGCTGGACCAATACTATTAAACCTAGTTTTTACAAAATACTGAACAAGAGTTTAATCAGTAAGGGATTATTAATTAAATGTTTGAAGAAAGCGATGAAAAACCAATCAAAAATACCAAGAAATTAGATGTTGTCAAACACAAGAAAGAAACCCACTGCAAAGAGAGGCATAGCTCTTGCAGATGTTTTCTGCAGGATATTTATGGCCATAATATTACACATATTGAATGTACACCCGCGAACCAAAGTTTCGGTACCCGCCTCGATGGAAGGAAGTGGAAGTCAGGGTTAGAGAGAGGGCAGGTGAACGGACAACCGTGAGTGGTGCTTTGGAACTGAGCTACGAGGCGAATAGTGAGAAACCTAATGACACTGGATTCGAAACATTTCCATGCAATTCACCTGCAAAACATTATGCGTTCGTGACATACATACTGTAACATATAACAGAGACTACTGTGTTATCATGGTGTCCTGTGATACTGACCCATCTGTTTCGGATCCTCATCACACAAATAAAGCACCGAGCCAGTTGTATATAAGTTGCAACTTGTCATTATAACTGCAGTCACAATTTTTGTGAATGTTATCCCTGGACTGTCTATAGTTATAATAAAGAATGATTGTGAATTTAATGTTGATTTTCACAGTAGTTGTGCGGATGGTTATAAATGTGGCAATTATTTTATGTGGACGACTAAACCATATTGTGATGGACAGCGGAGAGCATTCGCCAATAATTTACTATAAACAGATGAAATTAGATGCAAACAACATAAAATATTATGAGACAACGAAGACACAGCCGTGGTATCCTGCTCCGCCTTGTTATCAAGGCCTTAACTGTGGCTTCACCTCATACGTGCATTATTTTCCTTCAGTCTCTGCCTCTTTTATTACTCTTACTTCCCGTTATCCTCTTACTGCGAGTCGTCATATTCCTTGGAGGGTTTCTTGTCGTCCGTTCCTATAACCCCTACTGTATTACATTATTCCTCGCATCATCACTCCCAGACAAACAACGTTAGCACAAGACTGCTGACTCTGATAATACCATTATTGCCACTGCCACTACTATTCCCCCTTTCCCCATTGTGTCTACTGCAATTCCCCTCACAGTACTACTACTGCTACTCCTATTACTACTCCACTATAAATCTGTATAATAATACATATGATTGTCCTTATGTCTGTGTATCTGTTAATCATATTGTCCCTGTCCCACTTGTCGACAACTCGTCACTTACCTCGCACCAGTACCCCAGTTGCACCCCACCCCCCTCTCTCCCACCCGCCATGAGCTCTATTCCTCCCCCACTCCGAACCATTTTACCCCTCACCTCCTTCTTGGGCCACCAGGCCTGTTGTTCACCTTTTACCGGTGAATATACGTGGCATCCATTAATATGATTAATTATAAAATTGACAGCAACAACATACATCTGCAGCATTCCGAACATTACATAATTATTAAAGTCGCAGACCCAAACTTGCCTATATTAAGGAGCTCTGATATATTAACCACAGAACCGACCACAGACCGTTCCTATCATTGCCACTGGACCTCACCTGTAGCACTTCACCATAGTAATACAACCCATTGAAGTCCTTTGTGGGATCACTACACATGTTTGGGAAAAATAACAGCGCACAACATGCCTACAGTCCATTAAAATACACCCGTGACGTTTCACTGACATCCACTAAATTGCCTAGAAGTTAGCGGACAAACACACGGCTGGACATAGACTGAGGCCGAATGTCTCGCATCGGTATATGACAACCTGACAAAGCTATTACGATCCTACTTTGTAGGTGTCATCATAGTTATAATAATAATAATAATAATAATAATAATAATAATCGTAGTAGTAGTAGTAGCAGTAGCAGTAGTAGTAGTAGTAGTAGTGGTAATAGTAGTAGTAGTAATCACATGTTAATATCCATGATACAGAGGAGGATAAACACCATAATCTCCCTGATAAAACAAGTGAAAACAGCTGTGACATATAAAACCAAACATTGCCATAATATGCTGTAATGGTAGGGTTATAGTAACACTAAATTAATGTTTGACCGCAACCCAACTTTCTGTCATGGCAAACAGATTCTGCATTGCGTCGACACATGGTATTCCAGTATGTGTCCTTCTCAGTATCGTGCCTAATAACATGTGATTAATTACTATTATTATTATTATTATTATTATTATTATTATTATTACTGTGATGACACCTGCAGTGCAGGATCACGAGAGTTTTGTCAGGTCGTTACATACCGATGCGAGACATTCTGCTTCTGTCTGTCTGTCTGTGTCCAGTCGTTTGTTTGTTTGTCCAGTAACTTCTCCTAGGCTATTTGATGGATGTCAGTGAAACATCATATGCTTATTTTAGCGGTTTGTAGGCATGTCGTGCACTGTTATTTTTCCCAAACACATGTAGCGATCTCACAGAGGACTACAGTGGGTTGTATTACCATGGTGAAGTGCTATAGGGAAGGTGCAGTGGTAATGATAAGAACGGTCTGTGGTCGGTTTTGTGGTTAATATATCAGTGCCCCGTAATATAAGCACGTTTGGGTCTGCAGTTATTAAGTGTAATGTTAGGAACACTACAGTATACATCTACGATGTTGTTGTTATTATTATATTAATATCGCCTACCTTTAGAAGGCGGAGCGATCATGTTTTTAACTGCATCTGTGTGTGTGTGTGTGTGTGTGTGTGTGTGTGTGTGTGTGTGTGTGTGTGTGTGTGTGTGCGTGTTCCTATTATATCTCATGAACGGCTTGAGCTATCAACATAAAACCTTCATGGTATCAAAATATGGCCTAAAGTTTGGACTTGGCAAACAGAATATTTTAGAGGCCGATTACCGTTTAGCTCTTAAATGCCTTCTTTTTTATCATTAATGCATGCCATGTATATTCACCGGTAAAGGGTGAACAACAGGCCTTCTGGCCCAAGGATGAGGTGAAGGGTAATGTGGTGTCGGAGTGGGGGAGGAGTAGAATCCATGGTGGGTGGGAACTGGAGTAGCGGTGCCGGGTCAGTGACGAGTTGTCGACGGTGGGACAGGGACAATAATTATGATTAACAGATACACAGACATAAGGACAATCATATTTATTATTATACAGATTTATAGTGGAGTAGTAGTAGGAGCAACAGTAGTAGTACTGTGAGGGGAATTGCAGTAGACACAATGGGGAAAGGGGGAATAGTAGTGACAGTGGCAATAATGGTATTAACAAATTCAGCAGTCTTGGGCTAACGTTGTTTGTTTGGGAGTGATGATGCGAGGAATAATGTAATACAGTAGGGGTTATAGGACCGGACGACAAGAAACCCTCCAAGGAATATGATGACTCGCAGTAAGAGGATACCGGGAAGTAAGAGTAACAAAAGAGGCAGAGACTGAAGGAAAATAATGCACGTATGAGGTGAAGCCACAGTTAAGGCCTTGATAACAAGGCGGAGCAGGATACCACGGCTGTGTCTTCGTTGTCTCATAATATTTTATGTTGTTTGCATCTAATTTCATCTGTTTATAGTAAATTATTGGCGAATGCTCTCCACTGTCCATCACAATGTGGTTTAGTCGTCCACATAAAATAATTGCCACATTTATAACCATCCGCACAACTACTGTGAAAATCAACATTAAATTCACAATCATTCTTTATTATAACTATAGACAGTCCAGGGATAACATTCACAAAAATTGTGACTGCAGTTATAATGACAAGTTGCAACTTATATACAACTGGCTCGGTGCTTTATTTGTGTGATGAGGATCCGAAACAGATGGGTCAGTATCACAGGACACCATGATAACACAGTAGTCTCCGTTATATGTTACAGTATGTATGTCACGAACACATAATGTTTTGCAGGTGAATTGCATGGAAATGTTTCGAATCCAGTGTCATTAGGTTTCTCACTATTCGCCTCGTAGCTCAGTTCCAAAGCACCATTCACGGTTGTCCGTTCACCTGCCCTCTCTCTAACCCTGACTTCCACTTCCCTCCATCGAGGGGGGTACCGAAACTTTGGTTCGCGGGTGTACATTTAAAAGAAAACACATTGACAACAGATACTCATTCACAATTTAGTAAAAGAAGCAACATTGAAGAAATTTAATTATGCTTAATTACTGTGTCCCTAGTAACAATGAAAATAAAAAGTATTTAGTTATTACTGGAACAGATTTAAAAAAAATGACAACAAAACGAGAAATGTTCATAGAAATTTTAATACACTTTAAAGTGCAATCACAAAATTCAAATGTCATAGCCAAATCTATACAGGAAATAAAACAAACCTAATAAGAATAATTACATTAAAATGAATACATATCACAACCAGAATAAAACAGGGTTGCACAGTATCTAAAACACTTTTAATTAGTAACCTGTATGATAATATCTAAATTGAGTTGGACTGAGCTGGGCTTTAAGGACAGAACTTTCTATATAAATACTTTGTTCCATGCTAATGATAGACAAAATTATCACATTCGATAGATGACATACTTAGCAAGTCCAGTACCCTTCATTTTAGCTAAAAGCTGAAACGGAATTTTTATAGGTAACACTTATTGGAAGAGTGCGGCCTTTCCCTCCATCCTGCAAGCCATGGATGTTATTCAGTTTAATGAATCAGAAGTACAGTACATCAAAATGAAAAAAATAGAAAATAATATCAGTCAATGTTTTGAGAGAAGAATTGAGAGCATTGTGTATGTATGCAAGACTGTTGAGAAGTAAAAGGTTCTACATGAAATATATCCTAAATAAAGAAGACTTTTAAACAGAGCATGAGTGGAGGGAACTGCGAGGGAACTACAAGAGTAACAAATGCATGGAGGAAATAATGATCATTAGTCATATAGGTGGACTGAGTAAATACAACCTGACAAC
This sequence comes from Coenobita brevimanus, assembly GCF_032717465.1. Classification (NCBI taxonomy): domain Eukaryota; kingdom Metazoa; phylum Arthropoda; class Malacostraca; order Decapoda; family Coenobitidae; genus Coenobita; species Coenobita brevimanus. Next base: position 15,750,899 of record NC_136982.1, read on the forward strand.
AATACAGAATGAACGAATTAAGAAAATAATTCAAGACTGGGACACCAAAATTTTGGAGGCAAGAACTAGCAAGTGAAAGAAGTGTGGAAATGTATCCAACATATAAAAAAGAAATAAATCATCATTCCACAAAAACAAGCCATCTTCATTAAATTTCTCCATATGTCCTCTAACACTTTCAGATTAAATTATCACAGAAGATTTGTTGGAAAAGAAACAAAGTGTATTAGCTGTGAAACAAAATCTTATTCAAATATAGGCATGTTCTTAGGGATTCTCATCTACAAGATGGATAAAATTACCAAGGCCGCTATGAACTGAATCTTTAATTCCTTCCTGCCTGACATTTTGACAGATATTTTATGTCATATTGAGTGGTTAAAACCTAAGACAAAAAAACTACATAAGTAAAAGAATGTTACATAATAGTAAATAAAAAAAAACACAAACAAAAGGAATGGGATTGTATGGAGCCTTTTTTTTTTTTCTTTTACTGTTATGTAACATACTTTCACTTTTTTTTCTTAGGTTTTAACCACTGGAGATGGCAAAATATTTGTCTAAACGTCTGGCAGAAGAAATTAAAGATGTTCACAACGACCTTGATGATTTCATCTTCTTTTCCCTACTCTACAAAAACATCTGAAACAGAAAGTATTTTTTGAAAATCCTGCTTTATTAAAAAAAAAAAAAGAAAATGCAGAACTATTATTTAGTGAAAGCAAGGACAAAGATCAAGTTAAAGATATTTTTTATGAATCCTGGGAAAAATTACCGGGTAGTAACACATTTTGAAAATCAGCCACATAAACAAATAGAAACAAAGGGGAGGCCTTTGCAAAGGCTATTTCCCCAACTAACAACTGTACCGGTGCCTGTACCAGTCAAGTATATTTTATTTAGAAGAGTTCTTTGGTAATGAAGGGGTTGAACGAGTCTATATTCAAACCTTCCACTTTAAAGGTGAATAAAACCATTAGGTGCTAGTGCATTTAACCCTTCCAGTTTGAAGCTAAATAAAACCGTCAGGTGTTAGCGAATTAAGTCCTTCCAGTTTGAAGCTGAATAAAACTGTCAGATATTAGCGAGAACATGCCAAGGAAAATGTCACCAAATGAAAGTACTGGTCAGTTAATCCCTTAAAAGGAACGGTAGAAATCTCCTCCAGAAATTAAAGGTATAGTAAGGGGATAGCAAGAATGTAATATCAAAAGACGTCACGATAGTGGTGGAGTTGATGGAGATTGATTCTTACCCTTACACTGTCAGAGATATTCCTGTGCTGAACACATCGTCTGGCAGAAGGAGGAATAAAAAGAAGTACTCCTAGCTGCAAACCCTCGGTCATCTGAATATGAACTCGATAGATCGCAGCCTGAAGTTAACCTCTATTACAGTTTATCATCAACATTTTGGGTAATATGGAGTGAAATGACGAACGTTTATATAAACAGGCAGCGGAGCCACGCTACCCCGTCATATCGATGCCACCACATGAAGACGTCACTGCAGCACCAGAAATAAAATATAAAAAGCGGTTCCACAGTAAAGGGTTAAACTGAAGACAATCTACAAGCTTTTTTTCAGTAATTAGCTAAAAAAATAACGTGTATATATATATATATATATATATATATATATATATTATATATATATATATATATATATATATATATATATTGTGAAAAATCTGTATATCTATTTATCTAACACTCTATCAATCGACCTATTTGTATACCATCAAAACCTACATTATCCTACCAACACAAGCAGCAGTAACTAGGCTTAATGTTTATCCTTGACACACACTAGCACACTACACATTTTACCCACTTCTTACACACATTCCTCATTCCACCAAACACACACACACACACACACACACACACACACACACACACACACACACACACACACACACACACACACACACACACACAGATATACAGTACATACAGACGCAAATACTACGAATTTCCCATTACCTGTTTCTGAGGTAGTGTTGCTGTTGGTGTAATTAAATGTGGTGTGGATTTCAGTCCACACAAGTCCGTCTACTTCAAGATGAACTCCATCTTATTTCTGCTAAATTCCTGGTGAAGGAATGTGTGTGTTCTGGGGGGTAGGCAGTTGTGAATGGATGTGTTGTCTCATTGCGGTGAGGAGAGAGTGGACTGTTTGAGTTGCATCTTATGTTCTCTTTTGAAGCAGAGAAAGACAATGGACAACATGGCATGAGATTTCTCTCTGAAGGGAAGTTTCTATGAGGTAATTGTCTATAGGAACTTCATGACGGATCATGTTTTGCTGAATGTTTTAAACAACTGTGGTGGTTTTGTGTAGGTTGTGTGTTATTCATTGATTTGGCAATGGGGGGGGGAACTTTTAGGGATATTCTGTACAATGAAAAGAAACATCTCGCTCCTTCGTTTCATTGCTATGGTGTTGAACAGATGTAGCAACTGCTGTAGATGCAAGGATGAGATTGATGTTATGTTCAACTAGTGGATTGTGTTCTTGTGTTAATGTCCACCTTGATTATATGTACTTCTGGGCTTTGGTGAATGTATTATCTGTATGCATAACTAAAAAAAACAATTTTATCGTCACACAACACACTTCACAACACTACCCCGATTTGTCACGAAACAGAACGCAGCAAACACAACAAAACACATGACAACACACTCATCAACACACAACACAGTACAAAATACTGCACTAACTTTTCAATCACACACACACACACACACACACACACACACACACACACACACACACACACACACACACACACACACACACACACACACACACACACACACACACACACTCACACACACACACACACACACACACACACACACAATAGACGGTACAACACTTTTGTTACCACAAAACATTTCAAAGCACTGCACTGATTTTAAACAGAACAACAAACACAAAAAGCCATCACAACACACCTGTTGATATATATTTTGCAACATCGCATCCACATCTCACGAAAGAAGAGACATTTATTACCAGACGGAAAACTACAGATACAATGCATTGCTTTTTACTGTCACACAGCCGTGCACTGGGTCCCTAGCACAGTGTAATGCACTGGAGGAATGGCAGGCAGGGCAAGACACTCACACTGGAGAGGGGGCATACAGGCCAAGACACTCACACTGGAGAGGCGGCATACAGGCCATGACACTCACATTGGAGAGGGGGCATACAAGCCAAGACACTCACACTGGAGAGGCGGCATACAGGCCATGACACTCACATTGGAGAGGGGGCATACAGGCCAAGACACTCACACTGGAGAGGCGGCATACAGGCCATGACACTCACATTGGAGAGGGGGCATACAGGCAAAGACACTCACACTGGAGGGGCGGCATGCAGGCCAAGACACTCACATTGGAGAGAGGACATGCAGGCCAAGACACTCACACTGGAGGGTCTATATGCAGGTCAAGGTACATACACTTTAGAGGTGGCATGCAGGCCAAGGGAGTAACACTTGAGGGGCAGCATGCGGGACTAGGCAGTTACACTTGAGAGGCAGCATGCAGGGCAAGGGCATTCACATTGGAGGAACAGCATGCAGGCCACGGCACTCACATTGGAGGGGTGGCATCCAGGCCAAGGCACTCACACAACACAATTCGCCAACATCAGAGAGAACCAATACACGAGGATCATATGGCCCAGCGGCAGCCTCATCCCCAGTATTATTGTGTGATAAGCTGGTTGTGTTGGTATTCACCCACTTAATATACGACGTTAGCCATGCCATACTGCGCGCTTGCATTTCCTGATGAATACACACACACACACACACACACACACACACACACACACACACACACACACACACACACAGGCAGAAACAGAGACAGAGAAAGAGAGAAAACACTGGGGGAAGGAGAACTAAAGCTGTAAATGGGAAAAAATGGAAGACGAGAATACTGAGGAAAACAGAGGAGAGAGACGAGGAAGGCAAAAAAGAGAGGAAACTGTGAAGGTAAGGGAAAGAAATGAGGAAAGGAGAGGGAAGAGAAAATGAAAAAAAAGGGAAAACGTGAGGTGAGAGATGGCAAGAAAGAAGAGGATGGGGTGACTATGGAGGAGGAGGAGGAGAGAGAGAGAGAGAGAGAGAGAGAGAGAGAGAGAGAGAGAGAGAGAGAGAGAGAGAGAGAGAGGGAGAGAGAGAATGGAAAGGAAAGAAGGCTGAAGAGGGAAGAGAAAAGGACATTAAAAAGAACAACTATGAATAAACACGAAGGGGAAAGAGGTGAGGTGAGAGAAGGTAAGAGCGTAAAGGAGGGGGAGGGTATGGAATAGTAAAGTGCAGGGAAATATATACATACTAGCGAGGGCACCCGGCGCTTTTGAGTAAAAAACGCAAACACTCTAATCCTATTAATTCTAGTTCAATCATTCTTTCTACTCCAGAAAGACCATGTACTTCTTATGCTTCTGAAGAGGGAATATAAGAGGTCCAGGAACTTTCTACTTCAGCTTTCGCTGACTAACGCACAGTACTTCTGCGCACTTGTTTACTGTTGCCGGTGACCTCAAATGTTCTCCGACCGATGACCTCAAATGACCTAGGAGGTCAACCTCACTTAACCTATGTCCGAACTATAGGTCATGTGAGTCTCCATGCCAAAAATTGGGCTGCTGGGTCCAGTCGTTCAAGCATGTATTACCAGTGACCTCAAATGACCTCCGACCAGTGACCTCAAAAGACCTCTGAGGTCAACCTCACATAGCCTATGTCCGACCTGGAGGTCATGTGAGTCTCCATGCCAAAATCTGGGATGCAGAGGTACCCGGCGTTGCTCGGGCCAAAAAGGTGAACACTCTACCTGTGACCTCAAATGACACAAATCCGTATTTTGACCCCCAAAAAACCTTCTTGGGTAACCCTGATTCAGAATATATAGGGGTTGGGTCTGGGGGTCTCTGGCCCTTGGTCTGGGCGTGATTGAAGGACAAAGATACTCGTGGAGAGAGACAGACAGACAGACAGACAGACAGAGTGCTTAGTTAGGAATGCTAAAACCGGTGTGCTGCGTGGCAAGAGTAACAACAAAAAGAAAGGTACAGCATGCTGGGATGAAGAGGTTAAGAGAGCAGTGGAGGAAATGAGGAAGAAGTGGTTAGAGTGGTTATGGGACTAAGAAATGAATAGATTGGGAGCAAAAAGTACGTAAAGAGACTAGTGAGGAGGAAAAAGGAGCTAAATGATGATCTAGGAAGAAAAATTAATGCAAACTACTCTGAAAATAGGATGTTTTCAGGAAAGACGTGCGGAAATGTAGAAGTGACAGCGAAAAAGAGATGTGAAAGTGTGAAAGATGTAAGTGGTAGATTATTAACCCATGGGGATGAAGCAAGGACCAGATGGAAATAATATTTTGAAAGCCTGATGAATGGGAATAGAGACCGCAGAGCCACTGTAAGCATGATCGGTATGAGGGGTGTCCAGAGAAGGAATGCTGTGCCAGGAAACGTGACACTCGAACAGGTGAAGAACGCTGTGAAGCGGCTGAAAAATGGGAAAGCAGCTGAAGTTGATGAGGTGTATGCAGAGATGATTAAATGTAGTGGAGAGAGCGGAATGAAGTGCTAGTTGGAGATATGTAGAAAGGCATACGTGAATGAAACTTGTGCGAGCAGAGTCAAAAAAGTCTGTGATTGTACCCTTTTACAAAAATAAAGGTGAGCGAAGCAAGTGTAAGAATTATCGTGGCATAAGTTAATTGAGTGTCGCAGGGAAGGTATGTGGAAGAATTTTTCTAGAGAAAGTAAGAGAGATATCAGAAGTCCTGGTGAGTGATGAACAGGGTGGCTTCAGGAGTGGCAGAGGATGTGTGGATCAAATATTTGCAGTATGACAGATAGTGGAGAAGGTTTGTGAGAAGGACTATAAGGTGTTCATGACATTCATGGATCTGGAGAAAGCATACAACAAAGTACACAGACTAAAACTGTGGACGGACTTGCGCATGTACGGTCTAGATGGCCATGTAAGTGAATGGTTCATGATCGGTGTGGGCGTGTGACAAAGTTGTGTGATGTCACCATATATATATATATTTATATATATATATATATATATATGGATGGGGTGATGAGAAAAGTAAAAACACTAGTAATGGAGAGGGTGATGGCGTTGGTAATGAATGGTGATGAATGGAATATCTCACTGAGATATTATGTCAGATTTGTTGTTCAGTACTACTTGCGAATACCGGACAAGAACTTCGTAAACTAGTACAGAGGTTTCCTGATGTCTGTGAGCGTCGTGCCTTGAAAGTAAACATAGAAAGGAGTAAAGTGATGGTTATTGAGAGAGAAGGTGATGTCCAGTGTGATATTACAGTGAATGGAGAGAGACTGGAACTTGTGAGAATTCAAATACCTGGGTACAGTGACAGAAGAGAGAAGAAAATGTCCAAAAGAAGTGGAAAGTAGAGTGACACAAGGAAGGAAAGTAGCTGGTCCAATGAAGGCCTTGTTAAGAAACAGAGGCTTGAGTGTTGCAGCTAAACGAGGCCTACATGAAGGAGTGTTAGTGCCAACATTAACATATGTATGTGAGACTATGGTGTGGCATGAAAATGGAAAGTCAATGTGAGAGCAGAGGAGATGGGACCGCAGAGGTATGTATGTGAAGTAGAGAGTGGATAGGATACAAAATAATGTGATGCGTGAAAGATGTGGAGTGAGGAAGTCTGTGGACACCAAAATCGAAAAAGTGTACTGAGATGGTATGGTCATATGGACAGAGTGGATAACAATAGAGTGGTGAAAGAGGTGTATCTTGGCAAATTTGAAGGAGGGAGAAGGCTAGGAAGGCCAACGAGAAGGTGGAGGGATATGGTGGATAAGCGTGTGAGAAAGAAAGGTTTGGAAATCGGTGATGCTTGATGCTAGGGGACTAACAAGAGGTAGAGATGGCTGGATGAATATCCTAAGGAGAAGCACATGATTAAGGATTTGACACCGTTTTTAACGCGACAGCGTCCAGATTGAGTCTATCGGATACTTTTTATGAACCTATAGAACGTGGAGAATGTTTTTGGCGTATCAGATTGAGCTAGGATTCCGGGGCTTGAATGGTGAATGAATGAAAGCGTGGCCCATTGGACTGGGCAAATTTGGCCTGTCTGGACGTTGCTACTCCTCACTCTGCCCTAGGGTGGAAAAGGAGATGTGAATGATGATGATGATATCTATATCTATCTATATCTATATATATATATATATATATATATATATCATCATCATCATCATCAGCCGTTTGAGTATCCACTGCAAGACCGGCCTATCCTGACCGAAGTCGGGATGATACAGCCAATTTTTTTTTTTTTTTTTTTTTTTTTTAAGATATCCCCGTCATGTCGACGAGGCCGGGGTATCTCTACCAAGTGGCTTAGGCTGTCTGGTAGAGATTGTATGTAGGGTCAGAAGTGCTTGTAAGTGTAATTGTAGTGTTGGAATGGCTTTGGATGTGTGTGTAGTCTGTGAACCAAGTGTAATCGGCCCACGCTAGCCAACTGGGTGAAAGCATACTTTATAGTAAGCAACACTGGTTCAACCACGGCACCCCTTGTGTCCGCCAATGCAGTACTTGGCCGGATGAACACTCCCAAAGTTTATTACCCTTGTCGGGGCGCGAACCATGGTTCACCTGTGTACAAAATGCACACTCTACCACTGTACCACAGAGGATCCATATATATATATATATATATATATATATATATATATATATATATATATATATATATATATATATATATATATATATATATATATATATATATATATGGAGCCTTTGTGGTAGAGTGGTAAAGTGAAGAACGACGGTTCGCGCCCCGCCAGGGTAAAAAAAATCTTTGGGAGCATTCTTCTGGCCACGTACTGCATTGGAGGACGCAAGGGGTGCTGTGGTTGAACCTGTGTCGCATACAATAAAGTATGGTTGCACCCAGTCGGCTTGTGCGGGCCGATTACACTTGGTTCACAGACTACACACATATTCAAAGCCACTCCAACACAACAATTACACTTACAAGCACTTCTAACCCTACATACAATCTCTACTAGACAGCCTAAGCCACTTGGTAGAGATACATTGGCTGTATCGACCCTACTTCGGTAGGGATAGGACGGTCTTGCAGTGGACACTCAAACGGCTGATGAGATGAGAGAGAGAGAGAGAGAGAGAGGGGGGGGGAAAGAATAGAAAAAAAAATGGAGCGAAGACGGAGAGAAGGTAAGTGAGATAAGAGAAGAAACGAAAGAAGAGAGAAAAAGCGGGAAGAGGTGGGAAAGGGAAAAAGGCTGAGAAAGGGGAAAAAAATGGGGGAAGAGAGAAGAGAGGAAGATAAAAGAGGACGGGAAAAAAACAGTGCATGAGAGAATGAAGCGGAGGAGAGCAGAGAAGCAGGAAAGGGAGGGGGAATAAAGGCAGGTTGACTGACCAGATATAGGTCAGTAGGGGTGGTAATGGGCTCTCAGGTCAAAAACAGTATGTGTAATCTTTGCTAATTTCTCTCCAAAAGCAAAATGAACGCCAGCAGTTAGAAAAAGGGATCCCAGAGGAAGATGAAGTAGTGAGGCTTTGGGTTAAGCAGCGACAAAACGACAAAACACCTTCCCCTCCACCAATCAATATCTCCTCACAACTTCAAAGGACGAAGAATGTCTAGAGGTGTGTGTGTGTGTGTGTGTGTGTGTGTGTGTGTGTGTGTGTGTGTGTGTGTGTGTGTGTGTGTGTTTGGAGGGGGGCGGGTTGTCGGAACTGTTTACCGAAAAAAGAATGAGAAATACATACAGGAATCGCTGAAGGGAATAGCTGGGATGTGTACTTTGAGAGAGATCTAAAGTAAATGACGTGAGGGGCTGCTTACTTTGAGACAGAACTACAGTAATGGATGGAGCGGCATTTTCGTCGAAACAGGATCGAAATAACAGAGGGTTGTGTTTGCTTTCTGTGGCACAGAAGTGGAATAAGAAAGAGCAACTATGTTTATTATGCCAAGTGGAATATAGGATGAGCTGGATATTTACTTTGTGAGATGAAGTAAAGGATGAGCGAAGTTTTTTTACTTTAAGAGATCAACTGTTCAGAAGGGGGTGTGGAGATGTTACTGTAAGAGAGAAGTAACATAGAGGATGAATGGGAATCTTTGCACTAAACAGTGAACTGATGTACTGGATGTATAGAACATGCTAGTATGTTAATAGAGCAGTGGAATAAAGGTGACTCAGAAAAAAAAAAAGTTTACAGAAGCAGAGTAGATATCTTACACAGTCCAAGGCGTTTCTCACAATTTTGTTATAATCATTTGGCACTAATCTGAACAGACTTTAACTCTTTCATTCCGCATACATGTTTTTGTTTGACATCCATTACTACCATCAGCTGATTTATCTTCAGAATAGAATTTCTATTGTTGAGGGAGTCTAAAAATTTTAGGTTGTGCTTAACCGTACCAGCTCGGTCTCTAATAAGCTTATGAAAACCGTTTCAAAAACAAAAAGTAAGATAGAAGTAACAGAAAAGTTAAGTCACTGAATGTGCAGTACAGTGAGGTTGGATGAGGAGCAAATGGAAAGTGTGAGTGCGTTTAAGTACTTGGGTAGTGTGATGAGTAAGGATGGAAGTTTAGAGGGTGAAGTGCTTGAAAGGGTACAACAAGGAAGAAAGGTTGCTGGTTCCTTAAAAACAGTGATAAGAAACAGAGAAGTGAGCATGGAGGTAAAGAAGTTGCTACATGACAGTATTGTGATACCAACTCTAACATATGGAAGTGAAGCTTGGGCCTTGCTGGAGGGACACAAGTCAAGAGTAAGAGCGGTGGAAATAAGTTATTTGAGAGGAGCATGTGGAGTCACATGGAGAGACAGACTGACAAATGAGGAAGAGAAGGAGCGTTGTCGTGTGGGTGCGTATGTGATAGGAAGCATTAGGAGAAACACACTGAGGTTGTTTGGCCATATGGAGAGGATGGAGAGTGGGAGACTGACAAGGAGGGTGTATGTGAGTGAAGAGCAGGGGGCAGAGGGAGTGGGAGGCCAAGGATGAGATGAAGGGATGGAATGGAAAGGTATAAGAGAGAGGGGAGTGTGAGCTGGGAGCAGGGCAGCGAAATGGCGGGGGACAGGGCGACATGGAGGAGCTTTGTTTGTGGCCACCCCTTACGGGATTAAGGTGTCTGGCAATAGATAGATAGAAGACAGAAGTGTTGGCCCAGTAAATATCAACCTCATAACTTCGAAGACGTCTCTTTAATTTTGATGTTGCTTCTTTCATTCGAATTTACGCAGCATCGGAGAGATTTTCCAAGCTGGAAGACTGAAATACAGCCTTAATTAAGCCTTTTATTAAAACAGGCTTTTCTTAAATAAAAAAAAATCTTACCTGATTCAAGAAGTTAAGGCGAAAACCTTACTGCAAACAGAGAGAAATGGTGCGAACACTGAGCCGAAACAGAGGAAAGGATGAGAGTTCAGCATGACAGACAGGACTATGATGAAGGAAATTAATAAAGAAAGAGATGACAGTTACTCAGAAGGACAGAGACAAGACGAGAGCAAAAATATCACTGGGAAAAAATTGCAGAACCAAGGGAGAGTGAAGAAGGCGAAGGTGGGAGGACACAATATTTTTTTCCCGACATTCTCTTTTGTTAAGGCGTGCTGAGAGGGCGGTCGGAGAGATGGCTGTCATTTAAAGAAAGAACCGAGAAGTGGGGGCGCTTACCATCCACTCATTCCGTATAGTACAGCCTTTAGGTGATTCTATACCGAGTGACAAGCCACATGAGTTCTTGTAATCCAGGATACTATTTACCACGATAGGTTAACCATGTATTCAAATGACGCTTAGAGGTTAAGGCAGTCCAACGAGATGGAGCCTGAACAAGTTTATATTCAAAAGGTTGGTTGGGATTTATTACCGACATATCTCCACTCACGAGTAAGTGAGGCTGGTTACCCCCACATTAAGTATCGCGACTTCAAGCTTTGCCCGTTACCTCAACTCCCCTTACAACACTACATATATATATATATATATATATATATATATATATATATATATATATATATATATATATATATATCATCATCATCATCATCAGCCATTACAAGTCCACTGCTGAACAAAGGCCTCCCCAACCTTCTCCACGAATTCCTTGACTGAGCCAATATTTGCCACTTTTTCCATGCAAATTTCTCTATCTCATCCCTCCACCTCCTGTCTGGCCTTTTTCTGCAACGTTTACAATCTCTTGGTGTCCAGTCAGTCAACCTCTTGCTCCATCGATTACCCCTTATTCTTGCTACGTGGCCTGACCACCTCCATTTCTGTTCTTTTATAACTTCTATAATATCTTTGACTTTAGTCTGCTCTCTCACCCAAGTTGATCTTTTCCTATCTCTTAAAGATATTCCCAACATTGACCTTTCCATTGCTCTCTGAGAAAGATTTAAATTCCATCGATTTTGTCAGTTTCCAAGTCTCACAACCATACGTCATAGCTGGAACTATACATTCGTTATATACTTTTCGTTTCATACAAACTGGCAAGCTACTTTTCATAATGTCTCTATGTTTACCGAACGTTTGCCATCCAATTGTAATGCGTCTTTTTATTTCGCTATCATTATCTTTTGTTCATTTTAGTATTTGTCCCAGGTAATTGTACTCCTCGACTTCTTCAGGAATTTCTCCACTTATTCTGATGACGCTCTTTGGTGTTTGAGGATTAAACATTACTTTAGTTTTACTCCAGTTCATCTTTAGCCCTACTTTGAGACTTTCTCTGTTCAGGTCATTTAACATTTCTTGCAATGTTTCTGCTGTTTCTGAGATTAGGACAGTGTCATCTGCAAATCTTAAATGGTTTAGCTCTTCTCCATCAATGTTCACTCCTTTATTTTCCCAGTCTAGATTTCTGAAAATACTTTCTAGGCATGCTGTAAATAACTTTGGTGAAATTGTATCTCCCTGACGCACGCCTTTCTCAATCTTAATTTTCTCTAAGTCTGTAGCAGTTCCCTCTTTATATATGTTTTCGAGCAGTTTTACAATGTTCTCATTCACTCCTTGTTCTCGCAATGAATTTATAATTGCTATGTCGCCACTGAGTCGAAAGCCTTTTCGTAATCAACAAACCTAAGCACAGTGGTTTATTATATTCTGTAGTTTTCTCAATTAGCTGATTCATTGTGAGTAAATGATCAGTAGTTGAGTACCCGCTTCGGAATCCTGCCTGTTCACGAGTTTGGTTTTCCTCCAGATTTGTAGTTATTCTGTTTGTATGGACTTTAGTGAAGAGTTTGTAAATGACTGATAGCAAACTAATGGATCGATAGTTACTAAGGTCTTTTGAGTCACCTTTTTTATAAAGTAGAATAATTATTGCATTACACCATGTTCTGGGAATTTTCTTCTGTTTTATACATTGGGTAAATAAGTGAGCAAGCCTATTTTGTACTTCCTCTCCTGCATCCAACAGTAAATCTGATACTATTCCATCTTCTCCCGGAGCCTTCCCTCTTTTCATATTTTTTAAAGAATTATTTACTTCGTCTGGTGTTACCTCAGGTATTTCACTTGTGTCAACTGAAAAGTTAGCTATTGGTACTAATGTCTTTGATGCGTATAGTTCTTTGTAAAATTCTTCAACTCTCTTCAACATCTTATCTCTGCATTTAATGGCTTCACCCTTTTTGTCTTTTAGTGATGTAATTTGTTGCTTTCCGAGTACCATTTTACTTCGGACCTGTTTCAGACTTTTTCCATTTCTGATGGTTTCTTTGATTTGATCCATGTTTCTCTTTCTTTTTTCCTCTCTTTGTCTTTTGTTGATAAGCTTATTTAATTCTGTTCGTTCTATTTCATCTTTCTTTGTTTTTACTTTCATATCCTTTCTTTTTTCCATAAGCTTAAGTGTCCTTTCTGAATACTTCTTGGCTTTGGTTGTATTTGGTTTTCCTACTACCTGCACTGATTCTTTTAGCACTTTTGCTAGTCTGTCATTCAGCTCATCAGTGTCACATTCAGCATTACTGAGAGCCTGAAATCTGTTCCTTATTTCCAACTGCAAGGCTGCTTTGTTTTCGCTGACTTTTATTGGGCATATCTTCTTATCTTTAATCATCTTCATTCTTTCACTTTTGAAATTGAATCTTGCTGTGCAACTCATCATTCTATGGTCACTTCCAATATTTACGTTTTTGGTAACGGTGACGTTTGTGATTGTGTTATTCTTATTTGCTATAATGAAGTCGATTTCATTCTTTGCTTCTCCATTTGGGCTTCTCCAGGTCCATTTTCTCCCTGTTCTTTTGTGAAAGAATGTGTTTATTATTCTCATGTTATACATTTCAGCAAAGTTTACCAGCATTTCTCCTTTTTCCTTCATTTCTCCTGTTCCAAATTTTCCCATATATGCTTCTCCATTTTTTGATTTTCCAACTTTCGCATTGAAGTCTCCCATGAGTATAGTATAGGTGGTCTTTTCCATAATCTGGTAGATGTCATCAATGAATGTTTCAATTTCTTCCTCTGAACTCTGAGAAGTTGGTGCATATACTTGTATTACTTTCAGGGTGTATTTTTTACAGTCTGATTACAACCACTGCTGCTCTGTCAGATACACTGCTGAATTTAACAATGTTGTCTGCAAGATTTCTGTTAATTAGAAATCCAACACCACTAACTCTTTCATTTTCCCTTCCTCTGTAGTAAAATAGGTGGCCACTGTCATTAAGCTGAATTACTTTTTCTTCTTTTCTGTGGGTCTCACTCAAACCTACGATATCCCAACAAATGTTTTCCAATTCAGCCATTAAGTTATCAAGTTTGTAATCTTCAGCGATGCTTCTTACATTGTATGCATAGGTCTTTATGGATTTAAGAGTGTTTAATATCCCAGTCTCTAACTTGTCAACACAGTTCTTACTCACTTTCGGTGGCACACTGCCTGTAAGCACAGGAGGCAGTGGGGTTGGACCTTTAGTAGACGATGATCCAACAGGAACTCCCGTCAAATACTTTTTAATAGAACTCATGTTTGGTTGGGAGGATTGTGGCAAATAATCTCACCTCCCTGCCACAGAGTTTCTAGTGAGATGTAATTTTTTCTGCCACCTTATTCATTATATTCGGTGGAGCAGTATGTATCTATAGGGGGTTCCATGGTCTGTGCCATCTAAGACGGTACCTTGTATCTACAAGGCCTTCCCCTATCCGCCACCTGAGGACGCGCCAGGTGGCAGTGGGATCCTGCTCCTGGTATATATATATATATATATATATATATATATATATATATATATATATATATATATATATATTATATATATATTGTTACATAGCCTATGATTTCATCATCCTTTGTGTAATGTTAACGCACAGTATGCTGCATGTTTGATCACGAGCGTGTTCTGCCTCAGTCCCCCCTTCTACCGTTATAGTAGAGTAAGTCGTCCTTTCTGTTGTTCAGAGCAGAATTGTCAGCTCTTTGTCCCCTATGGCTTCATTTGCGCGTCCTTCTTACAAGTTGTATCAAGCTCTGCTGGCCCCTATATAATGAGCTCAGTCTCTGCATTATTGCCACTTAGATCTACTCCTCATTTTGCTCACATCTCTGTCCTCCCCTGTACAGTTATTATTATTGTGAGTGCTCAGGAAGTCTCCAACCATCTAGCAGCTGTGTGTAATTTGAGTATAACTGTTGTTGCATTTTTTCTTGTACTGTGTAGCATAAGGTTAATTCTTGGGCCTAGTAAGGTTTTTGTAATTTGTGTAAGGTTCTTGTTGTCAGCCATCATTAATAATATTTTGTATCTGTAATAATATATCTGGCATTCACTGAGTATTATCTGGTATCTCATTTTAACAGGGCTGACTTAGATAAATTTACTCATGCTAATTTCGTGTTAATAGAGGCTATTGCAGTTAACCATATATTTAACCTGTTTTTTGCCATTACATTATCCTTATGAGTCCTGAATGTTTTGTTGTTAGTTTGAGCATTAAACTTTAACTTGTAATTTTACCTAACTCTTTTATTTTGAACCTGGACCTTTACGGGACAGTAGTGATTATTAGTATTCTCACTTAAAGTGTACATTATCTTTCTCTGTTCCGTAACATAAATTTGGCGACCTCTTATGAGGATATTCAGGATATTATCATAAGGATATTGCTTGATATTTTGTGACTGTGATTTATTCATGATGTCTACTATTACTACACTTGATGAAGCCAAAGATTTTTTGTCAAATGTGCAAACAGTGTGTGATGTAGAAAACAGAACAAAGAATGAACTTAAGCTTGTTGCTCAACAATTGGGAATTGCAGTTCACTCTCATCATTCTAAAGATCAAATTGTTGGCATGATTAATAAGACCTTGTTTAATGTAACTCCTCCAAATGAGCAAACGCAGATTGAAATAGCTAAGTTACAGCTAGCCCTGCAGGAGGCTCGTGTTAAGGAGGCTGAATTTCAAGCAAATGCTAAGGAGGTTGAATCTCAGGCTCGGATTCAGGAGGCACAGATACAGGCTCAGGCACAAATTGAACTAGCTAGGATTCAGGCAGACCATGAGTATCGCATGAAACAAGGTGGAACTGGATCATCTAGCTCTGAAGATTTTGATGTGGCTAAAAATGTTAAACTTGTCCCTCCTTTTAATGAATCTGATTTAACAAAGTATTTTCAGTTGTTTGAGAGGGTAGCTACAGGCTTTAATTGGCCCAAAGAGTATTGGCCAGTACTCCTTCAAACTGTTCTCACCGGTAAAGCTCAAGTAACTTATGCATCTTTGCCTAAGGATCAATCTGATAATTATGATGTAGGTAAGAGCTTGATTCTTAAGGCCTATGAGCTTGTTCCTGAAGCCTATAGAGTAAAATTTAGGACAACTTATAAGCAAGACAAGCAATCCCATGTTGAGTATGCAAAAATCAAAGAAGATCTGTTAGAGCAGTGGTTAAATTCTAAGAATGTGGATTCTGATTTTGGTAAATTTAAGCAGATGAAATTTAAGCAGATGATTTTGCTGGAGGACTTCAAGAGGTGTATTTATAAAGATGTAAGCCTATATCTTGATGAGAAAAGAATAGATAATTTGTCTGATGCTGCAGTTTTAGCTGATGAATATGTTCTCACTCACAAGAGGTATTTTAGAGAAAAAAGGAAAGCTGAGAGTAAGTACGTTGCCTCTACTCAGAGTACAGGTAACAGGAAAGAGAATAAAGATGATGTTTCTCAGGAAGTAAATACCAGCTTCACCTCTAGATTTCAGAAAAGTAAATGTACTTATTGTAGTAAGCTTGGTCATACTACGGACAAATGTTTCAGGAGACAGCGGGATGTGAACAAAAAGGAGTCTTTAAATATTCAGTCAATTGGTCTAGTGTCCACCCTTGAGAGTTCCCAGAATTCTATAACTGAGTTAACTGAACCTGCTTTGAGGGGTAACTTAAATTCTCATGATGGAGCTCCTCTTTTGAGCAGTAACGTGGGTGACACTCTCAAGAGTTCATGTGCTAATTTCCTGTCTGATGGTTTTGTCAGTCCTCTGGACAGTAATGACAGGAAATCAGTTCAAATATATCGTGATACAGGTGCTTGCCAATCCCTTATGCTGACCAGTGTTCTAGGCTCTAATGTTAATTCCTCTGATGAAACTGTAATCTTACAAGGTGTAGGGAATAATTACTTCTCTGTCCCTCTGTGCAGAGTGAATTTAGAGTCTGGTTTTGTTAATGGTTCTGTTATGGTTGGGTTGGTTGAGACACTCCCAGTGTCAAGTGTAACTTTCTTACTTGGAAATGATATTTGTGGAAGTCAAGTGTGTCCAGGTCCTCAGTTGTCTAGTGAGCCAGTGGCTGCAGCCCAGGATTGTGATCTCCCTGATGTGTTCCCTGCATGTGCTGTCACTAGGGCTAAGTCTAAAGTTACTGGTGATTTAGAGGATAATGATGATGATGATGTTATCCTAGCTGACACTTTTTTGCTAATTTGGACCACTCACCAGATGAGGCAGTACCCCGTAGTGTTGATAATTTGTCTCGTCAAGAGTTGGTTGAGTTGCAGGTTGCTGACCCTGAGTTGAAAGGTCTTGCTAACTCTGCTTGCAGTGAGGAAGAGTCAACTGGTGCTTCTACTTGTTATTATATAAAGTCAGGAGTACTTATGAGGAAGTGGAGACCCCCAACAGCATCAGCCGACTGTGAATGGGAGGTTGTACATCAAGTTGTCATCCCTCGTGTTTGTAGGCAGGATATCATTAGAGTGGCTCATGATTCCAGTTTGGCAGGACACTTTGGAGTGAGGAAGACTGTGGCACGCATTTTCAAACACTTCTACTGGCCAGGTATCTTCAGGGATGTTTCCTGGTATTGTAAGTCTTGTCACACCTGTCAAGTTGTGGGGAAGTGTAATCAGACCGAAAAGGTTGCACCTCTAGTTCCCATTCCTCCTTTTGAGGCGCCATTCACCCGTGTGTTGGTGGATATTGTGGGCCCTCTTCCTAAGACTTCTTCAGGATTTTCTTATGTGTTGACCCTGATTGATATGGCTACTCATTATCCTGAAGCCATTCCACTTAGAAATATCTCAGCAAAGAACGTGGTTAAGGAAATGCTAGGGTTCTTCACAAAGTTTGGTCTGCCCAAGGAGGTACAGTCAGACCGGGGAAGTAATTTCATGTCAAATGTTTTCAAGCAGTCTCCGAAAGAGTTGGGCATCACCCAGATCACGTCTTCAGCTTACCATCCCCAGACCCAAGGAGCCTTGGAGAGATATCATCAAACACTCAAATCGATGCTCAAGAAATACTGCTTGGAACATCAGAAAGACTGGGATAAAGGACTTCCATTTGTTGTATTTGCCGCAAGAGAATCTCCAAATGAATCACTGGGCTTCTCACCTTTTGAACTACTGTTTGGCCATGAAGTAAGAGGACCCCTTAAGTTACTCAAGGAATGCTGGCTGTCGGAGGAAGGTGACGTCAACCTGCTGGAGTATGTGATGAAGTTCAAAGAACGGCTGTCCACTGCTTTACAGCTGGCGAGAGAGAATTTAGGAGCTGCTCAGGAGAAGATGAAGACTTGGAATGATAAGAAGTCCAGGTTACGCCACTTTCAGCCAGGAGATCAGGTTTTGATTCTGCTGCCGGTGCATGGGCAACCTCTTCAAGTCAAGTTTAGTGGTCCTTATTTCGTGGAGAAGAAACTCAGTGATGTCAACTATGTCATCGCCACACCAGATCGTAGAAAGAACAAGCAACTATGTCACATCAACATGCTAAATTTATATCACAGGCGGGACGAAAATAACCCAGTCTGCACTGTAGCTGTTCCACCCGAGTCTGCAAGTGAAGCTCTCCCATGCAGTATGAGCCTGAGTGATAATTTGGGGAAGAATCCTGATATCATGAATGACCTCCAGACTAAGCTTTCTCATCTACCTCCCGAGGAAAGGCAGGAGTTTTCGGCATTACTGCAGGAGTACCCGCAAGTGTTCCGTGCCACTCCAGGAAGAACCACTGTGTTGATGCATGATGTCGATGTCGGAGACGCAAAGCCATTTAAATTGCCTCCTTACCGTGTGAACCCAGTGAAAGTTCCTCTCATCCAGAAGGAGCTTGGCTACCTGTTGGACCACAAGATGATTGAGCTCTGTCAGAGCGAGTGGAGTTCTCCTGTCACTCTGGTCCCTAAGCCGGGTGGGTCACAGCGGCTTTGCATCGACTACAGACGTGTTAATCAGATAACCAAAACAGACACTTACCCTCTCCCTCGTGTGGAAGATTGCATAGACAAGATCAGAAAGGCTAGGTACATAAGTAAGTTTGATTTGTTAAAGGGATACTGGCAAGTACCTATGACTGAACGTGCTAGGGAGATCTCATGTTTTGTAACACTAGGAAAGACTTTTGCATGTTCTGTAATGCCATATGGTATGAAGAATGCACCAGCCACATTTCAGAAGCTCATGAATGTTGTAACAGAGGGTTTGGCAGGGTGTGTTGTTTATATTGATGATGTATTAATCTTCAGTGACAACTGGAAAGATCACCTAAGCCATGTCAGTAAATTTCTTGAGCGTTTGGTTCATGCTAATCTTGTAGCTAATTTATCAAAGTGTGAGTTTGGTCAAGCTAAAGTTCAGTACCTTGGGTATGTAATTGGTGATGGACATGTTGCACCACCAGGAGCTAAGGTTCAGGTTATAAGTGATCTTCCCAGACCTAAAAGTAGGAAAGAGCTACAAAGATTTTTGGGAATGGTAGGTTATTACAGGAGATTTGTTCTTAACTTTTCAATTCTTGTATCACCAATTACAGACCTACTGAAAAAGGGAGTTAAATTTGTCTGGACCGATAACTGTGAATCCTCTTTCAGCAAACTTAAAGCTATCCTATTAAGTCAGCCAGTGCTCGCTACTCCAAATTTTGCTAAGCCTTTTAAGATGTCTGTTGATGCAAGTGATACAGGAGCTGGGGCTGTTTTGCTGCAAGAGGATGATCAGGGTATTGAACACTCTGTATCTTATTACAGTAAGAAGTTCACTCCACCTCAAAAGAACTACTCAACTATTGAGAAAGAGCTTTTGGCCTTGATTTTGGGTTTACAGCATTTTTCATTTTATTTGTGTTCTGGTTTTGACCCCATAGTCATTTATACGGATCATAACCCACTGAAATTCCTTAGTAAGTTTAAAGATAAAAATCAGAGATTGACAAGATGGAGTCTACTTCTTCAGGAGTATTCATTAGACATACAACATGTCAAGGGGAAAGAAAATGTTATTGCAGTTTGCTTATCTAGACTTTAGACAGATTGTTTTAGAGTAATAAGAAATTTCCTTTGTAAATTTCTTTTCCTTTGTGGTGAGGTGTTACATAGCCTATGATTTCATCATCCTTTGTGTAATTTTAATGCACAGTATGCTGCATGTTTGATCACGAGCGTTTTCTGCCTCAGTCCCCCCTTCTACCGTTATAGTAGAGTAAGTCGTCCTTTCTGTTGTTCAGAGCAGGATTGTCAGCTCTTTGTCCCCTATGGCTTCATTTGCGCGTCCTTCTTACAAGTTGTATCAAGCTCTGCTGGCCCCTATATAATGAGCTCAGTCTCTACATTATTGCCACTTAGATCTACTCCTCATTTTGCTCACATCTCTGTCCTCCCCTGTACAGTTATTATTTTTGTGAGTGCTCAGGAAGTCTCCAACCATCTAGCAGCTGTGTGTAATTTGAGTATAACTGTTGTTGCATTTTTTCTTGTACTGTGTAGCATAAGGTTAATTCTTGGGCCTAGTAAGGTTTTTGTAATTTGTGTAAGGTTTTTGTTGTCAGCCATCATTAATAACATTTTGTATCTGTAATAATATATCTGGCATTCACTGAGTATTATCTGGTATCTCATTTTAACAGGGCTAACTTAGATAAATTTACTCATGCTAATTTCGTGTTAATAGAGGCTATTGCAGTTAACCATATATTTAACCTGTTTTTTGCCATTACATTATCCTTATGAGTCCTGAAAGTTTTGTTGTTAGTTTGAGCATTAAACTTTAACTTGTAATTTTACCTAACTCTTTTATTTTGAACCTGGACCTTTACGGGACAGTAGTGATTATTAGTATTCTCACTTAAAGTGTACATTATCTTTCTCTCTATATATATATATATATATATATATATATATATATATATATATATATATATATATATATATATTAGGGTTATAACCTTTTTATTTTTTTTCCAAATAAAAGATAGCCTGTATCATAAATTGATGAACTTTTGTTTAAAAACAAAGAAAACAGCCCTTATTCCTCTCAGTTAAAAAAAAAAAAAAAGGTCACATCCAAATGAAAAAAAAATGGATTACCATATATTTAGCATTACCACACGCAAGTTTTATCACTTTCTTAAACTTTATAAAGATTTTTTTTTATAACTTTATAGACTTCTACAGAAGATTTTAGTACTATTTAGAACTTTCTAGAACAGTTGATAACGCTCTAGTATAGTTTAACATTGTTTAGAACATTCTAGAATAATCTAAATATTATAAAACAGAATTCAGTTTTCAGCATCAAACAGTTACCTTCACAGTTTGCAGGCGAAGTCAGCAAAATAATTGCTTAGTATGTTACTGTTATATATTAAATATATTTGTTTTTCAGATAAGCATGATTGATGAAAGGGTGTACCAGGTAGTACTACTTAAAAATGAAAGAACCAAAATAAAATTGGATACATTGCATTCGGAAAATGGCAAGGCTGAAATTATTGCTGAAGGAAGTGCAAAGGTTATTGATGAATACAACTTATGGCATGCAATAAAAATTATCACTGCTGATACAATTAGCATCAACACCAGGAAAAAGAGTGGAGTTGTCAAACTGCAACAAATGTTCTTGGATAAGAGTCTCAACAGACAACAATTTCTTGTTTGTCAGCGTCACATTCTGGACAGGATTCTTCATTTGGTGATAGACGAAAACACCAATGCGCCAAACATCGAATATCCATTTGTGTCTCAACTTATAAAAAATTATGAAAAACTAAAATCACTGTCTGTTAATGGAACAGAAGAGATCCTTGATAAGTCAGGATGGAGAGATGACATTTAACACGAGTGCTTAGATTCTTTGCAGAAAAAGGGCATTTTCCTTTTATAAACTTTCACAGAACTCCAAATACCTGTCATGCGAGGTGTAATTCAAGAGCAATGCTCGCTATCCTTGCATTCATTCTCATACATACAACAGGGAAGACTATGGAGAAGACATGCAGATTCATTTCGTACGAATGGGCAAAGTACTGGTCTACTACTCAGATATACAATGAACATGACTTCAAGAACTTGTCAGAAATATTGAAATCTTACAAAAAAGCACTAAACTCATTGCAGAATCACTCGAAGCAGGAGCCATCCTCACTCAAGATACCAAGAAGTAATCAGTGTGCAGAAAGTGCAAACAAAGTGATGCAGGAACTTTATGCTGCCTGCATAAACAAAGCCAAACTGCTACTTAGATTTATTCTAGGTAATAGACAGTGATTTTAAGTATTAATGTATTTGTATAAGCTCTTTTTTTATTATTATTATACATGTAAATATACACTAGCAAAAATCGATTTTTTAAAATTTCAGGGTGATTTTTTTTTTTTTTTTTATTGAGAGGAATAGGGGCTTTTTTCTTTGTTGTTAAGCAAAAGTTCATCGACTTGAGGTACAGAAATATAAGACTGTAAAAAAGTTATAACCCTATTATAGAGAGAGAGAGAGAGAGAGAGAGAGAGAGAGAGAGAGAAACAAATGGATGATTAATGACAAAAGACCCCTTTGGTAACCCCACCCACCCCTGCAGTATCCAAAGGGAAAAAGAAAATTATTTACTGGTTAAGAAAGTAATTTGCTTCTCTGTCCAGAATGGGATATCCGGTTAATGTGAAAAATACTCATGAGTCTGCCAAAAATCTCCAGGTGCCAACCACCAGAGAGAAAAAAAAAAGCGAACATAAGGCATTTAACAGAAGTTACACTGCCTGGCTAATAATTTGACAAAGTCAACAGGTGTTACCCAGAATAAAACCCATCTTTCATTTTGTCCGAAGACGTTTTCCTGGGATAAATAAACTCCTTTGTCATCAGCCAATGGAAAAATTCTCTGTTTATCTCGAGCACGTTATTTACTCGTATCGCATAAAATCATGTGTATGTAGCCGGAATGAAGCCCATATCTACCCCTTTATCGGCCTGGCAAACTCCCTGTAAATAATACTATTTTCTACCGATAGCCTGAGTTAAGCAGGGAGACTCATCTTTCGTATATGGAAATCCACCCCGCCTGTGCGTGTGTGTGTGTGTGTGTGTGTGTGTGTGTGTGTGTGTGTTGAATTGCGAGTCATCCGACTTGTGGGGCATGGTATGCCGGTTGGTATGTTGGTGACTGGGTGAGTGGATTGGTTAGTGTAGGCTGGTGGTTTCACAGGCGGATTAGGTGGAGTGGGTGGGCGAGAGGAAGGGAAAGGGTTGTTGGGCTGGTTAAGTGGGGTGGAGTGGGGTTCGTGCATTAAGTGGGTGGGTGGTGGAGATACCCTGTAGGACAAGGCAAAAGACGGGTTTATGTCGTCCTAATTCCGAGACATACTATATTGAGTATGATTGTGGGTATGTGCGTTATTGGATGGGTGTGTAGGTGGGTGGAGAGACTGGGAAAACAGGCCTCTGGGATTACGTCATTTGAATGAATATGTCCGAGTTGGGAATAGGTCAGTGTGCGGAAAATCGGTCCACAGGGGATATTATTCTGGAGTCATGCAGAAGTAGGTATATAGATCCAGTGGGTTACAACAGGCCCATAGTGCAATACGTCTGTTGGTTAAGAGTCTGTGTTTCAAATGCACGCATCAGTCGGTGATATAACCACGTCCGATAATAGGTTTATGAGGAAAATATGTTCACTGTGAAAAATATGCCCATCGGTATACGTCCATGTAGGAAACCTGCATCCATGGAGAGATTCAAGGTCGAAGGAAAAATTTGTCCATGGGGAGAAAATACATCAGTGGGGAAAATTAGTTCCCAGGAAAATAGGTTTACGTAGAAAAGTAGGCGTCTTAAAAAAAAAAAATTGTCATCAAGGAAAATAGGTCCATGGGGGATTGTGCTCCGAGTGGTGAAAATGTCCATTGATAAAAACATTCATGGGGTGAAAACAGGTCCATAGGGGCATACACGTACTGTAAACATACATAGAGCTATTTAAAATAAATAGGACTTAAAATCTCCAACTTTTAACAGCAACCGTTGCCTGGAAATAGGCTTACCACTGCACACCTTGGACCAAACAACCATTAGCCTGATCCTAGTACCACTTCGTCATCCAATTATTATAATTCATAATTTACTTTCATTTTAATCATTTAGGCATAGAAAGCCAACCGAAACGAAAGGAAAAATCCCTTTGTAACTGTGTTGAGCACCTCATTTCTCCTCCTCATTCCTCGAAAATTCATAGGTATCCACTACTCTCTCTCTCTCTCTCTCCCTCTCTCTCCTGGTAACAAATGAATGCATCGAACTTGTTCACTCTGTGTTCGCTGGTTCAAACCTACAGTACAGGAAATTGTGGGGCGCAGCCAAATATACATATGTCACTTGCCTGACTCTATACCAGAAACAAGTTGTTAAATAATCAAGGTGATATTTTCCTGTTATCAAAGTCAAACCTTCAGAGTAAATATTACTATTGCTTTATCCACTAGTACAAGCCAAAAGCTGGAGGAATATTTTTCGGCAGAAATGCATCGAAGGCAACATCTGTGCTCGTGAATGCGACATTGCTACATTCACGGGTTGGCTGGACGAGGGTGACTAAGAACTCCTGGCCGCAATAGTACTTCCACAACACATAAGCAATTGTTTCAATCCAAGTGTATGAGTTTGCCTCGAATGAACTGCATCATTCCATAGTTTCCATAATACCATACAATTTTCTCATCAATAGACAGTTGTGCTAAGAATACTCCATATACCATAAATTTTCATCCAAATAATCCATCAGGGGCCTAATATTGAATGCCTTGTCTTCCTTGTTCTGTGATGCATTTTCATTGTTTGCAAAATGAAGACATCGCTTGATTTGTATGTATACCTATTTCTTGGCAAAGCATCCCTCGCAATCTTTGCGTAAGATCCTTTTCTGAGTTCCAATAACGGGATTCACTTGGTAGTCTGTGATAACCAGACAATATTAAAAATTCAAAGACATCTCTGGGGCAATCTGAAGTTAGGTTGAGGTCACGCTTATTATTTTGAGGGGCATAAATTTTATCTGTTTTGCTATTATTTCCAACAATTCTTCCGAGAATAATAATTCAAAGAGCTCTAAGTTACTCATTCCCCTCGTGAAATAATTTCATTTTTTTTTCTGCTCCATTTTTTTTTTTTTTTTTTTAGCTGATGATACTGTGGCTCCTTTTTCTTTTAGAGAGAATCATGTGATCTTGATATTTATTTTTAGGCGGTTCATGTGGATGTTGTTACCACTTGATGATACCTCATTTGTGTTTTCTTCATATTTATGCAATTCATCTGAAAGAGAGAGAGATTGTTCAGGTGCTTGAGGATGCAAAAGTGGATATATGTGGATTGACTGAAACTAAATGTAAAGGTGAAAAGGTGAGAGAATGGGAATATGGTTTAGGTATATGTGCGGGAGTCAATGAAAATGAAAGGGCAAGAGAGGGAGTATATCTGATGATAAGCAAGAAGTGGAAGGAGAATATAAGAGAGTATGGAACAGTGGGTGCAAGGATTGTATGGGTGAGGATGAAAGTAGGTATACAAGCGTGGGCGATTGTATGTGTGTATGCCCCGACAGAGGATCGAGTAGCAAGAGTGAAAGATGAGTTTTGGGCGAGTGTAGAAGCGTGTATGGACAAGTTTGAGATGAGCGAGAGAGTGCTGTTGATTGGAGACATGAATGGCAAAGTTGGGAATGTACGAGTGGATGGAGTGGTTGGTCAGTGGGGTGTGCCAGCTGACGTAGATGGGAATGGAAGTGCTTTGGTGGACATCTGTGCTTGTAAGGGGTTGGCAATAGCCAACACCTACTTTCGGCATAAGATGATCCACCGGTATGCATGGAGAGTAATGAGGAGGATGGATGGTGAACTTGTTGAACGAAAGGCAATGACAGACTGGGAAGGTATGAGCTAGAGCGGATGGAAGGGGTGGAAGACGTATGTAAGATATTCACGAAAGAGATAGGCGCAGCGTGTGAGGCAGTTTGTGGAGTGAGGAGGAGATGCAAGGGTGTGCAATGGACAGCATGGTGGAATGATGAGGTGAAACGAGCTGTGGAACAAAAGAAGAAGGCATATAGCGAATGGTTAGCGAGTAGAGGTAGGGGAGAAGATGAGAGAGAGAAGAGAGAGGTATATGTGAGCAGGAGAAGGGAGGTTAAGAGACTGGTGAAGGAGAGTAAAAAGAAAGTGGATAAGGAGTTTGGGAGGAATCTGAGTGTGAAATGGAGGGAGAGTAAGAAATTGTTTTGGAAGGAGGTAAAGAAATTAAGGCAGTGTGAAAGGGGAAATAGTAGGGGAGTGAAAGATAGGAATAATAGATTGTTGGTGGAGAAGAGAGACAAACTGAGGAGATGGAAGGAGCACTTTGAGGATTTGTTGAATGTGGGGAGTGAGAGCAGTGCAAGTATAAGTGGTTGGGGAATGGCTGGGAGAAGAAGAGATGAGAGGAGGGAGGAAGAGATCAGTAGGGTGGAAGTAGTGGAAGCGATGAAGAATATTAAGTTGGGAAAGGCCCCAGGAATTGATGGAGTGTGTGGTGAAATGCTTAGGTATGGGGGTGAGATTGTTGTGGAGTGGATATGGAAGTTGTGTAGATTGACTTGGGAAGAGGGAAGGGTTCCAGAGGACTGGAAATCAGGTATATTGTTCCTTTATACAAAGGAAAAGGAGAGAGAGAAGTATGTGGTAACCATAGGGGTATTTGCCTACTTAGTGTGACTGGTAAAATATATGGTAGAATACTCATTGATGGGGTTAGGCATATGACAGAGGAGCTAGTTGGAGAAGAACAAGGGGGATTTAGGAAGGGAAAAGGGTGTGTAGATCAGATATTTGTTCTAAGATGTTTAGTGGAAAAGTATCTAGTGTATGCTGCCTTCATGGACTTGGAGAAAGCTTATGACAGAATAGATAGGCAAGGTATGTGGAAGGTATTAAGAATATATGGAGTGAAGGGGAAATTGTTGAGTGCTGTGAAGAGTATGTACGAGGGAGCTAGGGTTACGGTGCGAGTGGATGGTGAGCTGAGTGAGTTCTTTGATCTCAATGTGGGACTGAAACAGGGTTGTGTGATGTCTCCATGGCTGTTTAATATATACATGGATGGGGTTGTAAAGGAGGTGCAGGGTAGGGCAGTGGATGTGGGGATGGCTCTAATGAATGAGGGTGAGATTTGGAAGCTTCTGTTGTTGCTGTTTGCTGATGATACAGTATTTTTGAGTGAAGATGAATGGGAGTTGCAAGGTTTGGTGAATGAATTTGGGACAGTGTGTAGGAGGAGGAATCTGAAAGTTAATGTAAACAAAAGTAAAGTTATGGTGTTTGAGAGGAATGAAGTCACAAAGTGTGCAGTGAGGTTGGATGGTGAGGATATGGAGAATGTGAGTGCATTCAAGTATTTGGGTAGTGTGATGAGTAAGGATGGAACTTTGGGGGATGAAGTGCGTGAAAGGGTGCAGCAGGGAAGGAAGGTCGTTGGTTCACTGAAAGCAGTGATGAGAAATAGGGAGGTGAGTATGGAAGTTAAGAAGTCACTGCATGATAGTGCTGTGATCCCTACCCTGACGTATGGAAGCGAGGCATGGACCTTGCAAGAGGGGAACAAGTCAAGAGTGAGAGCGGTGGAAATGAGTTACTTGAGAGGAGCATGTGCAGTGACGTGGAGGGACAGGTTGACGAATGAAGAAGTGAAGGAACGATGTGGGGTGGATGTGGATGTGGTTGAGAAGATTAGGAAAAATACACTGAGGTGGTTTGGACATGTGAAGAGAATGGAGAATGAAAGATTGACTAAGAGGGTGTATGTAGGTGAGGTGGAGGGAGGAAGAGGGAGAGGTAGACCGAGGATGAGGTGGAGGGATGGAGTTGAGAGGTATATGAGGGAGGGGGGGGTGAGTTAGGGGGAGGGTAGTCAAATGGTGAGTGACAGAGCGACTTGGAGGCGTTTTGCCTGCGGCCACCCCTTGCGGGATTAGGGCGTCGGGCTATAGAAATAGAAATAGAATAGATCTGTACCACTTACATCTGGTAGAAAGAAAGTAGGATCCCTGAAATCGTCAACGATGATACATCATCGAAATCTTCAACTATCAGTTCTTCAACATTTGGAGGAACTTTAGTAACGTCCATTCTGTTCACTCTTTGAGGTACAGGGTGTTCTTCAGTATGACTGATTGGACTTCGTATCGAGTACAAAATAATATCATAAGTTGAAACTATGTGGTGCTTCTATTTTGACCTGAAAAAAGAAAGTATATAAAAAATCTAAACTTACTGCAGTTGTACATTTTTAGACGTGATATTAATGCAAAGAGAAATAGACAATATCTATAAAACCAATTTTCTCTCATAGCTCCATGAAAGAAAATGGAATATTTGTCAGTCAGCTGCTCATTATTATTATTATATATATATTTTTTTAGGACCAACATTTAAAATGACATAACTTACTTAAATGAAATCAATGAAATTTCTTTGTCTTGTGGTATGAAACCTTGAATGTTGAACACAATCTTTTATGTCTGATTTAACTCAGATCAATATTAACACTAGAAATTGAATTCAGAGTTGAGCAAATAGAACAATGTCATTACTCCAAGATAAGATCCTTTGTGTTTACATATCTTGGTAAAGGATCACAAACGTAAATTGTTTCTTCTGGAATGTAAAAGAATCAAAGGTTGTTATAAAACTGAGCATATAGAACAATCTCATAAGCTCCAGGATAAGATACCTTGTGTTTACATATCTTGGTGAAGGATCTATCTATCTATCTATCTATTGCCAGACGCCTCAATCCCGTTTGGGGTGGCCACAAACAAATCGCCTCCAAGTCGCCCTGTCCCCCGCCATTTCACTACCCTGCTCCCAACTCACACCTCCCTCTCTCATATACCTCTCCACCCCATCCATCCATCTCATCCTCGGTCTCCGCCTCCCTCTTCCACCCTCCACCTCACTCACATACACTCTCTTCGTCAGTCTTTCACCCTCCATCCTCTCCACATGGCCAAACCACCTCAGTGTGTTCCTCACAACGCTTCCTATCACATCCACATCAACACCACAACGCTCCTTTATATCCTTATTCGTCAGCCTGTCTCTCCACGTGACTTCACAGGCTCCTCTTAAATAACTCATTTCCACTGCTCTCACTCTTGACTTGTGTCCTTCCAACAATGTCCAAGCTTCACTTCCGTACGTTAGAGTTGGTATCACAATACTGTCATGTAGTAACTTTTTTACTTCCATGCTCACTTCCCTGTTTCTTATCACTGCTTTCAAAGAACCAGCAACCTTTCTTCCCTGCTGTACCCTTTCAAGCACTTCACCCTCCAAACCTCCATCCTTACTCATCACACTACCCAAATACTTAAGGATCACAAACGTTAATTGTTTCATCTTCTGGAACGTAAAAGAATCAAAGGTTATTTATTATAAAATGGGTAAAATTTTTAACAAAATGTTACAAAAAAATCCACCATCCTAAAAAAAGGATTATGGGCTATAAAGCGCCGTTCAGTGACAACCATCTGGTTCATAGGACGTGCCCATACAGCTACCTGCCTAGTGGTCTGCCCTGTTCCTCTATCATATTGCGATTATTGTGTATGATGCAGGTACGTAGTCGATTATATGCACAATACATGCCCCCCAAAAAACACCCCAGAGACGTTCCAGACGCACACCAGAGGCCACCAATGCCTGCCTTCCCTTAACCCCCTCACTGACCAGCATCCCATCATTCAAAACGATACAGTGACTCAGTGAGTAAGTGACACAGGATCACATTCTTGGTGTGCCCCTCTATGGATGACACAAAGAAAAAACAATGAAAAATGTTATAATGTACAAGTGGCTAAATGTTTTGCTGCATTTTTCCGCCATTCCCTTTTGTTAGGTTGACTGTTGTAGAAGCCAAAGGGTCATACGGCTGTTACTGAAAAATACTGAACAGAAATGCAGAAAGGCTGAAAATTTTGATGGAAAATCAATAAATAATTGAAAAAACAAAGAATAAATAATTAAAGAAGGTCGAATCTAGAATGCAGAATGCTTTGTTGTTCTGTTTGTGTTATTCACCGGGTCGGTCAGGATCACTTGATGGTCGTGATCGTCAGCTTTTACCTTCCCGGAAGCGAGCTGAGAGCTCATATAATCTGATCTAAGGGCAAGGCTGTGACCTTCACACACGCACACACCCATCCCCTTGCTTAAGGGGGACAGTAACCACCCACTTCGTCAGTGAAACTTTTCACAACCTGAGCGAGGTGTGAACTCCCGTCTACCAGATGGAAAGTGAGAACGTTACCACTGAGCCAGCGAGCGGTGTGTGTGTGTGTGTGTGTGTGTGTGTGTGTGTGCTTTCATCATTATTTCTTAATATGGCGTGAGAGACAGCTGTTTTATTGCGAAAACTGAACCGAGATGAAAACAAGCCAACAGCATATTACACAAAGAAAAGAGAATATAAGCTACTAGGCAAGACAGCTGAAATGTTTACTCTTTTTGTCGTAATTCGCTTCTATTATGGCGAACGTCGTGGTGCTGAGGAAGACAGAATTAACAAAAAATGTAGAATGAAAAGTGTAAAGATTAGCTAAAAGGGGGAATTATTATCAACCATTCACTTTGTTAGGGCTAATGTTGAGTTGAGGATGTGTCACAGTAGCTTGAGTGTCAATAATGTTACCAAAGCTGGGAATAGAGCCGCTATTAGTAGAGGCGCTACATAGCGCCCCTACTATTTTCATAGCTATGGTAGTAACGCCATTACTTTTTTTAGCCAGTAGCGGAAATGAGAGCGCCGCTACTTTTTGGCCGTACTCACGCGACGAATACAGGTCCGGAGTCGGTGAGTACATACAGATATGCCGACGGTTTAGTTGTAATTATTAATGAGGAAAAATAATACTTTCGTCAATTCTGTCAATTCATGATGTTTGTTCTACATTACATCAGTTATTTATTAATTATTATTTATTAGTAATGTCACGGGTGTCAGCTAGATGTAGGCAATGCTAACAAACAAACAAACACACACACACACACACACCTGTAACTAGGCTATCCCCGTCTCTAACTCCCGCTTTCTCCCTCACTCTCTCTTTCAGACTAATTCTTACTACGTTATTATTTCTTAACAGTATGTTACTTTCAGTTTAAAGTAATGGAAAAAACAATGCTATTATATAAATAGCCTTTAAAAGAAAGCCCTAGTTCATTTTTACTTTCGTTTTCGTACATATCTCACATACCGGTAGGTATCGTTGAAAATAAACCAATATAATATGTATCAATGGTAGGCCACATTTGTTTTGCCTTTTATTTACGGATGTTACTTTCAGTAGGTATACTAGGTAACAACGTAAAATAACATTTGTCACATTATACAGTTAATAGCTTTTTCCTGTACCTTCGGCTCTAAGCTTCATTAAAATGACACCGACATTTATATGATGCTTTTTTTTTTTTTTCTTCAGTATAAGTATATACTGACATTACTGGTACACAACATAACCACTCAGACTGACTGGTATTATCAAAACAGTATATAGCGTATTGCCATATCACAGATTTTTTTAAATCTTTCCTTCGTCTACCTTTTTCTTATCCAAAGTAGCGGGAGCAGGAGCGCCGTTACATTTCGTATCAAGTAGCTAAACCAGTAACGCCACTACTTTTTCGAGCTAGTAACGGGAATGGGAGCGCCGCTACTTTTTATTAGTAGCGTTCCCAGCATTGAATGTCACCATTACTGTCTCATGGTTGGAACCACTCAAGCATTCCAGCTACAGCTATTCGATTTAATTGATGAAAGTGAGCCCTGGAGCCTGAGTATGACTGAAAAACACAAGCCGAAGATGAGGAAGTAAATACTGTGCATAAAACACCGGGAGGAAATTACATAACAAAGAATAAAGGCTACAGATCTAAAATAATAATAATAATAATAATGTTCTACTGTGTTTTCATTTCGCTTTTGTTAGGGTGAGTGTTGCAGAGGATGTAAGGAAAGACAGTTGTTATTAAGAAAGAGGAATCCGTGATGGAACAAGACTAAGTAAAAGGAAAACTTAAAAAAAAAAAAAAATAGCAGGCGAAGCATTTGCTGTTTTTCCTCAACTTGCTTTTGTTAGTGCGAATGTGTGATGCCAAGGGCGTAGGATGAGACGACTGACTAGGAAAGAATCGATGCCATAAAGGGAAAATTAGAGAATGAAACTACGGAGCTGATTTCTTTTTTGCATTTTTTTGCCATTTGTTTTTCCTACGACGTTGGAAAGACGGATAATATTGTTATGAAGGGAGATTTGCCAGCTAGGTAGTCTCATACCTTCGAGACGTTTCTCGTATCCTAAGTTCCGGTACAAGTCATCAGAGTTGCCAGTTTGCCTGCTGTTTGTGAGCGTAGTTGTTTCGTAAGTTATGCATTAATTTTTGTGCTCTTTTTTCTCAATAATGTTTTAAGTGATTGCTTGTTAAATCATGTAATTTAAGTTCGTATGGTAAATGATTTACAGTGTTAATAATGTGAGACAACTTTGCATGTTTTGATTTGCCTGAGATGGCAACTGTTGCCCGTCGAGAGTATACTCGTAAAATGTAGACGTTTCTCAAATAATGCAAGCTTAGATAAGATGGGGTAGAGATTATTACAAGTTTAATGCGGTGTCAAGTCACTTTGAGTAAAGTGGAATCTGAGTGTAGTGCAGTGACAGTGTCACATTGTATATTTTTGGTACTTGTGAAAACAGTGGCAAACAGTGACGGGTTATTGAAGTTTGTATATTATTGGATCTTGAGAAAACAGTGAAGTGTCAAGCTTTAAGTTTAATAACTGTGAAGTGTTGTTAAGCATTAAGTGTAAAAGCAGTTAGTAAAGTGTCTATAGCTCCAGTGCTCGTGAGAACAGTGAAGTTGAAAAGCATTAAGTGGAATTATTTGGAAAATAAAGACAGTGAACATTAAGGAGCCAGTTTTTACTTTTGCCTCAGCTGATTATTGTGTACTGCACACCTAAAGGCTGACCATAGGAAGAACAACTCATTGGGCAACGTCCTTCCTATACTGTACTACTGCTGTTGGAGCCTGTGGCAGTGTGGGGTGAGGACGCAATAGTCGAGTCGCCAAAGGGCAAAATTAGCCTTAACCGTGAAATTGGGTATATGGAAGATTTTTTTGCTGTTTTGTGTTCACAAGACTCTAGAATCAAAATCAACTGGGTTCCACCTTGGCACCTTTGGGCAATTTGTTCTACAGGGGATGATTCTGAAGAAAGGAAGTTCGTCTGACCCCTCCAATTACAGACCAATAGCTGTCACATCTTCTCTTGGTAAGGTATTTGAAACTTTAATTAATAAGCATATTGTTAAACATCTTTAATCCAACAACTTAATTAGTGATGGACAATACGGTTTTTGCCACGAAAGATCCACCATTGACATAATCTCTTAACTCATACCATTCATCAATCAATTGATCTTTTTGGAGAAACTCATGCAGTAGCTCTTGATATCTCTAAAGCTTTCGACAGAGTATGGCACCGTTCCCTGCTGTCCAAACTCCCTTGCTATGGACTAACGTCTTTTGTTCTTTTGATTTCTTCTTATCTTAGTGACAGGAAAATAAGAGTAAAAGTAGATGATGTATATTCGAATATCCACTCAATTAACGCCGGCGTGCCGCAGGGATCAGTTCTGGCGCCAACCCTATTTCTGGTTCATATTAATGATCTCTTATCTGTCACTTACAATCCCGTTCACTCATATGCAGGTGACTCAACACTACATAGTTCATTCACACTCAGACATCCATTTACAAAGTCTAATATCTCTACCTCTCAACTCAGTACAGCCATCTCCATAAATCAAGATCTAGCTACAATCAGTGAATGGGGACAAAACAACCTTGTCTCTTTTAATGCTAGTAAAACTAAATATATACAGTTTACTAATAGACAGATATTGCCAGATTCGTACATTACCTTCAGTGCTACTAATATTCCCATCTCCAAAATATTGAAATTCTTGGTGTCTCACTTAACAGTGCCCTCAGCTGGACCTCTCATGTTAGATCACTTGCTAAAACCGCCTCAAAGAAACTTGGATTATTGTACAGAGTCTGTAACTTCTTCGCCAATGAGCAGTTAGCTATAATTTATAAGAGTCATGTGCGCTCTCAGCTTGAATATTGCTCACCCTTGTGGAATGGTTGTGGAGAGGTTGCATTAAGACAACTAGACAAAATTCAGAATAAAGCTGTTTGAATCATTAACAACCCTGCCATTACATATAAACTACCTCCTCTGCAAGTAAGAAGTAATGTTGCCTCCCTTGCATTATTTTACAGATATTTTTTTGGCAAATGCTCAGACGAAGTTGCGTCCATGGTGCCACCTCTCCATGCCTTCCCTCGTGCTACACGGGCATCTGGTAGCGCTCATGACTGGAATGTCACTCAACCATATTGCAGAACTTCTGCCTATCAAAATTCTTTCATTACCCGAACTGCATCTCTCTGGAACTCTG
The DNA here is from genome assembly GCF_032717465.1 of Coenobita brevimanus. Classification (NCBI taxonomy): domain Eukaryota; kingdom Metazoa; phylum Arthropoda; class Malacostraca; order Decapoda; family Coenobitidae; genus Coenobita; species Coenobita brevimanus. Next base: position 15,785,293 of record NC_136982.1, read on the forward strand.
TTCCCCAGAGTTGTTTTCCTTCAAATTTCATCCCACAACTGTTCAAGTCTAACTGTTACAGATATTTTATGAATAGAGGACACCAGTAATCTGGTGTATGGATTATTTTTTTTCCCCATTTGTTTTTCCTTCCTCCGTTCTGTTATTAAAAAAAAAAAATATATTGATTTTTAAGCAAATACCTAGGCAAATTTGTCAGTTTTTCACTTTTGTTCAAGCAAGATCTCATAATCTGTAATAACTAATGATTTTTTATCTCTTTCAGATATGGAGGACTGTTTCTTTAAGAACCATGGTTGTAATGCAGGAGGTGAATGTGGTAATGTTAACCCTCTTCGTATTATAAATGCCAGCAAGGACCGGGATGACACTCTACATATAGAACTTGAGAGAAACTTGCAAGTCAATCCTGATATGAAAGTAAAGTGTCATAAGTCATGTGTATCATCATATACATCAATTCATTACATGCAGAGGTCAAGAAAGAGAGAGGGACAATCAGAGAGATCTTTAAGTGAACCACCTACTCGAAAACGACGGTCTGATCATTCTGAGTTTGTATTTAAGAAACATTGTTTGTTTTGTGGTGAGGTGTGTTTACCAAAGGACCCAAAACACCCATCAAGATGGAGAGTGGTATATCAATGTCGTACTGTTGACCGTCCTGGAAAAAAATCCTCAGGGATTCCATCCTTGAAAAATGTGAAGAAAGAGGTGACAAGCTTACATGCAGCAGATGCTCAGTATCATGCTGACTGTCATGCTACTTTTTTCAGAGTGCATAACGTGAAAGCTGCCCAGGCCCCTGACTCTAATGAACTCGAGAATGACCTACGTTTCACAAAGGTGGTTGATTCAGTGTGTAAGGAACCAGACAAAGTATGGACCTCAGTTGACTTATACAATATTTAAGTGTGTGATCCAGTCACAGACGAAACATGCTTTGGAAAAAGACACTTTTTGTCAAAAGCAAAAGAATACTTTGGAAACAAAATAACTGAAATGAAAATTGAAGGGTGTGCTAGCTTGTGGTGCTTACGAGATCATTTGCCTGTGAACCTGAATCTGGTACATGAGGAGGATTCTTATGATTCTTTAGTAGAAGATATTTTGAAGAAAATTAAAACAGAAGTAAAAGATCTACTCAAATCCACTGACTACGACCTTTGCCATTTCACAAAGGATGAAACTGTTACAGCTACTAGCAGTACACTTCTCAAAGTTATATCGCAACTAATTTCTAATGGTAACGTTACAAGAATATCATTTACTCTATCTCAATGTGTACAGACCCACATCACAAAAACGTTTAACCAGACAAGCCTCGGAACTGCTGTGAAACTTCATCACCGATTTGGTTCCAAAGAACTCATAGAACTTTTGCATGATTATGGCTCACATGCACATATGCAGCAGTGCTAAAATTTAGAGCATCTGTAGCAAAACACATTGGGCATCAAGATTACACTGCAAGAGGTCTGGATAAGGAGGGAAGACAAATAAGTTCTTGGTGTGAGAATTTTGATCTAAAAGTATTCACTCCAAATGGCATGAGTGAGACCCATGCTATGGTGGTCGAATGGAGGCAGCAGCCTGGTGAAGCAGATGACAGACCAGGTGAAGAGGTTCCACTGATCATCCTTAGACTCAGCAAACAAGATATGAATGATCTAAAACTCAGTGAAATATGTCTAGTAACAATGCTTCATTACAGTGGACTTAGCAAGCCATAACCACCTCCGTTTGATACGAGAAAAAGGCATCATATTGTACAGTTGCACAGTATAACATTATCAGAAAAGCTATGGAAAAGGACTGCGAGTGGATGGTATCTGTTTTGGATGGAGACAAGACTGGAGAGCATGGTACTGAGTGGTCAGGATACATGGCAGCAGAAGCACGACAAACTGAAACTGCACAGAAAGCAACAAAGTATGTGTTTGGACCACTCATTCATGCACCACCTACAAACCCTGACACTGTGCTCACCACTATGACACTAATTGAAAAGTTTGCTGAAAATCATGAACAAACTTAGTTATATGGAAGCAGACATGCAGATTTACAAGACTGCCATGCATATCAAGTGGTCTGATACATACAGATGGCACAACATGGTGATCAGACCTGGAGGCATGCACACACTAATGTCTTTTCTTGGTAGCATTGGGTTTCTGACGCAGGGAACAGGTTTGGAGACTATACTCAATTCAACATATGGTGGAGTCACTAATATGCTAAATGGGAAGGCATGGCCAAAGGCAATGAGGGGACTGAGAATGGTAGTTGTAGTGTTATTGGAAGAGATAGTTCAATCAGGAAACTGATCACTGGATGACATTCATAATGCTTTAGAGAATTCTTGCGAGAAGCCAACTGCTAAATAATGGGTTGACTGCCTGATCGCACCTGTCATCATAGCACATCTTTTCATCAGAGCAGAGAGAACCGGGGACTGGAGGCTGCACCTACACTGCTTATGCTGCATGTTCTGCTATTTCTGGGCAGTTGGTCACTGGCAGTATGCAAAATACATAACATGGCACCTCATAGAGATGGAGAAGTTATTAAATGAATAAACAATTAGCATGTTTCTCATGGGTGACCATGTTTGCCACCACAAGTATGGAACATGGTGTGTTTGGAGATCAGTTTGGAGAGCAGATCTACATGATATGGAAAGGCCAAAGGTGGGCGAGTGGGACTGACTCTATCCCAGGATCAGGTGGCTAATTGGGTCCTGTCTCAGCATATCTGCAATCTGCTCTCTCTTCGGATAGACGAAATGTTTGAAGACTATGAGAAACTGGCTGAAGACTATCACAAGGAGGAAGGAACAAAAAGGAAACGGCTTGATGCTGATGACAGGAATAAGTTAAGGGAGGAGTTACACAAATATACAAATCCTTTGAAATGCAATGCCAACCGCATCATCAACATTGTGACTGGGAATGTAGCTAACGACAATGTTAATGTAGATGAAGCTGTGAAAATAGGCCGACGAATGGCATCCGAATTTGTGGATAGTCTGCCAGAGGGTTTCCATACCACAATTCACAGTCAAGTCAGAACCATGCAGGTCATGAAGAAGGGTGTGCAGATAAGAAACAAGACCATCTATAATATGGAGCAGTTTTATGGTCGCCTGCTTGTTATCTCACAGACGAGGAATATCAGTCTGGTAGAAATTTTCAACTTCGAATTGGCATCTTTGCCGCCCTCATTATTTGACGAGTATGGACTGTTATGAAAATCAGTCAAATCAGTCCTGACATCAAGTTTGTGTGTGCTACAGAAAGGAGCAGACCCAGTAGATGTTCAGCTGGTAGATGGAAATGACTTAATATACCACACCAACTGGCCCAAAATGGCATCCATCAATGACCTGTATGACAGCCTGATCAAATCTACCAAGTTTTCCTGTCCAGTTTATACTATAGTTGACAAATATTATGATGAATCTGTAAAAAAAAGCCATGAAAGACAACGCAGAGCAGGTGGACAGGCTTCCTCAGATATTGAACTTACTACTGCTACCCATTTACCTGCAAGAGATGTAATCATGAACAATGAAAAGAACAAAAGACAGGTCATCAATCTTCTGTGCAGCAAAAAACAGAGTGAGCACAACATTGAGATGATTGGTGAAGAACAGAATTTGTTTGATCATGAAGAAGCAGATATATCTCTCATCAGCTATACATTTTTCATGCTCAAGAAAGGTGTGAGGCATGTACATGTAGAGTTATTACTCTATTATTTTTAGAAACAGAAACCTGCAGATCTAATCACCATGAAAAGATTTGATGGAACTGTAATCAATGTAAATGAATCATCCAAACAGCTGGGAGAGAAATGTGAAGATGTTCTTGCTCTGCATGCTCTCACTGGGTGCGACAGTACTTCTTATCCATTTGGAAAGGGCAAGAACTCTGGCCTAAGTGTTCTTCAAAAGTATGATAATATCGGCCTTCAGGTATCTGGTGAAGAAGGGTCCACCAAAGATGATATAATCAAAGCGAGAACAACATCCTTCGTATACCTTTATGGGTCAAAGCTTCCAGTTAAAATGAATCCACTTAGACACAAACTGTTCAGTAGCAGGAAAACGACACCAAGCATCAAGAGTTTGCCACCAACAGATGAAGCACTGCAACAACATTTGATGAGATGTCACATGCAAGTTATGCTTTGGAAATCAGCTCTGGAGAAAGATCCACCACAGGTTAATCCGACTGACTGGGGATGGGAACTGAAGGAAGCAGTCTTGTCCCCTGCTACAGGAATGTCACAACCAGCACCAAATGAACTGATGAAGATCGTAGCATGTGGATGTAGAACAGACAAGCCATGCTCACGAAACAACTGCAGCTGTAAAATGGCTGTCTGTCATGTACCACATTTCGCAGTTGTGGTGTAGAGGAAATATGTCAGAATGTCTACACAGAACATGACATTATGGAACAAGATGAAAATGAAGATGATCATGATGGGTTGTAAGTGATACAAATATCTATATAATCTAGCAATATACACGGGCCTTATAACCATTAATGGTGTGGCCAAAACAAGACAAAAGACACACAAAAGAAACAATCCACACTAAACAACATCCAAGACTCAACACACAACACAAACGCAACACGTTAAAAGACACGACACATACATCTAGGTCATAATCAGGAGAAGCACCAATGTACCGTACCGAATATATATATATATATATATATATATATATATATATATATATATATATATATATATATATATATATCAAAGTCTGCTTTAATATTTATCATTTTTTGGTGAGTTTTATGGTATGAGTAATAGTTTATGGACACTGAATAAAAAGAAATAATTATTGGCTAATAAAAAAAAAATGTTAATTTTGCCAGGATGTTGGATTTCATTTTTATTGCACACATTATAACGTAATTGTTCAAGGCATCCATCTATACTGAAGGAAAATTATTAAAATTGTGAAGTACAATCTTCAGAACACCTTTCATTAAAAAACAATACTAATCTTTTATATAATAAATTTTTTATGTAACTTTAAAACTTGTCTTTTGTTGCTAGTGAACGAGGAGCAACACATTTAATTTGTCCAATAAAACAAATTGCCCAAAGATGCAACGTTGGCACCAACTTGAGTCTTAATATAGTCACCACAAAGAACTTAAAACTGGAAAATAAAACTTTCCATATACCTCATTTCACGGTTAGGTCCATCAGCGACTCGACTATAACACTGTTGTTAGGAGTGAGGATATTTAGGGCTGCAGTGAGTCTAACCTTCGACATGGAAGCAGAAGGTATGAAGACAAGATCTCGAGCTGGGCAGGAGGAGGAAATTTCCTGGCGACAATCGTGAAGCTAATGCAAGCAGAGTGATAAACAAGAGGCACAAAGTCAAGAACAGAAAAAGCTCAGAAATGAAATCAAAGAACAACCACAAGCACAGAACGAAGGACAGAAAAAGCTCGAAGAACAGTTACAGGCACAGAAGAAAGAAATGAAAGAACAATTGAGGCGCATGCCATAGTAAGGGCACAAGCGCCACCGCACCCAAATCCGAGTTGCCAGTACTGCATTTTTTCTCAGGGGTTCGTCTGTCCAACAGTAGGTCGTATATGCCCTTCTGATTATTTTTCTTATGGTCTAGTGAGCCATGAAACTTCCGCGATTTTTCAGCTGCATACATCCTAACACAGCTCTGCCAGAATGCCCCGGAGTAAGGGCACGAGCACCACTTTCCCTTTAAACCAGGAGTACTTTGGTGTGTGGGTGGCCGTGCTTCCTTCTCACACTCACATTTCTCCCACGCACCACGCTGGTGGATCTCAGCAGCCAATGAAAATTCGCTTTGACTGAGCTAGCGTTGTTATTTGGTGACTGATGCCACCATCCAGTATAAACTCAATCAAAACACCAGTCTCTTCCCGGCGCCTTTTTTTTTTTACCGAACAATTTGAATGCTTCATTATTTTTATTTTATTTTACGAGTGTTTCCGTTGTGTTGTACTGTGGTAGCCATGGGTGATAAGAGTGATAACAGTGTGCACCAGGAGGCTGTTATTGAAAATGAGTCTGGTGTTAGTAAGAGTAGTGAATGTATTCTGGGACCTTCCCGTGGCCATAAACGCAAACCAAAGCCAGACACGTGGAAAGCCAATGTGGTGAAAAAACTTCGTAAAGAAGGTAAGGCTTACACCAGCCATATGACTAAGAAACTGGTGAAAACACGAAAGATAGGACCTCCATGTGCTGATGGTTGTTCAGTAAAGTGACTAGGAAGCGGAGAACAGACGGCAGGGTTGGTGAGCACTGCATTAGTGTTACACTCCCAATCATTCTGATCTTCAGTCTCTGTCTGTCTGTCTGTCTGTCTGTCTCTCTCTCTCTCTCTCATCCTTTTTTTATGCATGCCTGTCACCCTATTATGCCTATTCTAATATTTTTGTATTATTATGACATTGCTGTATTATTCTGAGCACTGTTGAAAGATTTTCTTATATTATTATTATTATTTACTATTATTATATGAATGATTATCATGTGTATGCTATTATTATGGCATTATTACAACATCTATTCTGATGTGTTGTAATGTTAATGGTTAGGAGATGGAAAAAAAATGATTTCAGCAGTAAAAGAGATATGATTTTGCAAATTATCAGATTCACATTACCTGACGTTTTATGCTGCAGCAAAGGCATAAAGCATAATAATGAAATAATTTTGGGTTCCGTATTGGAGGGATAAATTTTCTTTTAATTGGTGCAAAGTAGATTGAATTCGTATGGTTGGCTTGGAAGATCTTGCTGTTCCAAATCTTTAAATGCGTTTTTCTCTCTCTCTCTTTTTCTTTTTTTTTTCTTTTTTATGGCGCTTGTGCCCTTACTACAGCGTGTGCCTCAATGGGGTGCTTCTGAAAAGCCTAGTATTCTTGTAGATGTCACCACCATTGGGACAAACAGTCCCCGTAAATATCTAGGCTGTTGCGTGAAACTGTGAATCATAGTAATGTCATATACCGTAATATAAATAATACAAATAGAACACGTACGTATAACGTAGTGTGAATTGTTTATATTTATTATAAACGGAAATTAAAATATCATTGATGGCTTGTGATTGCAACGCGCCATTTCAGTGGTCCTATATTATTTAATTTCTGCTACATTTAGTACAAGTTAGGTTCTTAATACATAGTTTGGTCAGACTGTAAATTACAAATTACGCCTAGTAGGTATCTTGACTCATTTAGTCTCTATGTGGGCAGAAATTTAATGTTAAGCAAATACTGGGACTCAACATTTTGCTCACTCCCTTCACCCATGCACACCACAAGACCCTTGTTGCCACGTTTTGAGAAGGCCGTGGTGTTGCCCCCTCAGACCCTCTAAAGCAACTGCAGTACCTTGCTTCATCTAACCTAACCAGACCACTTGTACAAGTAGTCTAAATTTTATTATTTTAAGCGTTAGTCCTCGTGCGTTTGTTTTGAAAACAAATCTCTCGTGAAAAAAATTAAACCCTGGACTGTCTTGTGCGCATGCGTGAAGGGAGTGAGCAAAATGTTGCATCCCAGTATTTACTCAACATTAAATTTCTGTCCTCATAGACACTAATTGAGTCAAGATACCCACTAGGCGTAATTTACAGTCTGAACAAACTATGTATTAAGATCCTAACTTGCACTAAATGTAGCAGAAATTAAATAATGTAGGGCCACTGAAATGGCGGGTTGCCATCACCTGCCATCAATGATATTTAAATTCCGTTTATGATAAATATAAACAGTTCACGCTACGTTATATGTACGTGTTCTATTTGTATTATTTATATTACGGTATATGACATTACTATGATTACAGTTTCACACAACAGTGTAGATATTTAACGAAGAAAAATATGCTTTTTAAACAGAGCAGGGAATGTGTTTGTCCCAGTGATGGTGACACCTACCGGAATACTAGCATTGAAAGCACCCCATTGCAGGCAGAGAACGAAGAACAGAAAGAATGACATGAACAGCTTCAGAAGGCATTACAGGAGCAACAGAGGGAATTACAACTGAGAATGCAAGGACAGCTAGATGCTTTCATGGGGGAAATGAAGGAAGAACAGGAACAATTGAAAGAGGAGGTATACACTGAGTTATGGCAGCAGAAATATGAGGTAAGCAATATTGTGACTGTATGCGAACAACATGTAGACAACCTAATGAAGACAATTAGTGATGAAATAGTGACAGAGTTCAGACAGCATGTAGATAACCAGTTGATGCATGTAGTCGACCATGTGACGATAATTAGTGAGAAAATTGAGGCTGTAGAGAAATATTGCACTGCTGAGCCTCAGGTTAGTGAAAGGAATGGACAGCGTATGGTGAATCTCGACGGATCCCAAGCATCTAAAGGTAACATTATAGGGTTGAATAATCAGAATATAGCAGATTTAAGTCCTGACCTTAATTATGATGCCTCAGTTATTAGGCCCCAAACCAATGAAGTGCATGGCTAAAATGGGGATCCAGTTAAGAAGAAACCTCAAGAAAGTGATGGTAGAGAATCTTGGGAAGCTTACCGTGCACAGTTTGAGTTACTTGCGGATCAGAATGTTTGGGATGATAAGAAGAAGGCTGCAGAAGACCCATCACTAAAGAAATGCAAGAGAACCTCGATGAATACTGTGCGAGAAGACAGCAAGGAGTGTAACAGGGAAGGGAATCATAGGAAGAAATGCAGCTGTGCTGTAGTGATGGGGCCAGCATACAGAGAAGACCTGGAGAGGATGCAGATGGAGAATTCAGATTTACAAACGGTGCTAGAGTGGCTGCAGCAGAGTACAGTGCAACCATCTTGGGAAGAAGTTTCCAGGTTAAGCCCTGCGATCAAGAGTTACTGGAGTCAATGGGACCTTCTCTGTCTGAACAATGGACTACTGGAGCGTCAGTGGGAGACGCCCAATGGCCTCAGCGAGTGTTGGCAACTGGTGGTTCTGAAGAAGATGAGGTCTGAGATCTTGGATGAGTCCCATAACCAGATCACTTGTGGGTACCTGGAAGTGAAGACAATTCTAAGCCAGCTGTGACACAAGTTCTACTGGAATGGCATGCGTCAGGATGTTGAAGAATGGTGTCAGATGTGTGATGTGTGCTGTGTCAAGAAGAGGACCAAGACCTTCCAGGAGTGGACTGTGGAGGAGCAAGGACATCGTCAGAAGCGGCATAGAAGAAGACCTGCTAAGTTGAAGGCTTATTTTGTGTATAGTTAGATGTTTCATTAGGATTAAGGTTTATGTTTGTATATACTGTGTAGTTTTGTCGGGACGACAAAGAACTAGGGAGGGGGTAGTTTTATGAAGGGAGATTTGCCAGTTAGGTAGTCTCGTACCTTCGAGACATTTCTTGTACCTTAAGTTCCGGTACGAGTCATCAGAGTTGCCAGTTTGCCTGCTGTTTGAGAGCGTAGTTGTTTTGTAAGTTATGCATTAATTTTTGTGCTCCTTTTCTCAATAACGTTTTATTTATGTGATTGCTTGTTAAATCATGTAATTTAAGTTCGTATGGTAAATGATTTAGAGTGTTACGTAATGTGTGACAGCTCTGCATGTTTTGATGTGTCTGAGTTGACAACTGTTGCCCGTCAAGGGTATACTCATAAAATGTAGACGTTCTCGAATAATGCAAGCTTAGATAAGATGGGGTAGAGATTATTACAAGTTTAGTGAGGTGTCAAGTCAGTTTGAGTAAAGTGCAGTCTGAGTGTAGTGCAGTGTCAGTGTCAGTGAAGATTATACATTTTTGGTACTTGTGAAAACAGTGGCAAAACAGTGACGGGTTACTGAAGTTTCTATGTCATTGGAACTTGAGAAAACAGTGAAGTGTCAAGCATTAAGTGTAATAGCAGTTAGTAAAGTGTGTATAGCTCCAGTGCTTGTGAGAACAGTGAAGTTGAAAAGCATTAAGTGAAATTATTTGGAAAATAAAGACAGTGAACTTTAAGGAGCCAGTGTCTATTTTCGCCTCATCTGATCTTGTGTACTGCACACCTAAAGGCTGCCATAGGAAGAACAACTCGCTGGGCAATGCCTTTCCTGTACTGTACTACTGCTGTTGGTGCCTATGGCAGTGTGGGGACTGGGACGTAACAATATTTAGCAAGAAAGAAATATATATTCCTGAAATAGAGTTGTAGAACGGAAAAAAAAAAAAAAATGATGAATTGAGGGAAACTACAAAAGGTGAATGTTTTGTCATTTTTTTTTTTTTTTTTGCTTCAGTTTTTGGATGTGTTAGCTTTGAGTGAAATGAAGATGAAAGGGAAGGGTGAGTCTATGTTTGGAAGTGTGAATGGAAAATTGTCAGGTCCTGATAGAGGAAGGGCAAGAGAAGGTGTGGCCTTGTTAGTGAGTCCGGAAGTACAGCAGTGTGTGACAATGGAAGGAGGTGTCATCGAGACTGATGTGGCTGAAAGCGAAATTTGAACATGAGTTGTGGGTGTTTGTGAGTGCATATGGACCTGGTAGTGAAAGGGATGAAGAAGAGAGGGAGTCTTTCTGGAATGATGTTGATGAGTGTCTGCAGAGTTTTGGAGCGAATGTGAATGTGGTAATGATGGGAGATCTGAATGCTAGAGTGGGAAATGTAGCAGTTGAAGGTGTAGTTGATATGCATGGTGTCCCTGGAAGAAATGAAAATGGGGAGCGAATGATAGGGATGTGTGTTGAGCGAGAGATGGTGATTGGAAATACTCTGTTTGAGAAGAAAGATATTTATAAGTATACATGGGTGAGACAGGAGGGTGGAATGGTTGTGGATAAAGCATTGATGGACTATGTGGTTGTGTCTAAGAATGTAATAAGAAGATTGTTGGATGTGAGAGTTCTGAGAGGGGAGGGTGGAGGTATGTCTGACCACTACATGGTGGAGGGAAAGTTAAGAGTAGGTAAGAGCTAGGAGGGTTAGGTGTGGCAGGGAGGTTTTCAAAGTGAGAGAGTTGGATACAAGAGAGAAAATGATAGAGTATCAGGAGAAATTGAAAGATGAGTGGAACGCAGTGAAATATCAGGAAAATGGCAGTGTGGAGGAGGAATGGCAGTTGTTTAAGAGTGCTGTGGTGGGGCGTGCAGAAGAGATGTGTTGTGTGAGACGTGTGGGTGGTGGTGTAAGAAAAGGAAGTGGATGGTGGTGCGAGGAAGTAAGTATGGCTGTGTCTGAGAAGTGTGGCTGCAGAGGAAGGATGAGTTGTCATATGAGAGGTATAAGGAAAAGAGGAATAGGGCGAGAAAGGCTGTGCGTGATACTAAAGTGGCAGATGAGAGGTGGGGTAGGTAGCTGACTGAGAATTTTCAACAGAATAAGAAAATTTTCTGGAAGGAGGTTAAAAGGGTGCTAAAGGGAGAGTCTGGGAAGGAAGAACGAGTAAAAGCAGAGGATGGAAGGATATTAATTAAGATGGATGCAGTAAGGAAGAGATGGGAAGAGTATTTTGAAAGACTGTTAAATGTAGAGGAGGGAAGGGTGGCTGAGATTGTGGCGGATGGAAGGGTGCAAGGAATAAATATGTTGGGAGAGTTGAATGATGCTTTGATCACGAAGGAGGAAGTGGAGAAGGCAGTAAAGGAGATGAAAACAGGGAAAGCTGTGGGTATGGATGGATGTGCTGTGGAATGCCTGAAGAGTGGTGGAGTGACTATTGTTGACTAGTTAGCAAGATTGCTGAATGTGTGCTTTGTGAAAGGTATGGTGCCAATTGACTGAGGAAGTGCTTGTGTGGTCCCGTTGTATAAAGGCAAAGGTGATAAGTATGAATGTACTAGCTTTAGGGGTATAAGTCTGTTCAGTGCTGTAGGTAAGGTTGGTAGAGTGTTAATTATGAGAGTTACAGAGGGTACAGAGGGAGTGATTGGTGATGAGCAGTGTGGCTTTAGGAGAGGGAGGGGATGCATGGATCAGGTGTTCGCTGTAAGACAAGTGTGTGAAAAGTATTTAGCGAAAGGCAAGGATGTGTTTTGGGGATTCATGGATTTAGAGAAAGCATATGATAGAATTGATAGGGAGGCTTTGTGGACTGTTTTAAGACTAGGGACTTGATGGTAGGTTACTAAAAGGGGTGAAAAGTTTATATGTAAATAGTAGAGCGTGTGTAAGAGTGGGAAATGCTGTGAGTGATTGGTTTCCCATGAGAGTGGGGCTGCGACAGGGATGTGTGATGTCATCTTGGTTGTTTGATATTTATATGGATGGTGTTATAGGAGGTGAATGCAAGAGTTTTAGGTGGAGGTCTGAGTCTGGTGAATGTTGATGGTGGAAAGTGAAATCTGAAGCAGCTGCTGTTTGCAAATGATACTGCACTGGTGGCTGATTCAGAGGAGAGATTGAGACAGTTGGTAGAGGAGTTTGGAAGGGTGTGTGAAAGGAGGAAATTGAAAGTAAATGAGAATAAGAGTAAAGTGATGAAGTGTATGAGATTGGTAGATGGCAGGAGGATGAATATAGTTTTGAATGGTGAGTTGCTTGAGGAGGTAGAGTGTTTTAAATATGTAGGGTCACATGTTGCTTTGGATGGAAGAATAGATGCAGAAGTGAAGTTTAGAATGAATGAAGTAGGTAAGGTGCTGGGAGGAATGAAAAAAGTGTTTAGATGTCGCTTGCTTAAAATGGATGTAAAGAGAAGGCTATATGAGGGTGTTGTGGTACCGACTGCGTTATATGGGGCTGAAACATGGAATATGGGTGTAGCAGAGAGGAAAAGTTTGAAGGTAATGGGGATGAGATGTCTGAGGAGTATGTGTGGAGTGACGCGTATGGATCGAGTGCGAAATGATGAAGTGCGAAGGAGAACTGGAGTTGTTCAGGAGATGGCTGGTAGAGTTCAGCAGAGGGTGTTGCGATGTTTTGGGCATATGGAGAGAATGGATAATGAGCGATTGGTGAAAAAGGTAACTAGATCTGATGGGAGAGGTGTAAGGCTGAGAGGGAGACCACGAATAGGATGGATGGACAGTGTGAAGAGAGTGCTGGATGGTAGAGGGATGTCTGTTGAGCAAGGAAGAGTGGCTGTGCGTGACAGAAATAAATGGAGAGAAAATGTGAATGAATAAATGATGATGCAGCCCTGAGGGGATATTCTTCCGAATTTTGTCTGATCAGCTAGTCAGGTCAGGTGTGGGTAAGAGGATGGGTCTATTATGATGTGGCAGGGGTAAACCAGCTCTGCTGTTGGGCCCTGCTGCAGATGTCACTGATTGCACTGCGCAGTTGACCCTTGTGCGGTGTGGTGCAGTGAGGTTCTGTCCCTTCTTCCCTTTGGGGTTAAGATGCGAATGAGTGTGTTTGAATGGATGAGTAAATGGGGAGTGTGTCGTCCTGTCTCGGCTACCTCCCTTTTCTTGGGGGAAGCAGCCTAGGTATATAGATAGAATAGATAGTTTTGGGGAATGTGTGATGTGAAATATGTAAAAACAGATGGCTCTTCTTGAGAACGATCCATGATTGAAAAAAAATGGTAAGATATGACACCAGTGTTAAGAAAAAATAAAGACGGCAAGCAATCTATAAAGGTTGAATATTTAGATGTTATTTCTCTTCTGTTAGTGTGTGTGTGTGTGTGTGTGTGTGTGTGTGTGTGTGTGTGTATGTGTGTTGTGGCTGGCGTAGGGAGTGACAAGGACTGGGACGGGATAAATTAAACTGCCGTGTGTCTTTCACTGCGCCGACGGCCCTTGACATTACCGAGCAGGAACAAAGCCTGAGACAGCGGCAGTGAGGGAGGTTTTGTGAATATATGCGATTACACACACACACACATATTCTCTCTCTCTCTCTCTCTCTCTCGTTCTCTCCTTTGTGTGTGTGTGTGTGTGTGTGTGTGTGTGTGTGTGTGTGTGTGTGTGTGTGTGTGTTTTCCATCCCTGTTCCCCACCCACGAAATGTTTGTTCCCCGAACTACCGACCTAGTTTATCTATCCAACCCCACCCAACTCTCCTCTACTGTACCTCCCCCTTTCCCCTTCCGGCTCAGTCGCTTTTATGTTCCTACCCTCCCTTCCACCCTTTCATCTCCTGTTGCCTCTGCTCACCTTTACATATGCCCTCCCTTCCCTGTCCGTCCCTCCTTCTCACCCATGCATGAGTTCCACTCACTCTCACTCTTTCATCTCCTGTTCTTCCTCCCTCTCACCCTTTCGCCTGTTCCCACTTCTCTCTACCCCGTTCATCTCTTCTTTCTCCCCTCTTTATTTATCTTTCACTTCCTCTCCCCCTCCCTTCTCTTTCTCACATCCCTTTCGTTTGTTTTCTTTCCCTCCTTCTATCCCTTTCATCCGTCCCTTTCATATTTTATCCCTCCCCTCTATTTTTCTGTCTACTTTTTCTCCATAACTGTTGTCCCCCTCCTCATTCCCTCTCACCTGTCATTCCGTCTCCCTGTAAAAGAAACCTTCACTGCTGACAGGCAAAGTAATCACAGGAAGTACCTTTGACTTATCCCACCCATTCTCCATGTTAACCATTTGCTTATAACAGTAAATTTTTAACATATATAACACATTTTTTCACTTTCACGTTGTGAAGTGTTTGCCAGCTGTGTGAGAGGGGAGATAAAAGTATAACCTCGCCGTCTTGTACACTATTTAAGGTTAGTATAATACGATTCTAGATGCGTGACTGTGGCTCTCTCTTGTCATCTGAGGAGACCAGCACTTTTTTCTAAGCGATTCATTAATGCATATTTTCCTTGCATATTTTGCATATTTTTCGCGTCCAAATTCTCTTCTTCATATCCGCTTATGGTGCATGTATAACATACAAGTGTGTATTTACATGCCATATGCAGAAATAACTGATAGGATACGGTCCTATGTGCCATATTCTTGTTATCTTGGGAGGGTCGCTAACACTTCATTCGTACAATTTATTTTTCATTTGGCTTGATACATTTGTTGGGTGACATTTCGCAAGCTATGTATATATTAAGTTAAGCATTAATTACACGAGAATATTAAAGTGTAGTATGGAAAACATGCCGCACAGGAGTTAAAAAATTCTTGGGTCTCAGCTATCCTATATTAAAGGGTCAATGACCATTTAACTCACTCTGGCAGCAATGCATAACCTCCAGTCAACTCTTGAAGGTCAAACCTATGCGTTCTGATCACTGGCTCGCCTGAGAGAGCAAAGGGATAAGACTACTTTGGTGCTGTGGATAGTCGATGGAATGACTGTGGCAGGTGTTTATTTTATGTTGTTATAGTTATTGCAGCAACCCAGCCTAATCTGGACGTGAACCCTGTGGAAGGAAGAAAACTGGCACAATTTTACTCGAATGCAGAACCTGCCCAGATAAACAAACGTCCCTCCCCTCCCTTCCCCTCCCCTAAAGCTCCTGAAAGGAGGATAGTAGAATGTAGCGTGGACAGGTGTATGGGAGGTGTATCTTAAAAAAAGAAAAAAGTAAAAGAAAAAATATGTTCTGACAGTAAGGTTTCTCACTTGAGGCAATGATTTCGGGAGCTTGAAAGATATATGAAAGTGTGGTACGGGAGTAGATATGTTTTGTAGTTGTAGGAGATCAACAGCATGCCTGTATTTATGTGAAGTGCATGTATAAAGAAACATATAAGGAAACCTGAGTGCAGGTGGTAATGCTAATAAGGTGGAGTCAGGATTCTTTAGGCCGTAATACTGAACTGTGCGAATAACTATTTGGCCAATTTTATTATGGATGCTGTTGATAACTCTCCCAATATAGTACTCCCTCTTTCCTTGTCTGTAGATCTTATCTAATAATTTTATCGGTTGGGAAAAAGGATGATGATGATAATGATGATGATGTGCTGTGGTGCTGTCTTTATTGTGATTTTTTGTGTGGTGTGAACTTCATCCATTAGATTTGGGTGTCCTAATGCAGTGTTGTCATGTTTTTACTTTTTTTTAAGAGACAATGAATGTAGGAAGGAAAAACAAAGGAATTAAAAAATCAAGTCCATGGGCCTAAAGGCATCCTCCATTCATAAAATATTTATACCAATTGGATTTAAATAGAACCCCCTAGGGGTAGGGGGGGTTTTCAAGAATATTCCCCTAGTATCCCTGCTTGTCGTAAAAGGCGACTAAAAGGGTTGGCGGAGGGTTAGTGCCTCATCCCGGAAAACAACTAACTAAAAAGACAAACAAGAACCCTCGGACAAGGACTGACCAAACGATGACGACCCAGGACCGGACAAAGGACTTGGTAATGGCAACATGGAATATAAAAGATGCGAATGATGAGGTGAAAGAGAGAGAGATTGTCCAGGTGCTTGAGGGTGCGAAAGTGGATGTATGTGGAATAACTGAAACAAAATGGGAGGAGAAAGTGTGAGACAATGGGAGTATGGATGGGGTATATGTGCAGGAGTAGGTGAGAATGAGAGGGCAAGGGAAGGAGTATGTATAGTTGTGAGTAAATGATGGAAGAAGAGCATAAGACAGTATGGATCACTTGGGTCAAGGATTGTGTGGGTAAGGTTGAAAGTTGGAATACAAATGTGGGCGATTGTGTGTGTGTATGTGCCAACGCAAGGTCGTGCTAGCAGAGTGAGAGAAGAGTTCTGGACAAATGTGGAAGTGTGCATGGAAAAGTTTGGAAGGAATGAGAGAGTGTTTTTGATCGGTGATATAAATGGTAAAGTAGGGAATGTGAAGGTGGATGGAATAGTTGGTGAGTGGGATGAGCCTGCTGAGATAGATGAGAATGGCAGTGCGTTAGTGGACATTTGTGCTGGGAGGGGGTTGGTGATAGCCAATACCCTCTTCAGACATAAAATGATCCACAGGTATACATGGCGAGTGATGAGAAGGGTGGGTGGTGAACTGAATGAAAGGAAGGCAATGATTGATTATGTGTGTGTGGATGAAAGGATGCGAAGATGTGTAATGGATGCAAGAGCTTATAGAGGTTGGGGGAATGGACTTTCTGACCACTACTTGGTGGTGGCCAGAATTAGGATCGAAGTAAGATGGAGAAATAGTAGAAGGGAAAGGCGAGAGGAAGGAGTAGTTGCAAGGAGAGTGGAAAGGTTACAAGAGGATGAGAAAAAGGCAGAGTATAAGAGAGAAGTGGAGGAACGATTGGGCAAATATGAATTGGAGCAGATGGGGGACGTGGAAAGTGTGTGCAGGATATTTACAGAAGAAATATGTGTAGCATGTGATTTGGTGTGTGGGAGGAAGAGAAGACGGAGGGGGGTGCAAGGAACATCGTGGTGGACTGAAGAGGTGAGACAGGCTGTGGCACAAAAGAAGAAAGCATACAATGAATGGATGAGAAATAGGGGAGTGGAAGAAGTTGAGAGGCGGAAGAGAGAGTTATGTGTAGAAAGAGAGAGGTGAAAAGATTAGTAAGAGAGAGTAAGAAGAGAGTGGATGAGGAATTTGAAAGGAATTTGAGTGTAAAATGGAGGGACTGTAAGAAAATGTTCTGGAAAGAGGTGAAGAGAGTAAGACAGGGTGGAAGTGGGGTTAGCAGGGGAGTGAAAGATAAAAATGGTAGATTACTAGTGGAGAAGGGAGAAAAAGTGAGCAGATGGAGAGAACACTTTAAGGAATTGTTGAAAATACAGGATGGAAGTAATGCGAGTATAAGTGGCTGGGGAATGGCTGGGAGAAGGAGGGAGGTGAGAAGACAGGAAGAAATCAGTAGGATAGAAGTTGTGGAAGCAATGAAGAAAGTTAAATCTGGGAAAGGCCCAGGAATTGATGGAGTGTGTGGTGACATTCTGAAGCATGGGGGAGAGATTGTAGTAGAATGGATGTGGAAGATATGTAGATTGGCCTGGGAGGAAGGTAGAGTCCCGGAGGACTGGAAGTCAGGTATAATTATTCCCTTGTACAAAAGAAAAGGGGAAAATGAAGTGTGTGATAATCATAGGGGCATCTGTCTTCTTAGTATAATAGGAAAATTGTATGGTAGGATACTTATTGACAGAGTTAGAGAAAGAACAGAAGAATTAGTTGGAGAAGAACCGGGAGGCTTTAGGACGGGAAGAGGTTATGTAGATCAGATATTCATTCTTAGATCTTTAGTGGAAAAGTTTCTAGAGAAGGGAAAGAAGTTGTATGCGGCTTTCATGGATTTGGAGAAAGCATATGACAGGGTGGATAGACAAGGATTGTGGAAAGTATTAAGAATATATGGAGTAGATGGGAAGTTGTTGAATGCTGTGAAGAGTATGTATGATGGTGCTAAGGCTGCAGTGCGTGTGGTTGGTGAACTAAGTGAATTATTCTCTTTGAAGGTTGGGTTGAAACAGGGATGTGTCATGTCTCCATGGTTGTTCAATCTGTACATGGATCGGGTAATAAAAGAGGTACAAGGTAGGGTAGTGGATGTTGGAGTGGCCCTTGTGAGAGAGGATAGTGTTTGGAAACTCCCTGTACTGTTGTTTACAGATGATACTGTGTTGTTGAGTGAAGACGAAAGGGAGCTACAAGGCTTGGTGGATGAGTTTGGAAGAGTGTGAAAGAAACGGAATCTAAAGGTGAATGTAGGGAAGAGTAAAGTGATGGTCTTTGAGAGAGGTGAAGTCAGTGAATGTACAGCGAGGTTGGATGGTGAGGAATTGGATAATGTGAGTACGTTTAAGTACTTGGGTAGTGTGATGAGTAAGGATGGAGGTTTGGAGGGTGAGTGCTTGAAAGGGTACAGCAGGGAAGAAAGGTTGCTGGTTCTTTGAACGCAGTGATAAGAAACAGGGAAGTGAGCATGGAAGTGAAAAAATTACTACATGACAGTATTGTGATACCATCTCTAACGTATGGAAGTGAAGCTTGGATGTTGTTGGAAAGACACAAGTCAAGAGTGAGAGCAGTGGAAATGAGTTATTTAAGAGAAGCCTGTGGAGTCACATAGAGAGACAGGTTGACGAATGAGGATATAAAGGAGCGTTGTGGTGTGGATGTGGATGTGATAGGAAGCGTTATGAGGAACACACTGAGGTGGTTTGGCCATGTGGAGAGGATGGAGGGTGAAAGACTGACGAAGAGAGTGTATGTGAGTGAGGTGGAAGGGGGAAGAGGGAGGGGGAGGCCGAGGATGAGATGGAGGGATGGGGTGGAGAGGTATATGAGAGAGGGGTGTGTGAGCTGGGAGCAGGGCAGTGAAATGGCAGGGGACAGGGTGACGTGGAAGCGTTTTGTTTGTGGCCATCCCAAACGGGATTGAGGCGTCTGGCAATAGACAGATAGGATTTAAATAAAAGTGGATTAAATGTTTGTGAGAAGCAACTCCCGGGAAGTGAGTTCCAGAGAGTAATGGTTCCGCGATAAATGAATTTTGATAAGCAGAGGTTCTGCATTGCGGGGTAGAGAGTGTAAGTTCATGGGCGCTCCCAGCTGCCCGAGTAAATGTGAAGGGCAGGTACAATTGAAGAAAGTTCGTTAGAGCACTGACGGTAAAAATATCTGTAAAATAATGCTAAAGATGCAACGACTCTATACACTGATAATGGAGGAACCTGCGTAATGGCATAATTATTGATTAATCAATGGCTTTATTTTGAATTTTGTCCAACTACATAATGCAACCGCACAACATCCACTCCACAAGGGCGAACAGTATTCGATCTGATAATGCACATGACTTTTGTATATTGTGACCAACTGCTCGTCAGTGAAGAATTCACGAACTCTGTACAGAAGTCCCAATTTTTTAGAAGCATTTTAAGCAAGGGATTTAAAATATGCTGTTCATCTTAGGTTGGTGTTTAGTGTGACACCTAGAATATCAATTGTAGTGGATATGGGAATATTGACATCATATAAAATTATGTGGGAGTCTGAGGGACTCATTCTGTTGGAGAAATTAATGTATTTGGTTTTCTGAGCATTAAATGAGACCAGATTTATTTGTCCCCATTGATTAATTTTAGAAAGGTCATGGTTCAGAGAAACTGCTGTGTTTATTTGGGAATTTATGATACCAGATTGTGTAAAGCAGGTACTAAATGTAAAGGAACTATGAAGTGCCGAGTCCTCAACATAAGAGTGTACTGAGTAGTGAGTGGCAGATAGGTCATTTAAATGAATGACAAAGGGGGGTTGGGGCCAAAACTGATCCCTGAGGTATGCCAGCATAAATGGAATGAAATTGGGAATATACTTCATCCACCATGACCCGTATTTTTCTATTATGAAGGTAAGAAGAAATTAGAGGAACCAGTGATGCAAGGCCATAGTTTGACATCTTAGACAATATGGCCTGGCGCCACAGTCTGTCAAATGTTTCTGAAATATCAAGTGTTACTGTGTGTGCTTCACCATGTTGGTCTATTGTTTTGTTAATCTGATGGGTAAGAAGGCAAAGAATGTCTACTGTATAGTTGAACGTTCTTGTCTAAAACCATACTGCCACTCACTGTTTAATTTATTGATTTCTATGTGCTTGACGGTGTGTTCGTTTATTAGTGTCTCAAAAATTTTACCGAGAACGGAAGTTATAGTGATTGGTCTATAGTTTGATGGATCAGAAGTGGCCACCTATGAGGGAACAGGATGGTTATTTGCTTCTTTCCATGAGGCTAGAAAACTTGAAGTACTGATGCATAATCAGAACATTTTGCCAATACAAGAGCCAACACTGAGCAGCATTTTTTAAGTACTCTTAAAGGAATGTCATCTGGACCAACGGCTTTGTCTGCTGAGAGATTCTGTAATACAGCTTGTACGTATCTTGTGTGAATCTTGAACGGGGGTATTTTAGGGAATCAAAATCAAGTACAGGAATTTTGTGATTTCCTGTATTTAGGGTTGAGTTTGTCGGAAAAATATCAACAAGAAGATTGGCTTTTCCCCGTGGGTCACTTTCTAGATTTCCACTGGGGGACTGTAACGGTGGAATGGAAGAGGTGGTTGTGAAGTTAGATTTGAATGAATTAAGGGCAGACCAGGTTATTTTGCTATCATTTGGGTTGTTTAGTAGTTTGTTAGCTTGTCTATGAGGAAAGTTTGATTTAGAAAAATTGATAATAATTTCGGCATGGTTTCTGATATTTCTATAATAAAGGTCTCTGTAGTTTTAGTCCTTGTAAAAGTGCCATAGGCTATTGTTTAATGTTCTATTACTCTGGCACAACTGTGGTCAAACCATTTAGGCGAATTACATCTTTATCTGTAACTATGATGGGGAGTGACTGTTTCCATGCCGACTTTAATGAAGTCCTGTATGTGGCCCAAAATAGAGTTTGCATCTTGAGAGAGAAAGGAGGTCCAAGGAATATCCATGAAAAAAGTCTGCCCTGTCATAGTGACATTTAGTCACCAGGACAGGTTCAGAGCAGGAGAGTGTGGTAGGTGTTGCTGGTGGCTTCTATCAGACAATGATCAGAGGATCGAAGGGGGACTTCACTTCAACGTCATAATTATCTGAATTGGTTGTTAGAAACAAGTCCAATAGGTGGGAATTTTGATCGGAATTGTCTGGTACACGGGTAGGTTGACTGACTAACTGGGTGAGATCAAATGAGTCTGCAAATAGCTCACATTCAAGCCCAGAGTCATCAGTTCTGGCTGAATAAGTAAGTCACTCAACATTATGACATTAAAATCATCCAGGATAGTTATACAATTTATCATTCAGGTCAATGACACACAATATTTTTCAGCTGGGGGAACCTCTGGCCGACCATTGAGTACGGAAGTTCGAAGTCCTATTTCATCATACAGTAATTCCTCGTAGTGTGTTGCCTGTTTTGTTTTCCTTTTTTTGTTGAATTCCTCATAAAATGTTAAAAATGCCTGTTAAAACCTTGTTTCTACCTAAAAAGCAGATGTATTAGTTACTGTCTTTCAACAGCATCAGTTAACCAGCCACGTCCCGGCAGATTTTTTACAAATGACCCCCCCCCCAATCCAGGCAGATTTTCGATATTTTTTTTTAAACCTCCGCTTTTTATGAGAAACATCGAATATTCAGAGAAAAAGTGCTCACCTGAGCATAGAAATGCCAGATACAGGTGACCCTACCCTCACCTGGAGCCAGGCTCCAGGGAATACGTTTTCTGTGGGAGGGGTAAGTATTCAAAACCACTCAAAACAAGTATATAGATATTTATTTATTTGGTATGAATTTATATGTAGTTCGAGAATATATTGGTTTTCACACAGTAATATGGGCGGTATAAGCATTGTTTCACTCACCAAATACATCAACATACCACACCCGCTTTGGCAACGTTACCTCATCATCACTTCTGTACATTTCTTCCTCTGATGCCATGTAAACTTTGTCCTCCACATTGTCATCGATTGAGGAATCACTCTCACCTTGAATTTCGTACCGTGGTGCGACATGTCTTTACTGGCCAGGTCACTGGTAACAGGTGAGTTGCCGAGACAATGGCGTACGGGGGGGGGGGATAGTCACACGGGGTAAGGCATTGTCCCCACGTAGCCTTGGGTAGAGGAAGGTGTCCCACTTATGCGTACCAAAAATCACTCACAAAATTTGAAAAATAAGCAAATGATGGACCTTGCAACTGCAGTGCGTTTGTAAACGCCAACAGGAGTCACGGTGACAAAACATTCGGGCGCATATGTTAATCAATGGGATGAATGGATACGTTATGATGTTTCTCAGCACATCAAAACCTCTTGTTACTGCAATAAAATGAAAAATATATTCACGACAACAGCTGACTTAGGTTGCTTGGTTAAATCTGTAATACTGTGATACTCTTTATAGAAGTATTACTTATTATTTAAAGTATTATCTCTCCCTAAATTGTTATTTGTGAAAATGTTGAAAGTTCCTGCATGCGTAACCCTAATGTAATAAAAACAGGTGACATATGTGGTGTGCCTGCCAATGTAGCTGACAGTCCTCTAATTACTATAATTACTAAGTCCCAGTTTTGCCGGGTGAACAGTAGTCCTGTGGTTCTGCTAGTTCATCATAAATGTTACACACACCTGGTGGTTCACTAGCTACAGCACCCCAGTAGGTGTGACAGTCTAGCCATTAGTTCGGTTCTTAACTCCCAAATGCCGGGCTAGTTTTAATTAAGTTATCACCTCACTATGGGCAGTTTCCTAGTAATTGCATGGTTTCAGACCTTAATATCTCGGAAAGTATAGAACTGAAGGAAACAAATTAGAGACCATATTACTCACCAACTCCTCTTGTGAATGAAAGTATTCCCAGGTCTGTAGGTCGTTGCACTGATGAGTAATGACATGAGGAAGGTAACTAATTTCGAAGGGAGAGCAGTTTTTGTTCGTGTGTCTGCCCGTGGCGCCGACTATTGCTTTGCTCTCAACGTGATAAGTTCTGCACTGCTAGATAAACTACACACTGTTGCTGCGTTGCATCCAAGGCATATTACCACTAAGCCTTTTTCTAGTATCCTTGGCAAGTGGCTTGGCAAGGGTGGATGATGCAATTGGCTACTGATGTCAGGGACAGAATCAGACAAATAGGAACCTGGTAAAAGTGCAGGGCAGACTGACTCTTGCCTGTGTGCTATGTAGGGACTCCCTCCCTACCATTTGGTGCTGAGAGGAAATGGTGATGGGAAAACACTTGCATGTATAACCGCTACCCAGTGGCCATGTAGCACCCCAGTTGTGACATGTATCGACATTACCCGGCAGACAGGGGTTAGGAGGTGACTGGAGGCTTATCCATTGTGTAATATCAAGGGAAGTATTGACATCATCTGCCCTTAGATGGACTGGACTATGGTAGCCGTGCCTTGGACCCTTACATTATGAAGAGGGTAAATATGGGATTAGCTGTTACCCACTACCGTTACTCGATAAATTTCCCTCGAGGTGAGCAATAGATGAAATGGATTACTTGAATTCGTATTCGTAGCTTTTCCTCTAAATAGATAATTTGCTGGTTCACCGACAGGCCAGAGATTATGGAAGGAAGCTTATTAGTAAGTGATGCAGTGCACGAGGTCAGAGCAAATACTTCTGTTTTCTGTGAAGCCTTTTCTTCCAGTTATCATTAATTAATTCTAGAGGTGAGCCTAATTGATGAAACTCTGTCAGCAACAGTGCCAGGCGACTACGCAGACGGGTGAGATGAACAAGGGTGCTTTTGCGGCAATGGCATAAGCCACGCTGTGCCTCCTTTGCTGCTGCTTCGTCAGCTGTTTGGCCCTCATCTGCTCGAAGACCTGAACGGATCCTCAGCTCAGGCCTAAACGTCCTTTTCTGGAGGCAGCAATAATAACATACTGAATTGGACGTCATCTTACTTGAGCGCCATCTTCGCCTGAATAAAATCGTCCGACCGTGGCAAAATTTGTAAACATTGTGATACTGAAGGATTTCAACCAACCTTAATGGTAATGAAAATGTTATGTCGTTAAAGTGATTTATTAATGTAGTTAGTCATGTTTTCATCCTCTCCCTAACTGCATTTCTTGTTATTCTTCCTTATTCTCAGACAATCATCTGTATACAGTATAGATTTTTACCTTCTTTTTTTTTTTTTTTTTTCTGCAACACCTTGATTATAGTTGTGTCTTTACATTTCGTTAAAACATTTTTTTTTCTTTTTTGTGGATCTGCCTTTAAACCTATCGGCATTTAAGAAAATCATCCGGCTAATATCAACACTCCAGTGATGAATGAGATAGTCCTTGAATATGTCCATTATGGGCGGTGGATACTAGCGCCTAAGCGGTGACAGAAAAGGTGTGTGATATGTAGAAGACTACTGTATTGATTCTCAGGGAATGGTCTTGTAGGCTATGCTTAAGTCGAGAAAAATCACTATTACAACAATTTTCACATTCTTCATTTCTTTATCTCTTACAATTCCGTCGTTCTCAGGGTACTGACTGTCTAGGCTATACCAAGAGTAAAAGAGAAAATGTAACATTATTTTTCACTTTGCCATTTCTTTCGTCTCATCCAAGTCCTGTCTATCTCCTTCTTGATGTTTATTTCACTTAAATTACCGTGTTTTCTTTCTCATTTTTCTTTTTTCTTTCGTTCTTTCTTTTTTTCCCCCCTCCAATATTTCATCTCCCTCTCTTTGCTTTCATTCGAACACATACATCCGGATATTCTTAACTGTCCATTCTTTTATTTCCTTTCCTTAAATATATCCCTATACTTAAACAAAATTAGTTAATATTTTTTTCTCAGTCTATACTGTATTCTTCTCTTTATCCCCCCGCTTTTTTAAATTCTTTTCTGCATTCTGTTTTACCTTCTCTTCCTCCTTTCTATCCCCTCTCTTTCGTTTTCCCATTTATGTCTCCCGCTTCACATCTCATCTTCTTGACTTTAACCCCTAAACCCTGAGGACGCTGAAATACATGTTCCCCCTCCATTTGGCACCCTTCATTTCTTCCCCATCCTCTTTTCTCCCAGCCTTCCCTTTTTCCTCTTCCCATCTACCTCTCTTCATCCCTCTCCCGTCTACAATTCCCTGCCCTAGTCTTCCGCTCCCTCCTCTCACCTCCCGTCCCCTCTACCCGCTCACCTTCCTCTCCTCCTCTAACTCTCCACGCCCTTGCCTCCCTAAATCTTTCTTCATTCCTCCACTCTCTTCCATCCTTCCTTCTTCCTCCATTTCCTCACTACTTCTTCTCCCGTGCTTCCCCATTCCTCCGTGTCCCTCCCCCCATTGCTCTATCCTCCTTCCTGTCTCCTTCATCTCCCCCTTATTCGTTCTCTCCCTTCCTCCCTCCAAAACTCTATGTCCTACTCTCCCGCTCCCCCTTCATTTTCTCAACTTGCTCAGATATCTCTAATCTCTCTCTTTCTCTCTCTCTCTCTCTCTCTCTCTCTCTCTCTCTCTCTCTCTCTGGTTACTGGCGTATTTCCACTAATTTAGAGAAACGATGTAGTTACCCATTTTTAAAAATGATGACCTGCATGACGTAAAAACTTACTGTCCCCTCTCACTCCTACCTGTCCTCCAAACTTACTGAAAAAAAAAAAATCATGGCAGATCAACTAACAGAGATCCTAGACACAAGTAATCTATTATCAGATAAACAGCATGGCTTCCGACCCAAATATATATAATAATGTGGACAATCAATGTGTACCTCCAATAACTCTGAGTGACCTCCCAAAAGCTTTCGACAGTGTTAACCATAATATTCATTTCAACAAAGTTGGTAAAGTACAAGTTGATACATATTATAATTATTTGCAGGGTAGACCACAGTCAGTACGTATACAGAATACACTGCATCAGAAATCGATGTAACACTGTGTCCCTTAAAGTTCAATCGTACTAACATTGATGTCAGTGATGTTTTAGAATACTTTACTGTGTGTGTGAACTGGTGCATTACACTGACGATAGTCACCTCGTCATAGTGGTAAATTTAGTAATTAACTAAACAACTTGATCTATTATGCAGAAAAGACTTTAAAAGATCAAATATATTACATAGCCTTGGAGTCCCGGGGGGGGGGGGAATAAATGCCCCCGCCTTCCGCCCCTCTCCCTGTGACGACTCGAGCTGCCTGGAAACACTGTCTGACTCACTTCTTCATTTCTGCAACATTCGTGGCCTTCCCTCCAACTTTCGCTCTGTTGACCACCACCTCTCCTCCTCTAAACCCCATCTTCTTTTCCTAACTGAGACTCAGCTGTCTGAGGCAACTGACAACAGACCCTTTTCTGTATCCTCCTACTTCCTCAATACTCATTTCAAAGCCAAAGGTGGCTGTTGTGTACATATATGCAACGACTTATCTTGCTCTCGTGTTCCTGAACTAAATTCATCTGAATTCTCTACTCTCTGGCTTCGGATTTCCTATCATTCTCTGACTAAATGTATCTGCACTATTTACTTATCTCCTATTTCTACAGACCATCAAAAATTCTTCGACCATCTTACTTCTACGATGGAACACATTCTATCCATTTCTCCTTTCTCTGAATAGAATGGAGATTTCAATGTTCACCACCACCTTTGGCTCTCCTCTCCTTTCGCTGATCCACCTGGTGAACAAGCCTACACCTTTTCTATCTCTAATGACCTAGAGCTGCTTGTACAGCACCCTACCCATATCCCTAACCACCTTGGAGAGAGCTCCAGCATACCTGACCTCGTCCTTACAACTAATCCTTCTGCTTACACTGTTAATCTTTCCTCTCTGTTGGGCTCCTCCGATCACAACCTTATTACCTTAACCCGTCCTACTGCTCCGGAGCGGCCTGTGGACCCTCCAAAGAAACGTCGTCTGTGGCACTTTGGAGCTGCAGATTGGGAGGCCCTCAGGCAGTACTTCTTTGATTTTCCTTGGAATGGTTATTGCTTCCCTGGCCGGGAGCCATCTTAGTATGCCTTGCGCATTACGAAGGTTATTCTCTTGGGCATGGAAGCATACATTCCTTTCTCATATCCTTTGACTAATGCAAGAAAGCCTTGGTTTAATCATGCTTGTTCTAATGCTGTCCACATTAAGGAAAGGGCCTATAAAAGGTACCGGAGCCAACCCACCCATGAATCACATCTTTTATACGTTTCTGCCCGCAATCGAGGTAAGTCTGTTCTTCACTCTGCTAAAAATAATTTCATCCATACTAAATGCTCTCAACCTTCCAACTCGAATTCTTCCCACTCCTTCTGACACCTTGTCAAAAACCTTCCTAACAGCTTTACCTCATCATCCTTTCCTCCTCAATTCTACTCTGATGGCTCTGTGGCTATATCTTCTACTAATAAAGCAGATCTTGTCGCTCAGACTTTCTCCTCCAATTTCACCTTAGACAATTCCAGTGCTGTTCCTCCATGACTTCCTCCCTCTAACTTCCTCATGGCTGACATTAACCCGTACAATCCCGCCGTCGGCATGGTGCCGACGGTACAAAACGTCTCGAGTAATCCCAGCGATGTGATGATGCCGACAGCAAAATTTGAGCTCTGTAGCGCGTCCCTAACTGCTTCAGTCTAGCTGATTTTTTGCTAAGGAGTAGCTTAATGTATTGGCAACATTGTGCACAAGCACTTGCGCATTACGAAGTTTATTCTCTTGGGCATGGAAGCATACATTCCTTTCTCATATCCTTTGACTAATGCAAGAAAGTCTTGGTTTGATCACGCTTGTTCTAATGCTGTCCGCATTAAGTTAAGGGCCTATAAAAGGTACCAAAGCCAAAACACCCATGAATCACATCTTTTATTCGTTTCTGCCCGGGATCGTGGTAAGTCTGTTCTTCACTCTGCTAAAAATAATTTCATCTGTACTAAATGCTCTCAACTCTCCAACTCGAATTCTTCCCGCTCCTTCTGGCACCTTGTCAAAAACCTTCCTAACAGCTTTACCTCATCATCCTTTCCTCCTCAATTCTACTCTGATGGCTCAGTAGCTATATCTTCTACTAATAAATCAGATCTCGTCTTTCAGACTTTCTCCTCCAATTTCACCTTAGACAATTCCAGTGCTGTTCCTCCATGACTTCCTCCCTCTGACTGGGATGGTACGAGTTAAAATTTCATCAGCTGATGTATTTTCTGCCCTCACAGGCCTCAGTACAAACAAGGCATATGGGCCTGGTGGAGTCCCTCCTGTTGTTCTTAAGAACTCTGCTTCTGTGCTTATACCCTGCCTAGGCAAACTCTTTCGCCTCTGTCAATCAACTTGTACCTTTCCTTCTTGCTGGAAGTTTGCTCTCATTCAGCCAGTGACCAGTCCCACCCTTCTAACTACCGTCTAATTGCTTTAACATCATGTATCTCAAAAGTTTTCGAGTCAATTCTTAATAGAAATATGTTAAAGGATCTGTCCTATTACAACCTTCTGTCTGATCGTCAGTATGGGTTCCGTCAGGGACGCTCCATTGGCGATCTTTGCACCCACTTTTCAGACTCCTGGTCACCCTCCTTTCGGGACTTTGGCAAAAGTTTTGCCATTGCACTTGACATCTCAAAGGCTTTCGATCGAGTATAGAAATCTTTAATTTCCAAACTGCCCTCTTACGGTTTCTATCCTTCTATCTGTGCCTTCATCTCTAGCTTCCTTTCTTGTCGATCTAGAGCTGCTGCTGTAGACGGCCATCGTTCTTCTCCTAGAGCTATCAACAGTGGTGTTCCTCAGGGCTCTGTCCTATCACCAACTCTTCCTTTTATTCATCAATGACCATCTAAGCTGTACATCTAACCCTATCCACTCATATGCTGATGACTCCACCCTTCACCTTTCCATTCAGTTCCCGCAATGCCCATCTCAGCAGTTACTTCAATAAATAAGGGATGAGGCTATGGCACACCTAATGTCTGACTTGGCTCGTATCTCTGACTGGGGTAAAAACAATCTTGTTGTTTTTAATGCATCAAAAACTCAGTTTTTACACATATGAACCCAACAAAATCTTCCACAGGTATACCCACTAATGTTTAATAATATTCAGCTTAATCCTGCATCATCCTTGAACATGCTTGTGGTTTCATTTACTCGGGACTTATCTTGGAAAGATCATATTACATCTCTTGTAAAATCTGCTTCCAAGAGATTAGGTGTGCTAAGCCGACTCTGTTCCTTGTTTACCCCTGCACAATTGTTGACTCTATACAGGGGTTTTATCCACCCTTGTATGGAGTACAACTCTCATGTGTGGGGAGGTTCCCCACATACAGCTCTTCTCAATAGGGTGGAGTCAAATGCTTATTTTGTCATTAACTCTCCTCCTCTCACTGACTCCCTTCAACCTTTGTCTCTTCGCCGCTCTGTTGCATCTTTATCCCTTTTCTATCGCTACTTCAATGGTCACTGTTCCTCTGAACTGTCTGCAGGCATTCGTCCACCTCTACGACGGGCGCGTAGCACCCGTCTAGCATCAAACTCTCATCCCTTTTCTGTCCAACTCTCTGATGCAAGAGTTAACCGTTACTCCCAGTCCTTCATTTATGCAACAGGTCAACTCTGGAACTGTCTCCCTCTGTCTGTATTTCCTGCTTCCTATGATCTCCAGTCTTTCAAAAACATTGTGTCCAGGCGTCTCGAAATGATCGGATCTTGAATTTGGCTTTCTCTTGTATTTTGTTTTTCTTTTGGAAGGAACAGTTATTGCGGGGTCGTGGTCTTTGGTTCATTTTTCCTTGCATTAAAAAAATAAAAAAAATAATGCCAGGAGTCGAACCCGGGACTCTTAGGTGAGAGTCAGGCAGCAATCCACTATACCACAACCAGGTAAAAGTTATCTTATGTTGTCACAATCTTGTAACCAGTGTCCCTCCGCCCCCACTGTGGGCCTGAAGAGGGTAAGATAACCCCCTTGCATTCAGGCAAATAGATGCTTTTAATCTATCCCAAGCACTTATTGCAAGTCAGAATGAAGAGAGAAACCTGTACTTTACACAGGAAAATTCAAGCACTACTGTATGCTACCATTATACCTGGACTCAAACCCGAGACTCTGAGGTGAAAGCCAGGCAGGAATCCACTATGCCACGACCAGGTAAAAGTTATCTCATTTAGTCACAGTCTTGTAACCAATGTCCCTCTGCATCGACTTGCCCAAGTGCCAGGGGGTTATCTCCCACACAGTGGGGGTGGGGGGACTTTGGTTACAAGATTGTGACAACGTGAGATAACTTTTACATGGTGATGGAATAATGAATTGTTGCCTGGCTCTCATCTGAGGGTCCCGGCTTTGATTCCTAGCATATAGGTAATATATTGGATGATTTCTCCAGTGTAAAGTACAGGTTTCTCTCTTTATCTTTAACAGAGCAAGGCAACTTTTCCTTAGTAATGGTCTAATGTTCAACATTAACAAAATCCAATGTATTTTCCCAGGAACACGTCAACTTATTGCAGGATAGTAGCGGATACTACTATACGATTTCATGACTGTATTGTTCAACTTATCTGCGGTGTAAAAAACTTTTGACGATACTGTAAAAGGTCTGGTGCCTGGTCTTTATTATACACATCAGTGAAAAAAAAGAACTGGTATGCTAATGTATATTAATAGAATTAAGGACTCCTTTGACAAAACGACATGGCAAATTATAGTACAATCACTATCATTAAGTCACATAAACTTCAGTAGCAGTATATGCGGAACAACGAAACTTCAGAACTTTGCTACTAAAGCTAGACGGAAGAGCCAGGAAATACGACCATATTACCCCAGTTCTAAAGAAATTTAAATGGTTAAATATTCTTAATACAGTAAAGTTCAACATAGTAGCTTATATCTACGAGCAATCAGCTAAACAGTCACCAGAACCCTTCTTGTCTCTTCATACTGTAAATAATGTAAAGCACTGTGTAACAAAAAAAAAAAAATAATAATATATATTTTCCTCCTGTATCATAGGAGCACAGACGTCTTTCTGTGCACGGAGGCAAAATAGGGAACCAGCTCCCATTAACCCTAACCGAGGTACAGACCTAAAATATGGGGCACAATGACGGCCTGCATGGGACATGCTGGAAGCCTCATGTGAGGTGCAATTTGCACTGGTTATAAAACAGTGACTAAAGGGAAGTAAACTATCTTACAACGATTCAGAGTGGCAGGGGTACAATTGTCTCCTAATGTATTGAAATTCACTCTGAATCTGAAACAGTTCCTATTAAATACTCAGTATTGGATGAAAAGAGCTATTTACGTACTTTAAGTTATCATAACTACTTTTAAGCACAGCTCACTACCAATCTTCAGGACGCATATAATAATGTTAAGTATATATTGTATTTACTGCATTCTGTATCTACCAGTTCGTCTGTTTGTATTTTAGGTAAAATAAATTGATGTAACAGCAACTAAGTTTTAACAGAAAATAAGTTTGTGTAACAGCAACTATATAATGCGAATCAACATATTTCTGTGGAAATATACTTTATTATTATTATTATTGTTATGATGATGACGACGATGATGATGATTGTTATTATTATTATTCTCTCTCTCTCTCTCCTTCTACGGTCCTCTATTCTCAACATCTTGCAGCCATACTCTCCACACCAGCGTGTACGGTCTATCCTCACCATTGCTTTCTCTCCAGTTTTCCGTCTCATTTATTTCCCATCTGTTTCCTCTGTTTTTTTTTTTTTTTCACTCTCTCTTTCTCGATTCCCTCTCCTTTCATATGATTCTCCTTCCCATTCTAGAGTTCCTTTACCCTTTCTTTCCCTTCTGTTTCTCTCCCTTCACCCCCTCACCTATTTCGTACATCCCTACCCCACCTTTTTGCACCCCTCTCCCTCCTACACATTCCACAGCACAGTTCCACATTATTCCTCTCCCCTCCCTCCTTTTCTTTCCTTTACTTACAGCGTCCCCTTCCATTCCTCCCCTTCTCTTGATTTTGCTGCTCATGTTTTCTCCACGTTCCTCTCTCAGTTCCAGATTTCCATACCTCCCTTACAGCTTCCCTCCGTCTCCTCTCTTTCCCCCCTTCATTTTAACCTCTCCCCACCTTTTTTTTTCTTAATCCTCTCTTGTTTAAGTTATTTTTTCCCTCTCTTCTAATATTCATCCCTTCTAAATTTTCTCTCCTCTTCTAACTTTCTTTACTCCTTGCTAACTTCCCCTTCCCTCTTCTATACTTTCTTCACCACTATCTTATTTCCCTCTCTCTTTCTGACGTACCTCTGTGTAGAGATAGACAAACAGATACATAGATATCTTGCACTCGTCTTACTACATTTGCGTTATTCAGTGATATTCTGGTTGGTAAATTTATTGGGTAAAAGGATGGGTTCCAGTTCCCTGAGAGATGTTGAGAAGAAGAATAACAATGATGCAAGGCATTAGAAGTCTGCCTTATGAAGACAGGAATAAACAGCAGAGAGAGAGAGAGAGAGAGAGAACTCTTTGATTGAGGCAACCTTTCCTCCTCACCATAAAGTGTTTTCCCACCCTTGCCTGCTCAGCTAGTGATTGGCCCTTATGATACACACTTTCCCAACCCACTCTACACCGTCTCTCTTCTTTCATCCTACCTTTTCCCTTTCCGTTTTTCCTACTCCTTCATCTCTTACTGTCTCCTTCTTTCCTATCGTTTACCCTCTCTCCCTTCTATCTTCTACCCTTCCCCTCGTCTCCCTTGCCTCTCTCCCTTCTCCCTCTCTTCATTCCTCTCCTCATATTTTCCTGTACATGATCGCTTCACTTTTCCCCTCCTCTCCTTTCCTTCTACCTTTTCCCACTTCGCTTCTTCTCGGTTGCCTTTCTCCTTCCTTCCTTTGTCTTTCTTCATCTTCTTCTCCTCCTGCTCTTAATATAATCTCTTCAAGCATCCACTTCCGTCGCATCCCGCAACGCTTGATTATGCTCCCCTTCCTCTCTTCTTTCTCTCATACCATTTTCTGATACGGATTGTTTTAGTTTTACGAACTTCCTGATTTATTGTTTTACTTTGCTTTCTTGTTATAATTCTTCCTTTACCCATTTTCTTTCTCGCTCCCCTGTACCCGTTCCTTTTATCTCCTCCTTTCCCCGTTCTCCACTTTCCCTCTTTCAAATTAATGACCGCATTTTCGCTTTTCTTTCTTTGGTGATTAACTTTGTTTCCCTCTTTTTTTCTTCTTCTCCTTCCTTCTCCCAACTTCCCCTCTCTCCTTTCCCCCTCCCTGTCCCATACCTGCCTCTTCCACCTCTTCTTACGAGCGAGGACGAAGCCCTTGCGAGTCTCTAGCCAAATAGTGGCATTTTCTCACGTATGAGCGGCCCGACCCGGCCCGGCCCGGCCCAACCCTTCCCGGCCAGAACGTAACGTTTTTGAGAAGCTTATATCTCAGCAACCATATGGCCGATCACTGCGTGGTTTGCACCATATGATAGCCCAATTCTTTAAGATTTGTTTTTGACAGGTTTCATCATACCCAGGAGGTGCACGTGACACGTACTAAGTGCAGCATTCGAACATCTTCAAAAGAGAACCACAGGCCAGACAGTTTGTCGTAAAAGCATGAAACTTGGTAGGCAAATAGCCATCAGTATACTCTAGGGCTTCTATGGGTGTTAGGCGACATTTCAATGTTTTTTAATTTAAATGGCCTCGCTCGTGCCTCACTGACTAATACATTTTAGTGGCTCATACTGAATATCTTTATGTTTCACTTCCTGGGCGTGTGGAAACTGAATTTTACAATATATTAATAACAAGAAGGAACGCTCAAAGATTGTAATAACCACACCCATTAACATGTTTATGAGCCGAATATTAGATTTTGACCTATGACTTTGACCTTCGACTAACGCAGGTCCAGTGAAGACCTCCTGATCTTCAGCTTTGTATACAGTATGTCATCTGGTTTCCTGATGGATCCATAATTGCTTACATAATACAAGTTCGTTATGGCCGAGCAGTACATGCCATATATCGCTGGGTAAAACGTCTAAACTGAACTTTTAGCAAGGCAACTCAGGAGTTAATGTTTTAAATTTTTATGTCTGATGATGATGAGTGGATTACTTCAAAACATCACCTCAATGAATCAAGAATGTCGTATATATATATATATATATATATATATATATATATATATATATATATATA
This sequence comes from Coenobita brevimanus, assembly GCF_032717465.1. Classification (NCBI taxonomy): domain Eukaryota; kingdom Metazoa; phylum Arthropoda; class Malacostraca; order Decapoda; family Coenobitidae; genus Coenobita; species Coenobita brevimanus. Next base: position 15,819,778 of record NC_136982.1, read on the forward strand.
TATATATATATATATATAAAATTATAAATTTCAATCGTTTTATACAACATTGTTCTAATTTAAATGAAGATGAAAATATTTGATCAATGCAATTTTTTAAAAATATACATTAAGGAAACAAAAGTATATTTTCCATGTCTCACATATACCTTCTTTAATCCTTGTAACTTTTTTTGTTTTTTTGTTTTTTGCTTCAAAACGTCAATCGGTGGTCAGTCGTTTGTATACTTTTTCTGGTGCGACCCTATGAAGCATCCAGAACTAGTCCGCCACCATACTGAGATCCTAACGTACCTGGTACCTTCTTTCCATGCCCCTGATATCCTGATTGTAATCTTTCACCCTGCTTCTCACTCACCGTTCCAAGATTTTCATGGGAAAATTCCAAATGCGAATCCAAAAAGTAAAATTTGAGACTCGAGCTGCAACCCAACTGTAAACTTGACCAACAAATTTTTCAAAATTTCCTTGCAATTTGGATCCTCATTGTTATCTAAACTCTTAGAAATTACTTCTTTGAATGATACCCAGGCATCTCGTTCCAGCTTGTTCACCTCATCATCAAATTCATCAGAAATCAGTTTTCTTCTATCAGCTCCAGTAACTACCCATCTTTCAATTTAACCTCAAACAAACCAGAAAACTTTTGGCACAAATCCATGAAACAGGCTCCATCTTTTGATAGGACTTTGACAAACTGCTTCATTTTTCCAAATTTAACCCTTTCGCCGGCCGTTTATCCCCCATGTGCCAAGGGTATGGGAGGCTTAGTGACCCCCTATGCCAGTGATTTTCAACTTTTTTTTTTTGCTTGAATGGACCTAAAATATATATGAAAATAAGTCGTCTTAACTCCTTTCAAATTCGTCATATCGATATGAAACAGAACCTAAAGGTGCATCTTTCAAATCTGCATCCTATGACATGCATCAATACATCAGGGGTTCACCCCCCAGTTAACGGTAGGGGGGTCAATGTCAGGTGGGTCGGGCATAAAATTTCAAATGGGCGTGAAATCGTCAATTTTCACCCGATTTACTCCAAGTTATATATGTGACATCTTTGACTATATATCCTGTTGTGTTTATACGTCAGCACTAAAATGACTGCCGGGGACGGGTTTGCTGTGCCTTGGCACAGCTTCTTGTTTAGAGTTCAGCATCAATCACAAAAGCTCAGCTGTGTGATAGCAAGACCACATTCCAGAGGCAGAAAGCTGACCCACCAGAATGTTCAAAACCAGCACTCTCAACCGGAACAGACCACAGGTACAGTGCATTAACTCCCTTGCATTAGTGACCTAACTTTGATTCAGTCTTTGTATCACCAGAATAATTTCCCCTTTTGGGAAAGGATTTCTTTCGTGTTTTGCATTCATTAGCATCTAGACTAATATATATATTTATATATATATATATATATATATATATATATATATATATATATATATATATACCTAGGCTGCTTCCCCCAAGGAAAGGGAGGTAGCCGAGACAGGACGACACACTCCCCAATTACTCATCCATTCATACACATTCATTCGCATCTTAGCCCCAAGGGGAGAACGGACAGATCCTCACCGCACCACACCGCACAGGGGTCAACTGCGCAATGCAATCAGTGACATCAGCAGCAGGGCCCAACAGCAGAGCTGGTTTACCCCTGCCACATTATAACAGACCCATCCCCTTACCCACACCTGACCATCTGATCAGACCAAATGCGGGAGAATATCCCCTCAGGGCTGCGTCATCACTTATTCATTCACAATTTCTCTCCATTTATTTCTGTCACGCACAGCCACTCTTCCTTGCTCAACAGACATCCCTCTCGCATCCAGTGCTCTCTTCACACTGTCCATCCATCCTATTCGTGGTCTTCCTCTCAGCCTTACATCTCTCACATCAGACCTAGTTATCTTTTTCACCAATCGCTCATTATCCATTCTCTCCATATGCCCAAACCATTGCAACACCCTCTGCTCAACTCTACCAGCCATCTCCCGAACAACTCCAGTTCTCTTTCGCACTTCATCATTTCGCACTCGATCCATACGCATCACTCTACACATACTCCTCAGACACCTCATCTCCATTACATTCAAACTTTTCCTCTCTGCTACACCCATATTCCATGTTTCAGCCCCATATAACGCACTCCGTACCACAACACCCTCATACAACCTTCTCTTTACATCCATTCTAAGCGAACGACATCTAAACACTTTTTTCATTCCTCCCAGCACCTTTCCTACTTCATTTATTCTAAACTTCACTTCTGCATCTATTCTTCCATCCACAGCAACATGTGACCCTAGATATTTTAAACACTCTACCTCCTCAAGCAACTCGCCATTCAAAGCTATATTCATCCCCCTACCATCTACCAACCTCGTACACTTCATCACTTTACCCTTATTCTCATTTACTTTCAATTTCCTCCTTTCACACACCCTTCCAAACTCCTCAACCAACTGTCTCAATCTCTCCTTTGAATCAGCCACCAGTGCAGCAGCATCTGCAAACAGCAGCTGCTTCAGATTCCACTCTCCACCATCAACATTCACCAGACTCAGACCTGCACCTAAAACTCTTGCATTCATCTCTCTTACAGCACCATCCATGTAAATATTAAACAACCAAGGCGACATCACACATCCCTGTCGCAGCCCCACTCTCACAGGAAACCAGTCACTCACAGCATTTCCCACTCTTACACACGCTCTACTATTTACATAAAAACTTTTCACCCCTTTCAGTAACCTACCATCAAGTCCATACAATCTTAAAACAGTCCACAAAGCCTCCCTATCAATTCTATCATACGCTTTCTCTAAATCCATGAATGCCCAAAACACATCCTTGCCTTTCGCTAAATACTTTTCACACACTTGTCTCACAGCAAACACCTGATCAACGCATCCCCTCCCTCTCCTAAAGCCACACTGCTCTTCACCAATCACTCCCTCTGTACCCTCTCTAACTCTCATAATTAACACTCTACCATAAACCTTACCTACAGCACTCAACAGACTTATACCCCTAAAGCTAGTACATTCATACTTATCACCCTTGCCTTTATACAACGGGACCACACAAGCACTTGCCCAGTCAATTGGCACCATACCTTTCACAAAGCACACATTCAACAATTTTACTAACCAGTCAACAATGGTCACTCCACCACCTTTCAGGCATTCCACAGCACACCCAACCATACCTGCAGCTTTCCCTGATTTCATCTCCTTTACTGCCTTCTCCACTTCCTCCTTCGTGATCAAAGAATCATTCAACTCTCCCAACACATTTATTCCTTGCACCCTTCCATCTGCCACAATCTCAGCCACCCTTTCCTCCTCTACATTTAACAATCTTTCAAAATACTCTGCCCATCTCTTCCTTACTGCATCCATCTCAATTAACATCCTTCCATCCTCTGCTTTTACTCGTTCTTCCTTCCCAGACTCTCCCTTTCGCACCCTTTTCACCTCCTTCCAAAACATTTTCTTATTCTGTTGAAAATTCTCTATAAGCCGCCTACCCCACCTCTCATCTGCTGCCACTTTAGCATCATGCACAGCCCTTCTCGCCCTATTCCTCTTTTCCTTATACCTTTCATATGACATCTCATCCTTCCTCTGCAGCCACACTTCATATGCACGTCTCTTCTCAGCCACAGCCATACTTACTTCCTCGCACCACCATTCACTTCCTTTTCTTACACCACCACCCACACGTCTCACACCACACACCTCTTCTGCATGCCCCACCACAGCACTCTTAAACAACTGCCATTCCTCCTCCACACTGCCATTTTCCTGATCTTTCAGTGCGTTCCACTCATCTTTCAATTTCTCCTGATACTCTATCTTTTTCTTTCTTTTATCCAACTCACTTTCAAAACCTCCCTGTCACACCTAACACTCCTAGCTCTCACCCATCTCTTACCTACTCTTAACTTTCCCTCCACCAGGTAGTGGTCAGACATACCTCCACCCTCCCCTCTTACTCTCACATCCAACAATCTTCCTATTACATTCCTAGACACAACCACATAGTCCATCAAAGCTCTGTCAACAACCCTTCCACCCTCCTGTCTCACCCATGTATACTTATAAATATCTTTCTTCTCAAACAGCGTATTTCCAATCACCATCTCTCACTCAACACACATCGCTATCATTCGTTTCCCATTTTCATTTCTTCCAGGCACACCATGCATACCAACTACACCTTCAACTGCTACAAATCACACTCTAGCATTCAGATCTCCCATCATTACCACATTCACATTCGCTCCAAAACTCTGCAGACACTTATCAACATCATTCCAGAAAGACTCCCTCTCTTCTTCATCCCTTTCACTACCAGGCCCATATGCACTCACAAACACCCACAACTCACGTTCAAATTTCACTTTCACCCACATCAGTCTCGATGACACCTCCTTCCATTCAGTCACACACTGCTGTACTTCCGGACTCACTAACAAGACCACACCTTCTCTTGCCCTTCCCCTATCAACACCTGACAACCTTCCATTCACACTTCCAAACATAGACTCACCCTTCCCTTTCATCTTCGTTTCACTCAAAGCTAACACATCCAACTTTCTTCTCACAAACATTCTTCCAGTCTCCTCCCTTTTAGCCTCAATTGTACTACATCCACGCACATTCATAGACCCAATCTTCAGGGTACGGGGATATATATATATATATATATATATATATATATATATATATATATATATATATATATATATATATATATATATATTAATAAGCCTTTATTATGTATTAATCTTCATAGTTTTTTTTTTTTTTTACCCTCTACCAGATAGTCAGAGGAGGATGCTGTTATCACTGGGATCAATAGGTGTCCGTCCATAAAGCTGGGCGGCAGGTCAGCTGGCTGGTCATGGAGGTTTCATTTCCGGGCAAAAACTCAGAAATTATTCATTACAGAGCCATGAATTATCACGTAGTTATTAGTCTTATAGTGAACTGCTGACTTCTGGTAGGCAGAATGCTGTGACTTAAGTTTTTTTTTTTTTTTTTTTTTTTTTTTTTTTAAATAATGAAAAAGTAAAAAAAGAATCCAGAGATCTCAGTGCGACCTGCGCAAGCAATCTGAATGGCCCAGATTAAGTGTCCCCAAGGCGTTCTCCTTATGTTCACTTTTAAAAGAAAAAAATGGGGGGGAGGGTGAGGGCCGTTATACGTTTGGCTAGGTGTGCAGGGAGGTGGGGGTATGTGCTTAGTCAGGTGGAGGATTGCAACAACGTTGCGTTGCTTATGCTTTTTTGTGAAGTTCAGTATGTGGGATTTATCATTTTGGCTTCAATTCTTAGTTTCCTTCTTGTGACAGGGCGACAATAGCCTTAATGTTGCAGTAAAATCGTATTCTCTCGGTTATTGGATGGTATATAATAGTCTAAAACGACCTCACTGATATAAGTGAAGGAACACGAAAAGTAGGGCCAAGTCATTTCTCACATTTTTTGTTATTATAGTTTAGTTACCGAAGAACGGTATTATGCTACCAAGGAAGGATCTTTGAATAAAAAGGAGACTGAATATTAACCACTTCAATTCGAGAACTTTTTTTTCACTGTAATCTCGTGGCTTCTAGACTATTGTATTTCATTTTACAGTCTCTTGTACTGAGGGATTCAGTGGAAGCTGTATCTAACTCTTCCAGTCCTAAGATTCTCTTCCTACACGAATAAAATTGTCTGTGATGTACCAAAAATGAAATAGGAAATGAGTTACTAGATTGAATGGGTCACGAGTAAAGCCAAGGCGAGCAAGTACCTTCCTCTAACCCCCCCCCCCTTCCTCCCTCCACTCTCGTGGCACCACCTCCCCTAAGTGTTGTTGTCAGGTGTCACTTCGGTTAACAAGGTCAAAGTCATGTAGGTTACGGCTACAATAGACGAGTGCAGGTAAACAGGAGGGCTGGCGTATATCACAGGTTGTCTGCTCTTCTACGTAACCTCACGTTCACAAACTCTCATGCTTAATTGCAGTATGATAAGTATAGTGCCTCATGAACACTCTTAGACTCCTGTGCTTCACTCTCATTGAATAAGATTGCCTTGCATTACCTGCAATAGAATGCAAGAATTGTCCTGAACAAGACTAGGTTAATGGTGACAGTATTAACACTGAGAGTCGCATGAATCATTATCATTCTCTAATCCTGTGTTGCCCCATGAGGAGCGTAAGAGCCCGGGGCTAGGCAAGTTGGTCCTGATACTTAAGATGAGAATGACCAGCCTCACTATCCCTGAGTGGCATTACGTGAGTAATAAACCCCAACCATCCCTTGGAAATAAACCTGCCCAGGCTCAATCCGATTGGAGCTCCTAAACCACTAAACCACCTGATGCCATAATTTGGATATATGGTTGTCACCTACTGTAGTAAATGGTTTCCTCGTGTACAAGAAACCATCTGACGTGTCATTCAGTGTAGTCAACAATAAGCAGAAAGAGGACGAAAGAATGAAGGAAAGAAAGAAGTAGGAGTGTAAAGTCGCCCGTTGGCAGAAGGAAGAGGAAAGAATGAAGGAAAGACAGAAGAGGAAGGAAGGAAGAGAGGAAAGGACAGACACTAGAGAGCAGCACTACATCAAGTGAGTGGATGGTGAGCGACCCATCTACCAATAATGACTCATCTTAATAAAATTGTAGATGTCGGTCGGAATAAAACACTAGAGTTGTCCTGCCCGTGATGGGTCTTGCATAAGCCAAGTAAAATGCCGGCGGTGACAACACAAGGCTGCAGTGCGTGTGTATGGTGAACTGAGTGAATTTTTCTCTTTGAAGGTCGGGTTGAAACAGGGATGTGTCATGTTTCCATGGTTGTTCAATCTGTACATGGATGGGGTAATAAAAAAGATACACAAGGTAGGGCAGTGGATGTTGGAGTGGCCCTAGTGAGAGAGGGTAGTGTTTGGAAACTCCCTGTACTGTTGTTTGCAGATGATACTGTGTTGTTAAGTGAAGACGAAGGGGAGCTGCAGAGCTTGGTGGATGAGTTTGGGAGAGTGTGTAAGAAACGAAATCTAAAGGTGAATGTAGGGAAGAGTAAAGTGATGGTCCTTGAGAGAGGGGAAGTCAGTGAATGTACAGTGAGGTTGGATGGTGAGGAAATGGAAAATGTGAGCATCCTTAAGTACCTGGGGAGTGTGATGAGTAAGGATGGAAGTTTGGAGGATGAAGTGCTTGAAATGGTGCAACAAGGAAGAAAGGTTGCTTGTTCCTTGAAAGCAGTGATAAGAAACAGGGAAGTGAGCATGGAAGTGAAAAGGTTGCTGCATGACAGTATTGTGATACCAACTCTAACGTATGGAAGTGAAGCTTGGACTTTGCTGGAAGGACACAAGTCAAGAGTGAGAGCAGTGGAAATGAGTTATTTAAGAGGAGCCTGTGGCGTTACATGGAGAGACAGGCTGACAAATGAGGATATAAAGGAGCATTGTGGTGTGGATGTGATAGGAAGCGTTAGAACACACTGAGGTGGTTTGGCCATGTGGAGAGGATGGAGGGTGAAAGACTGACGAGGAGAGTGTATGTGAGTGAGGTGGAGGGGGGAGAGGGAGGAGGAGGCCGAGATGAGGTGCAGGGATGGAGTGGAAAGGTATATGAGAGAGGGGGGTGTGAGCTGGGAGCAGGGCAGTGATATGGCGGGGGACAAGGTGACATGGAGGCGATTTGTTTGTGGCCATCCCTTATGGGATTAAGGCGTCTGGCAATAGATAGATAGATAGACAACAGAAGCCGCCACCACACCCCCAGGAGGAAGACACGGAGGGCTGGACGGCTCGTGGATTGCGCCCGGGCAACAGGGCCATAAGATCACCCAGGCCATGTGCCCCTATTCCCCAGAACTCGCCCACCGCCACCACGTTAGTCAAAGTGCACTACCTTCAGGGCGAGCTGACTGCTGACAGGATTGGGGTGGAACTGGCCTATCAGTTCCAAGCAGCACCCCAGCTATGGCCTGTAGCCGGGCACCTGAGACGGCCTGTAGCCGCTCAGTCTTTAAAGAGACAGCCTGTAGCTGCTCACAAAAATGGGCAACAGCCTGTAGCCGCTCAGTCTTTAAAGAGACGGCCTGTAGCCACTCATAAAAAAGGTCATGGCCTGCAGCCAGACCGCTAATTAGGAGACGGCCTGTAGCCACTCCAGCCAGTGCTGCTTATACCCCCTACAGAAACCAGTGACGGCCTGTAGCCACACTGGGGAGAGAAGGGCACGTCCCCTCTCCTTCTGTAGCTGCCTTGGAGGGTATGCCACAGGTGACCGTTTGTAGCCGTGGCTGTAGGGAGGAGACGGCCTGTCGCTGCTCCTCTCCTGCATGGTGCCCTTCTTGTGGGACCTTGGTGACGGCCGGTAGTCGCACTGACAGGCAGGCGGAGGCCTATAACCACACCTCGCCTGAGTGCCCATTAGGGAGTTGGGCCCCTGTGACGGCCTGTAGCTGCGCCGACAGTGAAGGGACGGCCTGTAGCCACCCTCTGCCTGTTGCCCAAGGGAACCCAGCAACGGCCTGTAGCCGCGCCAGGGAGAGTCGCCAAAGTCTCTCGCCCCCTGTGACTCCGCAACAAAACAGTGAGCTGTGCTCAGTCCTGCCTTCCGGCAGGAGCACAGGTTACCTGCCTGTCCACCCAGACCAAGGCAACCTCCAGGAGGAGGACCACCACTCGGATGATTGGTGGAGCGGCCCTGTACTGTCACCAGGATTGATTTCCCTCTGTCCGGAGGAAGAGGACGCCTACTTGACAGACTCCAGCTGAGAGCAAAGCCACAGCCCAACCCTGACGGCGATGCCCCCAGCAGAAGACCGCAGCCGGCGCCCCTCCGAGGACGTCCCCCGGACCCCTGGGCGGGCCCACTCCCCACCCCGACAAAGGCAATGCCTGTCCTCCACCAGGCGCTTGAGTGAGCGCCTCCAACGCCTGCTCGGCCCCAGTCCCAAGGGCTAGACCCCAGTCCCAATCTCCGACAGTGAGGGGTTTTTCACCACCCACAGCCTGAGCCCCAGCAGAGAGACAATGCCCCTGAGAGTGGTTCCGTGGCCGCAGGACAAAGGGACTCACACAGGGCCTCCGCCCACCCCGGGCAGAGAGTTGGGAGCCCTGGAATTTCCCTTTCCCCCGGTGAAACCAAGTGAGCACGAAAAGACAGTGAACTTATAGTAAAGTGACATCGGCACTAAGAATGTACAAGTAAGTTTACAGTAAATACAATGAGGCCAGAAAAGACCAAGACAAGTGAATACAAAGGAACAGGCACCCTAGTGAATTCCAGTGTGCAGTGGGGCCAAGTAAGACTCTAGAATACAGAAACATAGACAGTGAATATTATCAGCAGCGATATTACCCTTTACCCCTTGTAACGACACTTGTAAATATTCACTTCCCTTGTGCAAGTGTTTGTAACCATTTGCAATAATATGTAGTGTGTAAGTATAGTATCTAAGTAGATGTAAGGAGGATCCAAGTAGGGCACCACTGAACGCTTACTAATGTCTGGCTTGATTCAAAATTTGCCGAACCATGAGTCTGTGGCTGCACCACCGCCCAGCCGGTGAGAGTCGAGCAGTTAGCAACGGTCAGGATTTGGACACGGGTGGTGTTCACAGCTGCTGTGTGAAAATATAAGGCAGTGCTTAATATATTTTAAGAATACTACTCCAAGACTTTGAATTAACCTACGACTGGCATCAAGAGGCATTAACATACATTAACATTTGGTGGAAAGCGAGTGGGATAACAGTGATTTCACGTCTTCTGTAGGCAATCCTGGCTGTGTCTATTTTCCCAAGCTGCTGTTCTTCCCACGACGACACATACTCTATCTCCACTCCAGCCTCCAGCCCTTTTTGAAGTCCTTGTGTGGTTTTTCCGTGGTTACGGAATCATCCTTGCAGCTTTGGTGTGGTTTTGGGACTTTCCTCCACACCAACACCCCACCTACTACCACACCACCACAGCCACGTAAGCCTCCACCATTACCCTCACTACCTGCCTTTTTCCGCCAGTCCTGTGCAACCTGTTATATTATCACGCTGCATGGGCTTAGTTTTTGCCCCACAAACTCCGACCCAGACCCCACTCCAGGAAGTAGCCCCCAACCGCCGCCCGACGCCGTTACGTCATTGTTCCCCCACCTACCACACAGACGACGTCACCCAGGGAGCGTGGCCACTCACACCGAGCTACGTCACAGTCTCGTGCTCCTATCAGCTTCTCGCTCCGCCCACTGCTTAGCTGCCGCCCAATGACGTCACGAACACCCCCTCCCAATCAACGCTGGCGGGGGGAGGAGACACTACGAAAACGAGAGCTTCATGCAACATCAAGCTATTGCACGGAACACATCTTACTACAAGTATTTTTCTATCTGGATTTTCATGCATTTTCTCATTCCATCACATTAATCGATTCCTTTCTACAGAGAAGCCAAGCTGTTTCTATAGACTCTGATATTTTCACCATTTACTCTTATCCATTCATTGCATTTTCGTCCCTCATTTTTCATTCATTCAGAATTTTTTGTTCACTCACTCCTGCTTCATCCCATTTTCTCCCAATTATACTCATACTCAGCTGTAAATAACGCATTCATTTTCACTTATAATCATTGTATGTAAATCATTTCTTCATATATTATAAATATTTTCTTTTATTCATTCTTTCATTTATTCATCCATTTGTTCATTTATTTTCATTTACTTGCTTCCTATTCTATTAATGTCCCTTTTTAAAAGGGTAGATCTCTCCCCTATTGAATCTGATAGTGAAACAGATGATCCTGTGTGTGATGATAATGTAATTCTTCGTAGTGGCAGATCTTATAGTAAACAAACCGTAAGTCCCCTACCTGTTTCTACTATGACCACTTTTGTTACTCCTCCCACACCTACAACCACCTATATTAACCCTACTACTCCTACCGTAAATCCAGATATATCAACACCAGATACTCTATCATCTTCCTCAACTGATTCTCTTGAAGTCACTCAGCCTTCTCCACAGCCTTTGTCCTTACCTTCTACTACACATTCACCACCACTAACCACGACACACACCACTACCACCACGACACTTCCTTCTCACACACCGTCTCAGTTTACTACTGTGCCTACTTCCTCACCTTCGCAGTCTCACCCTCTTCGTACGATGTTGAATCAGAACCCTCCACCTCCCCAGTCCATATATTTGGACGATGTTAACAGACCCAAATATACAGGAGAGGATAGTACAGTTTCCATTTACGACTTCCTCAGAGAGGTCGAAAATGACATTCGTTATCGGCAAATCATAAATGAACCCTTGAATGCCTCTTATTTGATGGGTCGACTACATCAGGGCAGGTCACTAATAGGAGCCACTATTCGTGCAGGGCAATACGAAGATTGCCAAACGTTTGACGCGTTGCCAACAGTTAATTCAACTTTGTTGCCAACATTCCAATGCTGCATCTCTTATAGGATTGACAAACCTTCTCAAGCAAATGGAAGAGGACATGAAGGTGTACCTCCCCAACATGTAAAGCTAATTGAGGCAGCCGCTACTATGAGGGCGACGAGTTCAGAGCTGCGCAAGTTGTTCTGTGGTACTCAATGAGTAGCCGAAATTAATGGAGAGCTTATGGTTTCGCTAAATAATTTTGCAGATTTGTTCGGTTACTGTAGAATTCTTAACTGGCTTTCTGACAACCAAAAATAAATAGCACTACAACCTGGCTTTAACCCAAGAGACAAAATAGTTAACATCTCAAAGGCCATAGTAGAAAGGTCGGGATCAGACTTCACTCGGCAGGCCAGTTCTCACACCTCAGCCTCTCACTCTGCGGGTGGTACTACGGGAGTACTACACACCAGCATTACTTCATCTGATTCCTCTCATTCGCAGCCAACTACAAAAACCAAACCTAGTAATCGGTCTCACTCACACTATTGCTCACTATCTAGAGGCCGTGATAAATCTACTGTGGAACGAAGCAAACAATCCTCTATTGTGTGCTGGCACTGCAGTAATGTAGGTCATCGAGAGTCTAGTTGTGCACACAAACAAAGTTGTTTGCACTCAGGGGAACGACAGCGCACACCCTCGCGGTCCCATCGTCTAACATGCAAATATCACAAGAATAGCACAACTCAATCCACTGACGAGTGTCGTTACCTTAAGAGCCATCAGTCAGGGGAAGAGAAGCGTTCGAATCAGAAAAATGTAACCTAATAGCAGAAGATCCGCCAGTGTCTGAAAATAAGGTAACAGAAAATGAACTCCCCATTCGCCAGGTAGGACCTATAACATCTTTAGGCCTAGTCATTCAGGGATGGCATGAAAGGGTACAAAGTTCTTTCTTTATGGACCGGATCTATGGGAAACATGATCTCAAATACCTCTTTAAACAACATTAGGGAAACAAAGAGTTGGGCTTCTCGAAACACCTGACATTCGCCTATGTGGCGTGGATGGCTCAGATTTTCAGGTCAAAGGAAAGATCACACTAGAAGTACAACTTGATTCAGCCTTAAGACCTTTTGACGTGGAGTTTCATGTCACTAATTATCTTAAATATCCAGCGGATACTCTCATTGGCTTTTCGACAATGGCTCAACAAGCAATTGCTCTCCTCCCGGCTTCTTGTACCATAGATATCCATGGATTCCCAATATCTAGCATGGAATATCCACGTCCGGTACTTTCCCAAACAAACTCAGTTATTCACTCTCACGTGATTCCAACATTACTCGAGAGTAAACAGGTACACACACACCGTTACCAGAACAACCAAGTTCACTACCATCTAGTACTACACCCTCTGAGCATTTACCGGTGGATACACCCTCTAAGCAATCAACTGTGGATCGTATCAACTCCTCCAACAGTGGCACATTTGCTGACTCAGACACGTCTCATTTAACTACCTCACATAGTGTGAATGATGTTTTTTAACACGCAGAGACAAGGCATGCAGTAACAAATCAGTGCACAATTTTGTTGCCGCATAAATTTACCAAAGTTTCTGTTCGTATTGTGGGTGTGAAAGCAGGAGTGGATGTACTAACCTTACCTGAGATGTGTTGTGTGAATGGCTTAACTTATGAGTCGGCATTGTGTATGGTGCTGGAGGATGATTTATGCTACTTGTACTTAGCCAGCACTACTAATGCCACACTTAAATTACGAACAGGAACACAGATTGGTGACTTCTTGGTATACCCAGTGACTATACGTGTGTGCCAAGATTTCCCACTCTCTGTTGCAGATGTGTGCTCAGTTATTCAGTCCACCAACATTCCATCTAATCTTGAATCTCATGTGAAACAGAGTGATTACCCAGAATACTGAAGTCACTTACTTAATCTCTTGCAAGACTATCGTGAAGTCGTACCCCTACCCAGTGAGAATATGGGCAAGACAGAATTAGCAAAGTGTGAAATTATGTTACAGCCTGGAGCTCAGCTAGTATATATACCTGCCTACCGTTTACCACACAGCCAAAGTCAACAAGCTGATTGTCTTATTCAGGACATGTTGGATAACTAGGTCATTGAACACTCTGATAGTCCATGGAACAGCCCACTATTTCTGGTTCCAAAGAAAGGTGGTGAGTTATGACCAGTGACAGATTACAGACGTGTGAATAAGCTGACTGTCCCAGACAGATTTCCAATTCCTGTCTTTACTAATTTTCTGGAATCCTTAGGCAAAAACAATTGTGTTTTCTCCTCCCTAGATCTTTTGAGTGGTTACTGGCAAGTAGAAATGGAAGAATCATCTCGTCCTATCACTGCCTTCGTACTCCATCCGGGCATTACCAATTCCGTAGACTTCCATTCGGTTTGAGAAATGCTCCATCAGCGTTCATGTGGCTAACTCATACAGTTTTCGCTGGCATGATAAGTCACTCAGTTTTTGCTTATCTAGATGATGTCATAATCGCTAGTCACTCAGTAGAGGAACAACTTAGAAAAATTGGCCGAAGTGTTCACTAGACTAAAACAAGCTGGACTTAAGAGGAAACTATCAGAGTGTGACTTTTTATGTAAGAAACTCCAATTCCTGGGACATGTTGTTGACGCTCACGGAATTCATACATCAGATGACAAGGTCAAAGCCGTGACAAATTTCCCAACTCCAACCAGCACCAATGCTTTATGCAGTTTCCTCGGTCTTAGTGGCTATTACCACAGATTTATTAAAGGGTACGCCCTGATAGTAGCGCCGTTAACAAAATAGCTAAAGAAGGGTGCTTCTTTTGCTTGGGCTGATGAACAGGCAACCGCTTTTACAACACTGAAAAATGCCATAGCACAATCCCCGGTTTTGGCATTCCCTGATTATTCAAAACCATTTTTTCTCTGTACTGATGTTTCCGAAGTAGGCCTAGGTGCCATTCTCATGCAAAATGACTCCGAAAGAAAGAAACGTGTCATTGCCTATGCCAGCCGTGTGTTAAACTCCGCAGAAAAGAATTACAGTGTAACTCATTGGGAAGCCCTTTCCGTGGTCTGATCTCTAGAACATTTCTGCGACATCATCTACGGTTATCCTGTTCGCATCCAAACAGACCATTTTCCCTTATGTGACCTGGTTCGGGGACGTAACCTTACAGGTCGACTTGCACGTTGGGCAATCACTGTGAATGACTATAATCCAACATTTGAATACGTTCCTGGGAGTCCAATGTCGTAGCCAATGCCGTCTCGCAGCATGTAGCCACAGTCTCAACCAGTTGTGATGTAAACTTGGCGTTCAATTATGACACACTACATGGGTTCCAGCGTGTGGACCCCATATGGTCAGAGGTCATATATTTTCTAGAACCAGGCGATGATTCTTCCTTGCCAAAGTTACCAGTCCCTATATCTGATTTCTTCCTCAACAATGAATTGATCTATAAACACTCAGTACTGAAAGGAAACAATGTACCTCATCGCGAAGTTAAGCAACTAGTCATTCCAACAGACATAATTCCTGCTGCCCTTCATTTATTCCACGACTCCCCTCATACATGACACCCTGGCAAAGACAGAAGCTTACGGCAAGCACGTCTGTCATATATTGGCCCACTATGTGAAAGGATATAGAAGCGCACTGCGATGCATGTTTATCATGTGCCTGTCATAAAGGAACAACCTGTCAACCTGCTCCTATATTGCAGTACCCAGAACCATCAAAACCTTGGCAAACTGTCTCTCTTGATCTTCTGAAGCTGCCTCGTACAGAATCTGGCTTCATCTATCTATTAGTGGCAGTCGATCATTTCTCTAGATTTGTCATCTTAGCTCCACTGCATGAAAAATCTGCTAACGCAGTGGCATATGCCTTTATTAATTCAGTAATTTGCCCTTTCACAACACCAGAAGTAATTCTAACTGATAACGGGTCAGAGTTCACTAATTCAGTACTGGAAGAAATTTGTCTTCGATACGGAATTAAGGAATGCAATATAGAGGCCCATCATCCAGCCTTGAATGGCCTAGTGAAGCGCCAGAATAGGAAGATATTGGAGAGTCTGCATCATATAGGGGGAGATCAGACTTCCACCTGGGACGAGTGGATTCCGGAGGTAGCTGCTTCAATTAATTCATCCATCAATAAGTAATTTGGTCAAACACCATTCTTTGTCATCTATGGCTTTGACAAAAGACTGCCTTATTCACTGTTGCAATCCAAACGTGATCCGATCTACAACTACGATACCTACGTGCGAGTCCACTGATCCAACTTCCAGAAAATTCATAAATACATTCAGGATACTCTGGCCCTTACAAATTAGGAGATGATATGTAATCAATATGCCGCTGCCACAGATGTTACCATCCAAGTAGGTGACTTAGTTTTTGCCCTAGATCATGACAGAGATTCAAAACTAAAGAGTAAATTCTTGTGTCCCTTCCATGTCATATCTCGTAAGGGTAATAAATTCGAATTAAGAGATCCGAACAAGGCTGAGACGACATGGGTGCATGCAGATGATCTCAAACGTGCATCAAAACGCATAGTCTTGGAGGAGCCACTGACAGAGACCACATCTGCTCCACAACAAACTCCTACTCAACCTTCTTCCTCTTCTCTAAGTCCTTCTTCTGACACTACTACTCAACATTCCCCTACTGTTAATAACTATTGTGCCAAATTGCATTCCGCCACTAAGTATCTTGCATAACGCTATCATCTCACACTGTTGTTACCATCTGCATTAACATCACCTCTAACATCAACTCATTTTATAGGAAAGACGCTATGAGTCTACGTGCTGGCAGTGCTGACTCTGATCGGGTCTGGATCGGGTGAGGACGATGGTGTTGTATGGCCTGGGGCCTTGGTTGGCGCTGGAGGCGAGGTAATGGTAGTGAAAGATGAAGTCTCCTTGGGCTACGACCTAGAGCCGCTGGCTGCCTGGCCATCGCCCTGCCTGACTTTGCACGTCAGCTAGAGGACCTGCAGGGACTCCTGTCAGATATTAAAAATCAACATCCCACAGACACATTTTGGTACCCACTCTGCCTACCCATCTGCTGGATGCTAGATTATATTCATTATCAGTTCAACCATCTCCAAGATTCCTTCCCTAACTAAACGCCTGTGGGCCGCTCACGAGTGAAACGTGGACTTTTTGATCTTGGAGGAGAAATTCTGAGCGGATTATTTGGTGTTTCGACTGCCCGTGACCTTTCTGGATTTAAGGAAGACTTATTTCAATTAGCAAATGCTCTAGAGACCCAGGAAAAGGCGTTAAGTGTTCAACATTCTATGCCACAAGAGATCACACACCATTTAAATGATGTTACAAATACATTAAATAATTTTATGTCAATTCTTAAGCATGAAGTATCGAAGGTAAATATTGTATCAGAGTTGATGTATGTAAAATTACATGTAGATAATTTGCAGGTTTCTCTGGACTCTCTTGTCTCCCAAATTTCTAGCCTAATTCGTATTTTAGTCAGTGCTGTTGATGGTCGTGTCACCCTAGATTTAGTACCTCTCTCTGACCTTCCCTTTACCTTGGAATGGGCTTACTCAACCTTCGACTTGTCTCCTGTGATTTCATTTTCCTCTTTAGAACACTACTACCCAATCTTAGAGGCCACATTCCTTACTAAAGATATAATTGTTCATATCCCTCTTCGTTCTTCTATCACATTCTATCTCTTTCACATCGTTCCTTTTCCCTTCTGGTACAATAACTCCCAGGTACAAGCATCTATCTCTTCAGAGTACTTTCTTCTCTCCCATGATCATCTCTGTATTGCCTTCATCTCCTCAAGTGACCTCGACAGATGTGTCTTTCTCACACCCAACTCTCGAGTTTGTGCTGCGTACCTCCTAACAATTTTTCCTGGCAGCGTTGCTCCTTGCGAATCTGCCTTAGTCAGTAACTTCTCAGTACAACCTGTCTGTACCTTTGTTCCGGCCCCCAGAAGCCAAGTACACCATGCTCGTCTAAATCACATCCGCTATTTCTTCTTTAGTGTCTCAACTCCTGTCAGTCTTTGTCCAGGAGCCCTTGTCCGTTCATTATCCGCAGTTGGTTTGTATTAGGCCCCTGATTACTATACAGTAAAGTCTGAGTCTGTAATAGCCCATGCTACACATTATCACTTCGCCTTCGTTCCCACAAATATGACATCTTCAAACATAATAATACTACCTTTCATCTACCAACAGACAATCTTTCCATCACATCAGACAACCTACATATGTTGAACTTTCTGAATCAGTCTAATTTCATTATGAACCAGTTCTCTTCAGCTTTTAACCACTCCTGGGTACATCCAGCCCTTGTATTTCCTCCAGTGGTCTTATGTCTTCTAGATTTTATTGCAATTGTATGTATCCTGTACTGTTGTGTCAAGCGAATGGACAAAAGATTGCATGAGATCCGTGTAGCAACAAGGTTAGTGCAACAACCAAAAGACCTGGAAACTGGTAGTTCTAAGTAACACTCATTATGATTGGTGAAGATGTGAAGATCATACTGAAGAAAAGAAAGGACAAGAAATCCCGGTGCAAAATTAAAATTTGAGCTACATGAAACAAAATGTAATAATATTCCTATAATTACTACACAGTGAATGAAGGATATGAAAACTAGTGAAATAAAAATGAGATAAGGGAAGTGAATATCTGACAGTGCTTTCTATGTAAGACAGACTGGAGCGTATAAAATGGTGCATTTGTTGCTATATTTCTAACAGAGGTATTACTGTGATAACTAGTACTTACTATCTATATTAAGATATCCATTTGTAAATTTGACCAAACGTAATTATTTATGCTATCACTACGCTTGTCATATACCTTATGCCTGGTTAGTTAGTGGCCTGTACCACGACAGTGCATTATTTACATTCTACTTTTGTATTTATTAGTACTTAAAACTTTCCCTACCTTGCCAACATGGCCATGTACTGTAAATATATTTCTCGCTTATTACATCCAGCTTCTTGAACTATACTGCCGTATCCCTTTTATTATTATACTCCCATTTAGTCCCCAGTTGACAGTATACTCTGTCCAGTTGCATTCTTGCCACATTATGACTTAATGTCTCCACCACTGTGTTAGGAAACACACTTTTTAATGCGGGGAAAAATTGTCTGTAACCATTTGGAATAATATGTAGTTTTTTTTTTTTATATATAGATAATGAATGGAGGAAGGAAAAACAAAGGGAAAAAATAATAAGTCCATGTGCCTAAAGGCATCCTTCATTCATAAAATATTTATAACAACTGAATTTGAATTGAAGTGGATTAAATGTCTGTGGGAAACAACTCCCAGGAAGTGAATTCCAGAGAGTAGTAGTTCTGGGGATAAATGGATTTTGATAAGCAGAGGCTCTGCATTGCGGGGGAGAGTGTGTGAATTCGTGGGCGCTCCTAGCTGCCCGAGTATTTCGGGAGAAAATATGAAGGGGAGAAACAATTGAAGCCAGTTCGTCTGAACACTTACAGTAAAAATATCTATAAAATAATGCTTAAGAAGCAACATCTGTACGTACTGATAACGAAGGAAGGCCCTGCGTTATGGCAGGATTATTGATTAATCTAATGGCTTTACTTTGAATTTTGTCCAACTGCCTCAATGCAACCGCTCCACATCCACTCCACAGTGGTGAACAGTATTCGATCTGAGAACGCACATGATTTTTGTATATTGTGGCCATCTGCTCGTCAGTGAAGAACTCACGAACTCTGTACATAAGTCCCAATTTTTTAAGCATTTTTAGGAAGGGATTTAACATAAGCTGTCCAGCTTGGGTTAGGGTTTAGAGTAACACCTAGGATATCAATTGTAGTGGATATGGGAATATTGACATCATTTAAAATTATGTGAGAGTCTGAGGGATTCTTTCTGTTAGAGAAAGTAATGTATTTAGTTTTCTGAGCATTAAATGAGACCAGATTTGTTTGTCCACATTGATTAATTTTAGAAAGGTCCTGGTTCCGAGAAATTGCTGTGTTTATTTGGGAATTTATAATATCAGATTGTGTAAAGGAGGTACTAAATGTGAAAGAACTATGAAGGGTCGTGTCATCAGCATAAGAGTGTATTTGGTTGTGAGTGAAAGGTCATTTATATGAATGAGAAAGAGGGTTGGCGCAAAAACTGATCCCTGAGGTACGCCAGCATTTATGGAGTGAAACTGAAAATTAATATCATCTACCATGACCCGTATTTTTGTATTATGAAGGTAAGAAGAAATTAGAGGAACCAGTGATGCAAGGCCATAGTGAGACATCTTACACAATACGGCCCAGTGCCATACTCTGTCAAATGCTTTTGATATATCTAGTGCTATTGTGTGTGTTTCACCGTGTTGGTCTATTGTTTTGTTAATCTGATGGGTAAGAAGGCAAAGAATGTCTGCAGTTGAACGTTCTTGTCTATATCCATACTGCCGATCATTGGTTAATTTATTGAAATCTATATACTTGATTATGTGTTTGTTAATTAGCGTCTCAAAAAATTTACCGAGAATGGAAGTTATTGCAATTGGTCTATAGTTTGATGGATCAGAAGTTGCCCCCTTTTTAGGAACAGGATGGACATTATTTTCTTTCCTAGAGGCTGGAAAACTTGAGGTACGGATGCATAAGCGGAAAAATTTTGCCAATACAGGAGCCAACACTGAGGAGCAATTTTTAAGTATTATTGAGGGAATTTCATCTGGACCAGTAGCTTTCTCTGCTGAGAGATTCTGTAATACAGCTTGTACGTATTTGGTGTGAATCATGAAAGGAGGCATTTGAGGGGAATCAAAATCAAGTACAGGAATATTGTAATTTTCTGTATTTAGGGTTGAGTTTGTTGAAAAAAATGTAAATAAGAGGTTTGGCTTTTCCACGTGGGTCACTTACTAGATTTCCATTGGGGGACTGTAAAGGTGGAATGGAAGAGGAGGTAGTGAAGTTAGTTTTGAATGAATTAAGGGTTGACCAGAATATTTTGTTATCATTTGGGTTGTTTGTTAGTTTGTTAGCCTGTCTGTGCAGAAAGTTTGATTTAGAATGATTGATGATAGTTTTAGCATGGTTTCTGATATTTCTATAATAGTTAAAGGCTTCTTCGGTTTTGTTCCTTGTATAAAAGTTACAGGCTATTGTTTTATGTTCTGTTACTCTAGCACAATTGTGGTCAAACCATTTAGGAGAATTACATCTTTTTCAGTAACTACGATGGAGAATGAATTTTTCCATACCGACTTTAATGAAATCCTGTATATGGCCCAATGTGGAATTTACATCTTGGGAGAAAAAGGAGGTCCAAGGAACATCCATGAAAAAATTATGAAGTCCCTCCCAGTCTGCCCTGTCGTAGTGCCATTTAGTCACCACGACCTGTTCAGAGCAGGAGGGTGTGGTAGGTGTTAAACTGGTGGCTTGAATCAGACAATGATCCAAGGATCCGAGGGGGGATTTCCCTTCGACATTATAATTATCTGAATTGGTTGTTAGAAACAAGTCCAATAGGTGGGGATTTTGATCAGGGTTGTCTGGTACACGGGTGGGTTGACTAACTAGGTGAGATTAAATGAGTCTGCAAATAGCTCACATTCAAGACCAGAGTCATCAGTTCTGGCTGAATAAGGAAGCCATTCAACATTATGGACATTAAAATCACCCAGAAGAGAAATTTCTGATGCAGTATTAATGCTGAGGACACTTAGTTGTGAAGACAGAGAGTCAAATAAACTCGGCTCTGGAGGGGCATTAGGGAAACGATAAACACAACAGAAATACTTAATTTTACCAAAAGAATTTCATTTGTATATGGAATACTCGAAATAAAGACAAATAAATTTAGTAATCTCCTCCAGGGCAATTTCTGATTTAGCCATCTGAGTGTGCCTTGCGCACTACGGAGGTTATTCTCTCTTTCATGGAAGCATACATTCCTTTCTCATATCCTTTGACTAATGCAAGAAAGCCTTGGTTTAATCACGTTTGTTCTTATGCTGTCCACAACAAGGAGAGGGCCTACAAAAGGTACCGGACCAACCCACCCCTGAATCACATCATCTTTACGTTTCTGCCCGGAATCGTGCTAAGTCTGTTCTTCGCTCTGCTAAAAATAATTTCATCCATACTAAATGCTCTCAACTCTACAACTCGAATTCTTCCCGCTCCTTCTGGCACCTTGCCAAAAACCTTTCTAACAACTTTACCTCATCATCCTTCCCTCCTCTTTTCTACTCTGATGGTTCTGTAGCTATTTCTTCTACTGATAAAGCAGATCTCTTCGCACAGGCTTTCTCCTCCAATTCCACCTTAGACGATTCCGGTGCTGTTCTTCCATCACTTCACGCCTCTGACTTCCTCAAGGCTGACATTAAAATTTCTTCAGCTGATATATTTTCTGACATCACAGGCCTCAATACTAACAAGGCATATGGGCCTAATGGAGTCCCTCCTGTTGTTCTCAAGAACTGTGCTTCTGTGCTTACACCCAGTCTAGGCAAACTCTTTCGCCTTTGTCTGTCAACTTGTACCTTTCCTTCTTGCTGGAAGTTTGCTCTCATTCAGCCAGTCCCAAAGAAGGGTGACCACTCCCAACCCTCCAACTATCGTCCAATTGCTTTAACGTCCTGTATTTCAAAAGTTTTCGAGTCAATTCTCAATAGAAAAATTTTAAGGCATCTTTCCTATCACAACCTTCTTTCTGATCGTCAGTACGGGTTCCGTCAGGGACGCTCCACTGGCGATCTTCTCACTTACCTTTCAGACTCCTGGTCATCCTCCTTTCAGGACTTTGGTGAAAGCTTTGCCATTGCACTTGACATCTCAAAGGCTTTCGATCGAGTCTGGCATAAATCTTTAATTTCCAAACTGCCCTCTTACGGTTTCTATCCTTCTGTCTGTGCCTTCATTGCTGGCTTCCTTTCTGGTCGTTCTATAGCCGCTGTTGTAGACGGCCATCGTTCTTCTCCTAGATCTGTCAACAGTGGTGTTCCTCAGGGCTCTGTCCTATCACCAACTCTCTTCCTTTTATTCATCAATGACCTTCTAAGCTGTACATCTAACCCTATCCACTCATACGCTGACTCCACCCTTCACCTTTCCATTCGGTTCCTGCAACGCCCATCTCAGCAGTTACTGCAACAAATAAGGGATGAAGCTATGGCACACCTAATGTCTGACTTGGCTCGTATCTCTGACTGGGGTAAAAATAATCTTGTTGTTTTTAATGCATCTAAGACTCAATTCTTACACCTATCAACCCGTCAAAATCTTCCACAGGTATACCCACTAATGTTTATTAATATTCAGCTTAATCCTGCATCATCCTTGAACATGCTTGGGGTTTCATTTACTCGGGACTTATCATGGAAAGATCATATTACATCTCCTGTAAAATCTGCTTCCAAGAGATTGGGTGTGCTAAGCCGACTCAGTTCTTTCTTTACCCCTGCACAATTGTTGACTCTACAGTATACAGGGGTTTTATCCGCCCGTGTGTGGAGTACAACTCTCATGTGTGGGGAGGCTCCCCACATACAGCTCTTCTCAATAGGGTGGAGTCAAAGGCTTTTCGTCTCATTAACTCTCCTCCTCTTACTGACACCCTTCAAACTCTGTCTCTTCGCCACACTGTTGCATCTTTATCTCTTTTCTATCGCTACTTTAATGGTCACTGCTCCTCTGAACTATCTGCATGCATTCCTCCACCTCTACAACGGGCGCGTAGCACCAGTCTAGCAGCAAACTCTCATCCCTTTTCTGCCCAACTTTCTAATGCAAGAGTTAACCGTTACTCCCAGTCCTTCATTTATGCAACAGGTCAGCTCTGGAACTGTCTCTCTCTGTTTGTATTTCCTGCTGCGTATGATATCCAGTCTTTCAAACGCAGTGCGTCCAGGCATCTCAAAGTGAATGGATCTCGAATTTGGCTCTCTCTTGTATTTTGTTTTTCTCTTGGTGGGAACTGTTATTGCGGTCTCATGGCCTTTGGTTCCCTCTTCCTCACATAAAAAAAAAAAAAAAAACGCCTCCTTTGGGTCTGAAATTTTGAATCAAGATATAACCAGGAAAATTAAATCTAGCTAAATCAGAGGTGGAACTTACTTGTGTGTCTGTCAAAAATAGCAGGTCAGGGGATTCAAACTGGAGGAAATTTTGAACAGAGTTGATGTTTGAGTGAAGTCCCCTAATATTGCAAAAGAAAATTTTACTGCACTGACGAGCAGATTTAGGGCGCCGCAACACTGGAGGAGGCACAGTCACTTGATGATGACCGGGAGGGCCCTGTGCAAACGACTCAGCCCTGCTGGTGGTGGTCACCTGAGAAACCACCGCACTAATTCCCAGTATAGCAGCAGCCATGGTTCTTTTTATGGGGGGGAGAGAGCAGGGATGTGTTGTGAAATGTGTATGATATGTAATGACAAGATTGGTGTTTTATGGAGAGAGGATAGCTGGTTTAAGGCAATGTGATATAATGTGGGTGGGTGTGTTGTGTAAAGAGGGCAGCCTGATGCCCTCTGATGTTTGAGGTAGAAAGATGTGTAACCAGCTACCAAGGCCTAGGAGAGAAAATGGAATCCAGGCTATTCCCTGAGTCTTCCATTACCTTCGTGGTAATACTTCCCTGGGCGAGGCTGCCTACCCCTACTACTACAGGTAAGTATAGTATCTAAGTAGTTGTAATAGGATCCAAGTAGGACACCACTGAGCGCTTACTAATGTTTGCTAATGTCTGGCTTGATTCAAATTTTGCTGAACCATGAGTTTGTGACCGCATCACTGCCTAGCCGGTGAGAGTCGAGCAGTTAGCAACGGTCTGGGTTTGGACACGGGTGGTGTTCACGGCTGCTGTGTGAAGATATAAGGCGGTGCTTACTATATTATCAGAAAACTACTCCAAGACTTTGAATTCACCTACGACTGGCATCAAGGGGCACTGACATACATTAACACGTGTCAATAATACCCTCCCCGGTGTTCAGCTTATAAACTCAGTGTCAGAGCAGTGAACGCCTCACCACTGTGCCTCACCCCCACGAACAGTGTGAGAGTGCCTTTGCCCTCTTGAACCAGAGTTAGACTCCTGTGTATACAGTATCCTATGCGATACTAAACCAATTGATGCCAGCCTATGTATGGATTGTTGTCTATGAAATTGTATCAGATTGTCTACTCGGTCCATTCAGTTGAGCTTGTCAATATACGTGTAAGGTTGTTGCCCTGTGTTTTTGGGCTCTGGCCCTCTCTTGTTTGTCTACGCTCCGGTCTAGAAAGGGAACTCAGCTGCACTCTAAGCGTTCTAAGGGACGGGAAGCTGCCCCTTAAACACCTAGCATAACACCATGTAAGATAGCCTGGAGGTAGGAAGAATACCGTACATTATAAAAGACATCATGGAAGTGAGTAGTAATTTGTCCAGCCAGTGAGGAGCCTCAGTAATCCCTTCAGCAATCCCTGCAATAGTCGATTTAGTTCATTAGGTGTGTAAACGACCTGGCCATTACAGCGAGATCATGCGAATCGTGGCGATTTGTGCACATGCTTTTGATAATAGAGTCATTCGCACATACGCGTAATGAAATTGTTTTATATTCACAATAATCACATTTTCTCCATGTGGTATAATTCATCCATGTAGATCACGGTGGATATAATTAAGAAGCACAGCAAAAATCTGTAGTTCCACTCCACAGTAGAATAATCTACACACCCTATAGTCTCACAACACACGCAAATAACACCATAGACAGCCTATAATAATATCCGTATTAATAGCATAGTTAGCTCTACAAGTTTTTTTGTCCGTTGCTAAACAATAATTATCGGTAGAACCGTCCTCCTCCTCCTCCTTCTTCCGGAAACAAGCTCTCCGTAGCCTTTCCTGAACTGAAGAAAATCGTCTGGCGGACGCAAGGTCACAATTTAAAGACGTCATCCTACTGGAAGAAATAATGGAGATTTGTTCTGACACCTTCAATTCTCGCTTCAATAGAATATTTTGCAAATCGGCTGGAGGCAGAAGGAACAGAACTATGAGAGAGAGAGAGAGAGAGAGAGAGAGAGAGAGAGAGAGAGAGGAGGGGAGCGAACACCGATTGTCGGTTTACTGTGTTAATAATTCCTCCTCTCTCCTTGTTTTCATTGTGCGGATTCCATCCACCAGTGAGCCTTGCAGAAGGGATATTGGTTTCTCATCTCCGAGTGTACCACTTTAGTTTCTATCACTCGTAACTTCTCGAACTTGAATTTGACTGGATAATCAAACAATGCCTATTCAATATTGTATATAATTTCTAGGTTTACATTTTGATCGACGATTAAGCTTTAATTTTCATGTTAATTATTTCCTTGCTCGTGATTAGCCATTAAATGCCTTTAAGTACCTAGTGGCTACTATTTGGGGAGCTGACAGAAAATATTTATTAATGGTGTTTATGTCCCTTACATCTAAGCTTGACTATGGCTCACAGGAACATGGACCAGCATATGGTGCCACACTGTTGAGGAGTAAATCTTTGTAAATGTGTATTGGAGCCTTGAGGTGTAAGCATGTTAGTCTTTTGTAAGTGGAGGCGAATGTACAATACCTCCCCTTAATATTTACTAAGACCACCTGCATTCACATGCACTTTAGACCGTGTGGAAAAGTAATATCCGCAATGTGGCCTGTTCCCCCTGCGGTAATACCAACATCTTATGCGGGGGTGCGTCAGTCACTTGCCGTTCGCCTCCACTTACTGGCCCAGGAACTTGGTGTGGACGACATCAATGATGTGACAAGTGGTTACTTTAAAAATATAGCACTTTTGGAGCTACCCAACTTAACTGTTGATCCTTCATGTCTCTCAGGGCCAGAGGCAGAGATCCTCGAAGTGTTTGAGATTCAACCAGCTGTACACCAATGACTCGAAACTGAATGACTGTGTGGGTGCTTGTGTGTGGTCAACTGAATGTGCATCTGATGGTTCTATTTCTTATGCTGATGTTCTCTAAATTAGTTTAACGGCGTGTCTCATCTGACATTGACCAGGTGTTGAGTGTACGTGTGCAAAATAGAAAGGTATTGGACACTTTCAGTCGATATTGTTCCGTTGGGCGAGGTATTTCACTTTCTGTATATATGCATATGATTTTTATCTGGAGACTGGGTTTCTGCCAGATTTTAGAAGCTGGGACTTGTAAGCTTTTAGATATACCAGCTAAGTACTCAGGTTATTACAAAGGGCTTCCACGATGGCTGGCTCCTTAACTGGAAGAGGGCTGGAAAAGGGAGTCTAGTTGGTATCTATCTCTCCAGATTTCGCTAGGAGACAAGTAAGTGAGCATCAGTTTACCATCAAGTTACGCTGGTTAAGAAATTATCGGCTTTCTATATATAAAACAATATGATTTTCCTCAGTCTGCGAATATGCATATGAAACTTTCAGCACCAATCAGCGCATTAGTGCAAGGGTCTGAATCATCAAAATATAGTAGCAAACATCCTCTCCTTTTCTCTTCATATCACACATCCACTTTTTTATGTTCTCATAATTAGGGATGACAGTTAACGCATATGGAATAGCCCCTGACTCATCTGGATCTTTTTCATATATCGATGTCACCTACATTAATACATGTATCTCACCTTACAGTCACCAATTGATGGCTGCAGCTGTGTAATGTAGAGAGGAATTACGTAATGTAATCGATGGTTTTCTGTTGAATGAGGTATTTAATCATTACTATAAGCACACTGAGGATGTTCAGTTAGGTTTAGCGACTCTGAATTCACAGGTGTAGGCTACGTAAAATTATCCAATATAAGACTAGTCTTAACGGCGAAAGTTAATGCTCTCTGATATATTTACCGTCCACGATCAGTGCCTACATCTGCCGTGCCCTCACCCACCGTTCCTCGTTAGGCAATGTTCCTTTAGAGTTGGAATGACATATCCAAGCTCTCGTCAGCAATAGATATCGGAATAGCGACGTGGCAGATGTAGTGAAGAACGCAGTTAACAAACGGTACTCAAGCTACAGTGCCCCTTCTCTCGATAACGAAGAATGACTTTGTACTATTATGTCATCCCAGTGAAAAACTCATGAGAGAATAATGAAAATTATTATTCATAAAAATATCAAATCAATGATTCTAACAAGAGCATCGCACTAACCACATACTGCAAAACCTCCAAAACCTCCCGGCTACTATTTAAGAAGCGCCCTGCCATGAAAAGTACGCCCTTGCAAGAAGACCACGTCATCTACCGACATAACTGTACAAGTGAGGACTGTGAGCCTCATACATACGAAGGATTGAGAAGCACTAAACTGTCAAGGCGTCTCACATGTTACGCACATAATGAGTTGAAAAAAAAAAAAAAAAAAAAAAAAAAAAAAAAAACAACAGAACTCGTCATAACACCTCCCTCACCCGTCAGCACCTCAAAAATGGTAGTGAAATAACTGATTCCGAAAAAGACCCACGTAGACTCATGTTTCTGGAAGCAATTCACATTTTCGAATGAAACCCGCAATCTGTGTACATATAGTCGATTTACAAATTCTTCCAACATGCAAAAGATCACAAACAAAGGCGGACTAACTCATTCCACCAATGAGACAGCCACACACCTTCCATCACACGTTCCTGGCCGACCTGTTACGTGCTTGCACGTGTTGGTACCCGCATTATAACGAGGTCTCACTCCCCCTGCCGTCAGATTGCTGTGAAGATATTCCCAGGAAGGAACAAAACGTTATCAAATACACCATCAACTGGAGAGCTACTCTAAAGTCTATATGGAAATCAACGTAGCTCAGACCGACGTACTGAAAGCACTGAATATAATTTAAAAATGCAGAAAAAAACAGCAGCATTTGACTTCGTTTGCCTGCAAGAAAATATCGTACCTGAATATATAAATTGAAAACTCCATGACGAGGGAGCCAGTGACACTAAAATTACTCATAGGTTCAAGAAAGAACTCGTTGAGCGCCAACTGCAAGAGCAGTAACAGCTTGTTACACAAAGTAAAGAAGGCCTTCGTGAAGTTCGAGGAAGAAGGAATGAAAATGATATCCTCGAAAATATACCAAAAAAATCCGCTGAAGAAGAATTACACTGACTCCAGCAGCAAAAGCTAGAAATATTGCCATGCTTCCCATTATATATGACAAAGCTATTAAACTCCTTGAACCTACGACAGGATTAATTAACTTCGTCCTGAACTTTTAACTGATGCAGGAAGAAGAAGAAATGCTAAGTATGGGACTCAACTGCCTCATCATGACTAAACCCCGACCCCTTTGCAAGAGCCTAGAGATTGAAGTCCTCTTACACGATAATCAGAAATTAAAGGGCGAAGGCATAGACAAAACAATAGAACTTCAAGCCTCCCTTATCGCCGAAGCTTCATCTCAAGGAGCTTCTTCTAAAGCAACCTCGTGGACAAACGACACCTGCAAGCAGCCAGAGAAATTCGTTCAAATGAGAATAACGTCGTTAGGAAAGCAGGTAAGGCTGCAGTTTTTGTTACAATTTTAAGGAAGGACTACCTACTAAAATTTGCAAAATCCTCTTTGACACCTCCAAGTTCAAGAGGATTAACTGCAACCCCACGGGAGAAAACAAGAAAGAAGTCAACGTTCTGACTGAAACAATCAACTCCATTACAAACGGCCTCTGCTTTCCTAAACTGACAGGTGAATATTCCCTTAGCTATGTATGTGGAAATGTCAAGATACACAGGCCAGAGAACCCTCTTCGCCACATCATCTCGCAGATCCTGACTGCTAGTTAGTCCATAGCAAACAGACTGAACGAAATACTCACACCCTACGTATGTACTGACTACTGCCTGATATCATTAGCTAGTTCCTTGAGATTGTGAAGAGTTACACCCCTTGCATGGGACCACATCATCACCTCTTTAGACGTTGAAAGCCTTTGTACCAACGTACCCGTGGACAGAACGACACAATTCATCCTCGACCGAGTATATACGTGTGAAGCAGCTACACCCCATGGCATGCCAGAAACCTGGCTCACCACCCCTCATCTGCCCCCGTGGAAAGATGTATCGCCAGTTAGATGGTGTTGGCATGGGCTGTCATCTAGGAGTCCTCTTTGCAAATCTTTTCCTATGGGTACAGACTAGGCCACTATACTGACTAACATCCATCATTCTACTTCGGCTATGTCGACATTTTCGTCAGAGTAAATGACATCAAAGAGCACCAGAACTTCAGACAACGTCTCATGGACGCCCCCGGCCTAAGTTGCACTTTTGATGAGTCTACTCAAGGCTGCTTCCCCTTCCTTGATGTCCCAGTGATCGCCCGCGACTCTAGATTGACAACTGTAGTCTATGTAAAATCATCTAATAATGAACTGTCTCGACAGCAAAAGTGAATGCTTCCTGTGATACGCTCCACAATCAGTGCCTAATTCCGCCGTGCCCTCACCCACCGTTCCTTCTGAAGAGTGTTCATTTGTGTTGGAAAGACTTACGCAAGTTCTTGTCAACAATGGATATTGAAATAACGACGTGGAAGACGAGGTGAAGAATGCAGTTAATAAATGTTACTCAAGCTACAGTGTCCATTCTTTCAGTAACGAAAACAAAAATCATTTTGTACTACCGAAATTATCTCTACCGAGAATAAAGCCGACGGAGCAGTAATGAAAACTATCGCTCATAAGAATGTCAAATGCACAGACCCTAACAAAAGCATCGCACTAATCACCTACTACAAAACATGCAAAACCTCCCACCTACTACTCAAGAACTGCCCTGCAGTGAAACGTACACCCTTGCAAGAAGACCACTCACCTACCAACATACTTGCACAAGTGAGGACTTTGGGCCACATACTTAAGTAGGAATGATGAGGACAAAACTCTCAAGGCATTTCCCATGTCACCTACAGAACGGATCGACAAAAAAATCACTACAGAAGTCAAGACACCACCCTCAACAGTTACACCCCGAAAGAGATACTGAAAAAACTGACAATGAAAGAGACCAGTGCTGACTAATGTTTATGGAGGTACATTACATTTACGAAGTGATACCTGCAATTAACGGACAAGTTGACGACATACAAATCCTTCCAACATGCAAACGAATAAAACACTGATGGGCTCATTACATCAATGAAATAGCCGCACACCTTCCATCACACGTTCCTGACCGAAAAACCATGTGTTAGCACGTGTCGGTACCAGCTATAATATAAGGTCTTAGCTCCACCCCGTATCAGATTGATCTGAAGATACATCCTGAAAGGAACAAAACGTACCTTAATACACCACGATGTGCAAAGCCGACTCCGTACCTTCTTTGCCCTTGCACATTTGTTGACTTTATACACGGGTTTTATTCGCTCCCATGTGGAGTACAATTCTTATGTGTGGGGAGGCTCCCCACACACAGCTCTTCTCAACAGAGTGGAGTCAAAAGCTTTTCGTCTCATTAATTCTCCTCCTCTTACAGTCTCCCTTCAACCTCCGTCTCTTTGCTGCACTGTTGCATCTTTATCTCTTTTCTATCTCTACTTCAATGGTCACTGCTCCTCTGACCTCTCTGCCTGCATCCCTCCACCAATACGCCGGACACATAGCACCCGTCCCGTCTAGCAACAAACTCTCATCCCTTTTCTGTTCAACTCTCTAATGCAAGAGTTAACCACTACTCCCAGTTCTTCATGTATGCAACAGGCCAACTCTGGAACTGTCTCCCTCTGTCTGTTTTTCCTACTGCCTATGCTCTTCAGTCTTTCAAACGCAGGTATATGAGCAAAGGAGTGTGTGAGGTGGGAGCAGGGCAATGAAATGACGGGGGACAGGGCGACATGGAGGCGATTTGTTTGTGGCCACCCGTTACGGGATTATGGCGTCTGGCAATAGATAGATACATAGATCTTGTTTTTGCTTTTTCTTGGAGGGAACAATGTGCAGGCTTCTGGTCTTTGGTCCCTTCTTCCTTGCATAAAAAGAGCTACTCAGAAGTCTTAAAGAAAATGAACGTCGCTTAGCCCGACACATCTAAAACACTGAACAGAAGTAAATACCGTATTGCAGAAGCAGCAGCTGCATTCAGTCTCATTTACTTACAAGAATATATATATATATATATATATATATATATATATATATATATATATATATATATATATATATATATATATATATCTTTCGTGACCCTCAACCTATCAGTTAAGATGGAATAAAAACTGTTTGAATTATTTAGTTAATAACGCACACACACACACACACACACACACACACACACACGGGTTGAAATCTCACCTTGCCCTGTAACCTTGACCTTTGATTAGTGTCATTATTACCTTACTTTCAATACTTCCACAAACATTGTTATATATTAGATAAAAAACTTTAAAATGATTTACTTTGTCATTGCTTGACGTAGCCTTTTGACCTGAACCCTTGTCCTTTTGCTCACAAAACGCATTCCACCTAGTTTGGTTATATTTAGAGGGAAAAAAAAAAAATTGTTAAACCTATACGGACATCACAACTGCCCTTGTTTCGTTAAAATGGGTGTCAATTGCTAAATACACAGGGCAGAACCTGGGAATGGACAAGTATGACAGTACTAAATACATGCGAGAGCATCGGCGTCGTAATTTGGGACATAGCTGAAGCTGCTGGAATCTATAGATATGAAACACCTCGTTTCCAAAAATGTCAGTGGGTCACAGATAGACTGGGTTGCTGTCAGAGATGATGATGCACATAAACATGAGAGAGAGAGAGAGAGAGAGAGAGAGAGAGACCCAGTACCTTTGGCAACGAGTCCCATTACTGGTTTTCCTGCCTCGTAGGTTTTGAATTTCTGTCGGACAACTCCGAAATCAGAAATACATTCCAAAAAATCAGTCGGTGTTTGGTTCCTCTTCCCATCTCGAGTTTTCCACCAACGTTGGAATTATAGTTTTTTGTTGGCAAGGAAGAGAAAGTTTGGGGCAGCGAGAAATTCTTGACAAGTTGGACCAAAGTGTTGGGCTGGGAAGTGTTGCCCGCTCGTCGGTTGCTGGTAAGGCCGCGACGCACACATAAATTGACATTCACAAAGGATCTTAAGAGTCAGACTCCTATCACTCACTCGTAGGAAAATAAAATTATGTCGCAGTAACTGCAATATAATAGGAAAGTTGTCCCAACCAGGAAAGGGTTAATGGTATCTGTATCAAAACAGGCACTCTGACAGATAAGTAACACTATCTGGTGCTACCTGGATAAGAAAGAATTGTTCTACCCATGAGAGTTAACCAGTTTTTACCACAACTTACTCTCTATACCGGTTAACAATTTTTACAAGCCGTATTATTAGGTCGAATTATTGACTTTAATCCTTTCACAGTCGGGACATTGTTTCATTCTTCCTAAGGCCTGATGATTTTCTTCAGTTATAAGTAAAACATGGGAGACTGAGTGTATTACTGTGGCGTCTGACTCTTCCATAATCAAACATTTATAAATTTCACTGAAGTTAGCCCCAGGCAACTTTATCCAGCTGGGAGAAAATCATGGGAACATGAGTTTTAATCTCCATTGTTGTTAAACATTCCGATGTTACCATCGTTAAGACGACTGTTGTTACTTTGCAACAAATGTTTTCAACTGCAAATGTTAGATACAGCCTTCATTAACTTACTGTATGCTAAGGGACTCACCCCAGCTGAATAAAAATTATCCGGTTAGCGCGGTAATAGTAGGCCTCACAAATGAAGTATTCCGGCTGAAGGGGTTAATCAGTATTTATTTATCTTTTTTTATGCAAAGGAGAAAGTGCCAAAGGCCATGAGCCCGCAAACTGTCAGCCCCCCCCCCCCAAAAAAAAAAAAAATATATATATATATATATATATATATATATATATATATATATATATATGTATATATAACACACACACACACACATATATATATATATATATATATATATATATATATATATATATATATATATATATATATATAACACAGAGCCAAAATCATGATCCATTCATTTCGAGATGCTTGGACACAGTGTTTGAAAGACTGGAGATCGTAAGCAGTAAAAAAAACCAGAGGGAAACAGTTCTAGAGTTGCCTTGTTGCATATATCAAGGACTGGGAGTAGCAGTTAACTCTTGCATTATAGAGTTGGACAGAAAAGGGATGGGAGTCTGTTGCTAGACGGGTGCTACGTGCCCGCCGTAGTGGTGGGGGATGCAAGTAGGCAGTTCAGAGAAGCAGTGACCATTGAAGTAGTGATAGAAAGGAGATAAAGATGCATCAGCGCGGTGAAGAGAAAGAGGTTGAAGGGAGCCAGTAAGAGGAGAGTTAATGAGATAAAAAGCCTTTGACTTAACGCTGTCGAGAAGAGCTGTGTGTGGGGAGCCTCCCGACATATGAGACTTGTACTCTACACAGGGGGAGAATAAAACCCGTGTATAAAGTCAACAACTGTGCTGAGGTAAAGAAGGTACGGAGTCGGTTTAGCACACCCAATCTCTTGAAAGTAGATATTACTAGAGAGAAAATGTGTTCTTTTCAAGATGAATCCCGAGAGAATGAAATCCAAAGTAGGTTTAAAGATGATGTAGGATTGAACTGGATGTGGTTAAAAATTAGAGGGTACTCCTGAGGAAGATTTTCTTGGGTTGATAGATGTAAGAACTGAGTTTTTGATGCATTAAAAACAAAGTTATTTTTATCCCAATCAGAGATATGAGCCAATTCAGACATTAGGTGTGCCATAGCCTCATCCACTGTTTGTTGAAGTAACTACTGAGATGTACGCTGGGGGAAGCGAATGGAAAGGCGAAGGGTGGAGTAACCAGTGTATTAGTGGACAGAGTTAGATATACAGATTAGATGTACAGCTTAGAAAGTCTCTGATGAATATAAGGAAGAGACTTGGTGATAGAACAAAGCCCTAAGGAACACAACTATTGATAGCTCTAGCAGAACAGCGGCCGTCCACAACAGCAGCTATGGAACGACCAGAAAGGAAGCTAGAGATGAAGGCATGGATAGAAGGATAGAAACCGCAGAAGGTTAGTTGGGAAATTAAAGATTTGTATCAGACTCGACCGAAAGCCTTTGAGATGTCAAGTGCAATGGCAAAACTTTCGCCAAAGTCCCGAAAGAAGGATGACCAAGAGTCTGAAAGGTACCGGTAGGTAAGAAGATCACCAGTGGAGTATCCCTGGTGGAACCCATACTAACGATCAGAAAGAAGGTTGTGATAGGAAAGATGCTGAGATTTTTTTTTTTTTATTATGAACAGACTAGAAAACTTTTGAAATACAAGATGGTAAAGCAATTGGGCGATAGTTAGAGGGCTGGGAATGGTCACCCTTCTTTGGGACAGGCTGAATGAAAGCAAAATTTCTAGCAAAAAGGAAAGGTACAAATTGACAGACAAAGACAAAAGAGTTTATCTAGGCAGGGTGTAAGCACAAAAGCACAGTGCTTGAGGAAAACAGGAGGGACCCCATCAGGCCCATATGCCTTGTTTATACTGAGGCCAGCGATGGCCGAAAAAAAAATCAGCTGAAGAAATTTTAATGTCAGCCATGAACAAGTCAGAGATAGGAAGAGATAGAGGGACAGCACCGGACTCATCTAAGATGGAGCCGAAGGAGAGAGTCTGAGTGAAGAGATCTGTTTTATCAGTAGAAGAAATTGCTACAGAGTCATCAGAGCGGAAAAGAGAAGGGAAGGATGATGAAGTAAGTTGTTAGAATGGTTTTTGACAAGGTGCAAGAGGGAGCAGTCAGAAAGCAGGTTGAGTTCAGAACCTTTAATATGGATGAAAATATTTTTGGTAGAGCAAAGAACAGACTTAACACGATTCTGGGCAGAAACATAAGAATGATGAGATTCAGGGGTGGGTTGGCACAATCTCCTTGGTGTGGGCAGCATTAGAACAAGAGTGATAAAATCAAGTTTTTTTTTTTTTTTCAATAGTCAAAGGATATGAGAAAGGAATGTATGCATTCATGCCCAGGAGAATAACATCCGTAATGCACAAGGCACACTGATATGGCTCTCGCCAGGGAAAATCAAAGAAGTACAGCCTGAGGGCCTCCCAATCAGCAGCTCCAATGTGCCACAATTAACGTTTCTTTGGAGGGTCCACAGGCTGTACTGGAGCTATAGGACAGGTTAAGGTGATAAAGTTGTGATCGGAGGAGCCCAACGGAGAGGAAAGATTCACAGTGTAAGCAGAATGATTAGTTGTAAGGAAGAGGTCATGTATGTTGGAACTCTCTCCAAGGCAGTCAAGAATACAGGTAGGGTGCTGTACAAGCTGTTCTAGGTCATTAAGGATAGAAAAGATGTAGGCTTGTTCACCAGGTGGATCAGTGAAAGGAGAAGAGAGTGACAGGTGGTGGTGAACATTAAAATCTTCTAGAATGGAGATTTCAGAGAAAGGAGAAATATATCGGACATGTTCCTTTGTAGAAGTAAAGTAGTCGAAGAATTTTTCATTGTAGAATTAAAGGTTAAGTAAACAGCGCAGATATATTTAGTCAGTGAACGACAGGAAAACCAAAGCCAGACAGCAGAGAATTTAGAAGCATCAAGTTCAGGAACATGACAGCAAATTAAGTCATTCATTATATACATATACACAACAGCAATCTTTTGCTTTGAAATTAGTATAAAGAAAGTAGAAGGATACAGAGAAGGTTTTATATCAGTCGCCTCAGACAGATAAATCTCAGTTAGGAAAAGAAGGTGAGGTTTAGAGGAGGAAAGGTGGTGCTCAACAAAGAATGCTAGAGGAAAGGCCACGAATGTTGAAGAAAGGAAAAAGTGAGTCAGACAGTGGTTCCAGGTATCTTGCTGGGTCGTCACCAGGAGAGGGGTGGATGATGGGGGCATTTATGGTCCCCTTCCCCCCGGGGACTCCGAGGCTTGGTTAAATGACGTCATTTTGGTTGAATTTTTAATAGGAAGTGAAGTGTGTAATGTGCAGCCGTTTGGTGCTGACAGTTAGAGAAACTTGTACTGGAGAGTATGCTGGCCTACTCTTTGTGTTACTGAAACACTGAAAAATTTCAGCAAAGGGGGATGGTCACGAACTAGTCCCAGGGGCTGATGAAATGGGAGCTCCAGCTCTCCCTGTCACCAGCTTTTCATCCACAGTGGGAGTATCGCCCTGCTCGCCTGGTGCCACAGTCTACTCCCCGTAACTACACCTCCATACCAGTCAAACTTTTTAACTTTTGAAGTTTTTGGTAAATGTATGTGTGAAAACAAGTATAATCAGACTTTTACCCATAACTTGAGCTCAACAAAATTTATAAATATGTCTTCTGGACTGAGACGCATAAACAAACTTGATCAATTCCCAGTCGTAGCCAAAGTTAGCTTTTGGAGGTATAACAAAAGATGGAGACACACTGTGTTCTCCTTCCTTCTCCATCATTCAATGCAAAACATCTTGGGAAAATCGTTCCCCGCAACCATGAATTTTTTTATTCTTAGAAAGACCAAGAAACACGGAAATGTTTTATTTTCTTTGCACTTCCCACAAAAGCAAATCTCAGTTACAACAAAGAACTGACCCTGTCTGTGAATTAGTACCCTGGCCTGAGATTCACAATTTTGATTCCCTCATGACTCAGATTTCTCTTTGCAGGAAGAACAAGAGGTATGGGAATATGTTGGTCTTTCTTTTCCTTGCCAGTCTTGCATAATTAACTCTAAATTATGAGAAGGAATTGATTTTAAGCTAGCTTGTGATTCTTAGTTCTGCACCAAAATTCAAAAATAAACTTAAAATCAACTTCCTGCTGTAAGAGTAACCCTTGATTTCCTGGACAGCCCATATCCGGCCATGCTCCGTATCCATTCATTAGGCCTTACCTGTATTATCCTCATATCCGGATAAATTTATCCGTAACTGTACATAAAATTTCTGGCTTCAGTGGCCTGCTGGCCTACAAAGTTAAAAAAAGTCTGATGGGTGGCTCACCAGCCTCTCTGTCCAGTCGCGAGTAATGGACTGTAACCCACAGGCTGGACTAAAATGGCTATCCGGCCCCCTACCGAATGGTTGAAATCCCCCAGCCACCCTGACCACTGGTATCATACCGGCAGCGTGTCAGGAAGACAAAGCGTAACTCACAAGCTGAACGAGATTGGCTGTACGGATCCCTATTGAATGGTCAAAATCCACCTGGCACCCTGATCACCAGTAACATTCCAGCAGTGCTCCAAGAAAACACAGTGTAACCCAAAAGCTGAGTTAAAATGGCTGTACAGGTCTTTATCGAATAGTGAAAATTCCTGGACCAGCCGGATCAATGGGAATGTACCAGCCTCTGAGGAGTAACATAGAGCCTAACCCATCAGCAGGGCAAATGCGTCCATCTGCCTCCTCACTGAATGGTGAAAGTCCCATGGCATCCCTCACTTCTACCCCCCCCCCGTCCCTTCTCCATCGCTCCCCGTGCTCACTGCTGCCCGGCTTATCTCCCTCCCTCTCCCTCAGTCCCACACCTGTGCAATGCCCATCGTCCCTATGTGAGTTTTTCATTTATATTTTTTGCGACTTATTCAATACTATTGGTCGTACCGAAATTCCAAAAACACCACGAGAAAGCTCATGAAATTCAGCACCTAGACATATGCTTAGCTCTTGCATGGTGCAGGCAAAATTTTGTGCTAGGATGTTGGAACGTTATTCAAAGGTATTTTTTCCTCTCCAACAACTTCATTATCACTGCTTTTTTGTACTTTTACTTATCAGTTTTGCTTGTTTTTATTCGCTTATCTTATAGTGTAAACACCAGGGAAGATGATGGTATACAATTTATATCATTATAACCACTTTCCGAGGGGCATATTGAAATTGAAAGAAATGTTTTTCCTTGTGCCACGGAGTCAGCCATTGCTCTTGGTGTCTCAGAAATTTTTGAATTCCCGAGAGAATTAAAATCAGCAACCGTCGTCTTCGTTGATTCTTTTTTGTGGACTTTTGTTGCTTATGCATTGCTTTCTTGGCATCTAGCATTACACTGGATATCCCCTTGTGTGTTTTGATGTCTACATACAGCTGAAAGACTGGAGAACACTGCCAAAATTAGGAGGGGTACCGTGCATATTGGTAGTTTTTTGTTTGTTTTTGTTTATGCACTGTTTTCTTGGTGTTTAGGATTATATTGCATATTGCAATGTGTGCTTTATTTCGAAAAACAGCCGAAAGACCTCGGAACACTGCCAAAATTAGGAGGGGAGCTGTGCATATCGGTAGGGTTTTGCATTTTTTTTTTTTTTGGGGGGGGTTGTTCTTTATGCATTGTTTTCTTAGTGCTTAGGATTGTATTACATATCCAACATGTGTTTTGATGTCTAAAACAGCCGAAAGACCGAAGAACACTGCCAAAATTAGGAGGGGTACTGCACATATTCGTAGGGTTTTGCATAGTTTTGTTGTTATTGTTGTTGTTATTGTTGTTGTTATTCATGCATTGTTTTCTTGGTGTTTAGGATTATACTGCATTGTGTTTTGATGTCTAAGAAGAGCCGAAAGACCGCAGAACACTGCCAAAATTAGGAGGAGTGCTGTGCACACTGGTAGTTTTGTTGTTGTTATTGTTGTTTATGCATTTTTTCTTAGTGTTTAGGATTTTACTGCATTTTGCAAAGTGTATTTTGATGTCTAAAAACAGCCGAATGACCGCAGAACACTGCCAGCTTAGGAGGGGTACCGTACATATTGGTAGGGTTTTGCACAGTGCTTTGTTGTTGTCGTTGTTGTTGTTTATGCATTGTTTTCTTGGTGCTTAGGGTTATATTGCATATTTCAATGTGTGTTTTGATGTTTAAGAAGAGCCGAAAGACCGAAGAACACTGCCAAAATTAGGAGGTGTATACCGTACATATAGGTTCGGTATGGGTATAGTTAGGGTATGGGTACAGTAGAGGATAATGCTCCATATCCGGACATTGCCCATATCTGGTCATACATTTGGCTCTGTTATGATGGATAACCGAGGGATAACTGTAT
Source organism: Coenobita brevimanus (assembly GCF_032717465.1). Lineage (NCBI taxonomy): Eukaryota > Metazoa > Arthropoda > Malacostraca > Decapoda > Coenobitidae > Coenobita > Coenobita brevimanus. The sequence continues at coordinate 15,859,302 of NC_136982.1, forward strand.
GATATGTTTTTGCAGGAAGGATAAGAAAAGTGAACAATTTTCTTATGTCTTGCTCGTTTGCAGTGGCATATCCAGGACATATTGACTCGGGTGGGCAAGACTGGACACAGAGCTAGTGTGGGGTAGTCATGGCATAGCGAACCTTAATGAATGGCAGGTGATCAAAATATGTATATACAGATGCTCACTGCATCGCAATTGCTTCAAGCTATGCACAGATGATTCACAAATGATTTCAAAACTCATGTTAGAATCCATTGTAATGTCTGTATTCGAGGCCAGTTTGTTGTTTTTACATTTTAGAAAATGTGCCATGCTGACCACACCAACTAAGAATTAAATTATGAACACTGTAAAGAAACAATTATAACATAAACCAAACAACCTTAACTCCAAACAAAGTGTGTACTATAAACTAATGTAAACTTTTAAACTAGAAATTGCACCTGTGATGAAATCATCGAACTATCGTGTGACACGTGGGATCTCCTCTACAGAACTCGCGCACCATTACAATAAAATGGCGAAATCATTAGCAGAAGTGCCAAACGCAAGAACTATCAAATCTGGACGTCTACAGGGCCGCCTATTAAGTGGTGACCACTGTATTTGTGAACAAGTAACTGTATGGATTAGGAACTGGCTAACGAACAGGAAGCAGAAAGTGGTGTTAAAGGACCAACGTTTTTCCCACCTTATTGTGGTGATGAACTTGACCAACTACCCATTACATCCGAGGTGGCCACAGGGAAGGGCAATGAGATTAGCCGTGGCCACCCCAGGCCACTCCCTAAAATCGCCAGTGCTCGTTTGTGGAAAATGTAAAATAATTGTGGCTACGAAAAGGAATATTATATATATGTATGTATATACTGTGTATATATATATATATATATATATATATATATATATATATATATATATATATATATATATATATATATATATATATATATATATATACTGTATATATATATATATATATATATATATATATATATATATATATATATATATATATACACAAGGAACAGCTGCTGCTGGAAGGATGTAAAAGTGAGTGTTGATTCATTTCTAATGTTTTCCTTTGATTAATAAATCTGAGTTAGGAAAGAGATTCGATAATTAACTGTTTGTCAGTCTGGGCCTTCGAGGACATATGTAGAAAGTATCTTAGCCAATTTTTACGATAACTGTGCCATCACAGCAGTCAAGTATTTTCATACAGTAAATAGTAATGGTTAGGACGCTCCTGGCAGTGACAGTGAAACCGTGGACATAGATTCGATCAAAAAGAGGTAACTGGATATTGTTCTATCGTGCACTAAGGGAAACGGGCCAGTCATCAACCCTCAATCGCACTGGACAACGACAGCCTAACCTCGGGCCACTACACCTTGAGAGGGCAATATTCGACCAGCAGGTGGCGTTTTCCATTGTTTGGTGGAATTTTGCGCTTAGTTATAATGACGCCTTGTATGCTATTAAATGGGTAAAAAAAAAAAAAATAAACAAAGGCTGTGGTTAACTTCTACAATATACAAATTGTCTCCTCACCTAAATAACACCGTCTGGTAGTAGAAATTATAATATTTTTATAAAAAGCCACCGTACTAAAGAGGCAATAATCACATTTTTTTTTTTTTTTTTTTTTTTATGAATGGAGGAAGAAAAAACAAAGGGAAAAAATAAGTCCATGTGCCTAAAGGCACCCTCCATTCATAAAATACTTATAACAGTTGGATTTAAAATCGAGAGGATTAAACGTATGTGGGAAGCAACTCCCAGGAAGTGAATTCCAGATAGTAGTAGTTCTGGGGATAAATGAATTTTGATAAGCAGAGGTTCTGCATTGTGGGGGAGAGTGTGTGAATTCGTGGGCGCTCCCAGCTGCCCGAGTATTTCGGGAGAAAATGTGAAGGGGAGGCACAATTGAAGCCAGTTCGTTAGAGCACTTACGGTAAAAATATCGATAAACTAGTGCTAAAGAAGCAACATCTCTATGTACTGATAATGGAGGAAGGGCCCGCGTTATGGCAGGATTGTTGATTAATCTAATGGCTTTATTTTGAATTTTGTCCAAATGCCTCAATGCAACCGCTCCACATCCACTCCACAGTGGTGTACAGTATTCGATTTGAGAACGCACATGACTATTGTATATTGTGGCAATCTGCTCGTCAGTGAAGAACTCACGAACTCTGTACATAAATCCCAGTTTTTTAGAAGCATTTTTAGGAAGGGATTTAACATAAGCTGTCCAGATTAGGTTGGGGTTTAGAGTAACACCTAGGATATCAATTGTAGTGGATATGGGAATACTGACATCATTTAAAATTATGTGAGAGTCTGAGGGATTCTTTCTGTTGGAGAAATTAATGTGAAGTGTTTGGTTGCTGAATTAGTGGAAATATGCGTAGCCTACAGATAGTTTAATATTCGGCCTACTCCTTCACTACGATGACGCACTAATCTATTTCATTCTTACAACATACTGATGGCTCCATGCGGCTCAGGAGACTTTTCGACCTGGAGAGGTTATATACAGCCTTCATGCAACCCTTAACGACCCTCGTGGTCTCCTAAAATGAACAGAACAGACAGATAACAGCATGGATACAATGAATATTACGTCAGAGGACTTATTTTCACCACGATAATATCTTTTTTCTCTGGTACAGGTAACGAGTGAAACTACGTTGTTATACACGAGATTACCAACTAACACCGTGCTCTGGGCAGTTCACAAACTATCGATGAATTCCATCAAATAACTCAGATTGGTTTAAGCAGGAAGAACAAGACACGTGAGAATATCCTCTACTCTCCCTGTCCTCTCTATGCAATCTTATCATGGTTACCACAGAAATAAGAATGTCTGTGAAGTTCAAGCCTCAGTCAAGCATCCCCCCGCCAATGACCCCTCGGCCCCCGCGCACTTACCCTGCTAGAGTTTGTGGACGACAGCTCCAATTACCACTTTGTGATTGATTCCCGGTGGCCTCAGCTGCACCTCAACACACACTCATTGGCTTTTTTTTTTTTTTTTTTTTTGTAAAACTGACACAACAGAAAAGGAATGATGCTTGTAATGAATTTAACAGGAGCAGGAAAAACACCAGACGTCAAACACCAGTTACAGCCTTTTTGAATGGTATTAGTAATGTGACCAGTGTCCCGCTTTTTGGCGGGACAGTCCCGCTTCCTTGACGTCTGTCCCGCTTTTTAAATTGTGAGTAAAATGTCCCGTTTTTTTTTTTTAGCAAATTATCTTAAATTTCCCGCATTTAGAAAACTATTATTACATTAGATAAAACATGACCTTGTATGACTAATTAGCAAAACTACGCATAATCAAAACCAAATTAAATACCGAATTGTTAATATAAAATCTGTAATACTGTACTCACTAAACGGTAACTTTGCTCTGTCCATTCACCGTACCGTACGGAATGTTCGGAGTTCATTTGCGGCGTTAGTGTTTAATTAGCAGCCTCAGGGTCAGGTGCAGCGCAACAGCAGTCGCTGTCACTCGCATGTCACTGTGTGTGTGTGTGTGTGTGTGTGAGAGTATACACACACACACACACACACACACACACACACACACACACACACACACACACACACGTGACAATGTCCTACTTTTAGCTCCAATAAATCTGGTCACCTTAGGTACTGATAATGTGTGGAGCCATGTTGACATGTACCACGCTACCAGTAATACATACTGTGCTAATATTTAACCTTTAAACCTCGGAGAAGACCTAAGTAGACCTATATAGCTCTAAGACCACATGATATATTCCGCCATTGGGAAACCTTCAAAGGTGAGTGCGTTAAGAAGCAATTTCGATTTAACCTAGTCACTTGAATCGACGAATTTTATACCGAACCCTGGTTAAGACCACTGGCTAACGCCGGACGATATTCTTGTCATTCGGTAAACTTCTGAAGTCTGAGCGAAGCACTTCCCTACAATTATCCCATTCTCATCTGTACGCATTGTACAGCTGTGCTGATGCTTACTACGCTACAAACACAACATCCCAGCAAACATGATTGTGTTGGAGCAGAACCGAACCGATGCTGGCTTGTGACGGTACTTGGTGTTGGAATGGTACAGACAAGCCAGATGACCTGAACTGTCCCAGTGCAAGTGCCGACAAGCGTTTGCACATTGATCGAGATTCGGTTCTGTTCTGGCCCACCATCATGTCTGTATCGGAAGCCAGTAATCAAGTCTGAAACAGGTGTAAGTAATCGGGCCAGTTTACAAGTGTGTCTGGATAGCTCGAAATAATCAGATCTTGAAATTTACTTTTTCTTCCTTTGAGGGAATGACATTGTAAACTTCTATCCTTTAAATGCCTCTAAAAAAAAAAAAAAAGAATCAGATGTAAGTACTTGGGCCAATTTACAAGTAAGTGTGTCTGGATAGCTCGAAATTAACAGATCTTGAAATTAATTTTTCTTCCTTTGAGGGAATAACATTGTAAACTTTCATTCTTTAAATGCTTCAAAAGAAAAAAAAAAAAAACATAATTCGAACTTTCGTCCTCTAAACACCTACCGTGCAGTCCACAACACTGACGGCTGATTTACTGAGTGGAGTATCTCTCACCCAAGTTACATGCATCTATGAATACACACTATGTTGCCAGCTCAGTATCTCCGTCTGTTCCGAATTGCTGCCAAGTGATGGAATGTCTGAAATGAAACATATTAATTTAACTGCCTGGTGTGGGACTCAAACCATCAGATATGTGCATGTTACCACTGAGCCATAGAAGACCTGACCATTATATAGACCCAGTTGTATATATTTTGTGCGTATACCAATGCCCCTTATGATGATCTAGTAAATTGAAAATAAGTTCAGTTTCACAAAAACATTACCAAAAATAAGTCGTTTTATAACAAGACAGTTGCCTGTGGAAAACTTCAGTCTGTCGAAATTTCTATATTATACAAAATATCTTTCATTTATCCAGTATATGACAATTATCTGTGATGAATGATGTATAATTATATCACTCAGTTGTTAGCTGCTTGATTGGCGTGATCAGCAGTACATTGATTGGACCAACATTTTCTTACCATTCTTGACACAGTTTTCGAAAAAAAAGTTATATTTATATATCTGACCAATCCATGTTTTACACCAATAGGCCCATTATCTATATCTATCTATCTATCTATAATATATATATATATATATATATATATATATATATATATATATATATATATATATATATATATATATATATATATATATATATATATATATATATATATATATATATATATATATATATATATATATATATATATATATATATATATATATATATATATATATATATATATATATACACGTACGCTCCTCATGGGGCAACGTAGGATTGGATGATGGATGGGTGGATATACAGTAATCCCTGTAATATCCGACGCCCAATTCCTGGGCACCCGAATGTCCCGACATTTTCAGCTTGGGACTTCGTAACCCTAAAATTGCTCCCAAAACGTAAATTTTTTTTAAAAAGTAAACATTTTTCCCCCGTAATATGAACTTGGCACATAGCGCAGACCAGCTGTGTTTTGGCACGCAGGTCCACCAACGTCCTGGAGGGGGACGCTGCTTCCTCCCCGTTTCCTGCCTGTACTTCATAGTGAGTGCATGCTCATCACCATGGCCGCCCACGTGTTCACTTTCGTGGTGGTGCCCTACCTGCTGCAGGCTCTGCTGTTCCTCTCCTGCCTCTTCTTCGTGCGTGCGATGATGGCCCCACCACCTGAGAAGAGGAAACGAGTGGTTCTGACTCTGGAGAAGAAGAGAGAGATATTGGACAAGGTGGACGCAGGATGGTCGACCTCAGTCTACAATGTCTGATATCAAGAAATCCCGCGACAAGCTTACCCAGTACATGGCTGACTTTGCATCGAAGACCACACGCAAAGTGAAGAGGAAGGTTAAGCACCCTCTCAGGTTTGCAGAGATCAACCGCTCCACGCTGATTTGGTATCGTCAATAACGTGCTGCTGGTGTGCTAGTGCATCGAATGGAGCTGTAGGCTGCTGCTGAGAAGTTCGTAAGGCTTCACGATGCCCCAGACTTCAAGGTATCCGAGGGTTGACTCTTTGCCTTCAAGTTACAGCATGGCCTTACCAACTGTAAGGCCCATGGTGAAGCTTTGGATGCCAACGAGGAGGGAGTAGAGGAGTTTCGGCAGAAGGTGAAGGGCTTGATCGACAGGGAAGGCCTCACTCTTGGTCCAGTTTACAGTGCTGATGAAACTGGTCTATTCTATCGCTCACTGCCAATGAACACTCAAGCCGAGGAGACGGAGAAGCGTGTACCTGGCCGCAAGCTTAGCAAGCAACGGATATCTGCTTTGTGTTGTGCCAGTGCTAACGGCATGCACCAGCTCAAGCCCATTATTGTTAGCCATGCAAAGCAGCCTTGGTGTCATCGTGGGGTGGTGGATGTCCTTCCTGTCATTTGGTACCATTCTGTGAAGGCTTGGTTCACAGCCAAGATCTTGAAAGACTGGTTCCACAGCCATTTCGTCAAGGAGGTCATCCATTACCAGATGGAGAAACTGAGAATCCTGTGCGACCAGGTAAAGGCCCTGCTTCTCTTGGACAATGCACCCGTGCACCCATCTGACAAGGAGTTGGTGGCTGAGAATGGCCGCATTAGGAGCATGTTTTTGCCGACTAATTCGACTTGTCTCATCCAACCAATGGACCAAGGAGTGATCGTGGCAACAAAGTGGCTGTACAGTCAGAAGTTCCTGGACGAGATGATGATTGTTCTCGGGGACGAGGAGGAGCGCAGGGAGGGACAGGACACACGAGGCCAGCAGACTATGGAAAACCTTCGCCGCTACAACATCAAGTCTGCAATCTACCATCTGAGCAGTGCATGCAAGGAAGTCCCTGTCAAGACTCTAGAAAATGGTTGGTCTCGCCTGCTTCTCGGAGCTGATTTGGTGCACGATTTTCTAGGTTTCGATGTGGATGACTTCCATGCACGCCTTCGTGTGCATGGTGACGATGTTGATGTGGACGAAGTGAGTGAGTGGTTGGATGACGACGGGGGCGATCCTGGGTATCAGATCATGTATGATATCGAGATCGAATCTTCAGTCGCAGGTACAAGTACCCAGCTTGAAGATTCCGACGAGGATAGCGACGATCATGCAGACTCCTCTCAGCGTGCTACTACTCCAGCCATCCCTAAGCTGAGCGCACTCCGGGAGAATGTCGAGTTCTTTCTCGACTACCTGGAACACCCGGACAGCAACAGGGAGATGGGGCCCTTGGGACTTGTGGAGGAAGTGCGCACTTTCAGGCAGTGCATCATTAATCGCCAAAATCGTCGTTCCTTGCGTCAATCAACCATTGGCAGTTTCTTCAAACCCATGACCACCACTGTGCCTAGCCCTGGCTCCACACCACTGCCTCCCCAAGACAGGCCTTCATCCTCCGAGCCACAGCCCAGCACATCAGCCACAGTGGAGTCGCCACTGGATGTGAGTTTACGCCTGTCTTCAGAGTCGTCTGCAGTGGGTAGTCCATCACCACGTCCCAGCGACACGCCCCTAGGCCACCTGCATCAGCTACGCTCGGACTCTGACAGTGAATAAACAGCAAGAACTCGCCACTAGACATCATGGGAATATGCAGTGTTGTGCAGTGAAAAGAACAGTGCACAGTGTTAAGAAATTAGAATTCTGAGTGCAAAGACCTAAGTGCAGAGTGCAACACTGATTTCATTAAGGTACAAGGGAGCGCAAGTAAGAACAGAGTGCACAATGTTAAGAAATTAAAATTCTAAGTGCAAAGACTTAGGTGCAAAGTGCAACACTGATTTCATTAAGGTACAGCAGAGCGCAAGTAAGAACAGTGTGCGCAGTGTTAAGAAAATAGAATTCAGAGTGCAAATGACTAAGTCCAGTGCAAGACTTGATTGCTGCAAGTGCTTCAGGTACATCTTTTTACTGTCAGAGTCTGAGAGAAGGAGGGTTATTCATCGAGATGACCAGGGACTTGTTGTAAGTGCGACCACCATCTGCTGGCCAGCATTGGTTATGTATCAGACCATTAAAGGCACAACTGCATATCCGGTTTTCTTCTCTTTTTACAAGTTGAGAGACCACCTTTGAATACCTTGAAATGAGCTGAACATCATTCATGTCTTTGTTGAATAGTGATATTCAGCACAATACAAGGTGATTTAACGGTGGTTTTGTAGATTGGAAAAAGTTTATTTACGTCTTGCAGCTCTCAAACATCTGGATTTTATAATTTTTGGTTCTTTGTTAAACCATGTCTGGTATATATTGCACAAATATTTCTACTGGACAGACTGCTAGACCTGTATAGGAGCCAAATAGTTTGAAATAATAATAAAAAAATAGGTTTAACATAGGAAGGGGAAAAAAGTACAAATTACACAAAATCAATATTTAATTTACCACATTAATAATAAACCGTTTATTGAACTACCAAGAAAACACGGAGCTTTGCCAAGTCAAATTTTGTGTAAAGAGTGTAATTCGCCCTGCAAATATCAGGAAGATAGACATCAGTGGTACTGCGGGCGATGGAAGAAAAGTTGGAAAAATAAGGGGAAAATCCAGTGATATTCACTGTTTTGCATAATAATAATAATAATAATAATAATAAATAAATAACTGTTATTCAGAAAACTTATATTACAATGCATAATTTTCTAATTTTCAAGTAAAAATAGAATATTTAAGATCATTGATCGACTAACCATTTTTTGCTTCAGTGTTCTCTACTTAACATTAAATTAACTTTAAAATTTATATATAGGCAAACATTAAACAAACAACTGGAAATGGTGTAATAAGGGTTTGACTATATTGACCCACGTCAGGTATATGCTAGCATTGGCAACATTATTCTGTTTCAATTCTGGTTTGCCAGAATTGGAATGGAAGAGTATTTTGTGTAATAAGCCAATGTAGGTCACATGCGATTTGCTGCAACCCGGCGGTACCGATACTAATCTGGAATGAGTCAATATTGGCCTAATAATCCCATGTTATCTGGGAAGCAGCTTTAATATTTTACTATGACATTTCACCTCAATTACTTTTATTTTATTCCACTTAGGTAAGAGAATTTGACTTGAAGGAGATTCGTATAGTCTACATTGTACCCATTAGTACAAGAAGTCATTCACAAAATTTTGACCTATAAGTAGCAAAAATGAACTGAAAAAGAAGTCGACATACGGTATTTAAGGGGACTGCATTCTTTGCTTTATAAAAAAAATAAACTGATGCTACCAGTAGTTTATCAGAGAAGTGGTCGTATTATTCTATGGATAGCAAATGGGAGGCCAGAACTGGAATCCTGCAAAAATAATCTCTTCCCAAGAAAGTTAACAATATACAGTAAAAGCCAAAGCATTCGCCCACGAATGTGTACCGTCCACCAACACTAAAAGGCTACATCAGTAATCCTCTGGCAACCGGAGGCATACCATCACAGCTTCGCCAAAATCGAAAAAAGTCTTAACTAGGATTTTCCTGTTTACCCCCCATAACTCAAGTATCACACTAGCACTCAGAAGCCTGAAGGTCATTGAATGTAACAGGCCATTGAGGAATTTCTAATAGGTACCCTATAAATAGCAGTCCTTTTTGTTGAGGGTATGAGAGAAAATGGTGAATAATGGCAAGCTGAAAAAATTTGTTTATTTTTTTCTTACGAAACCCTCTGGCAATCAGATGCATACCTTCACAGCATCTCCAGAATTATTATTATACAAGCCATGTATCCCTGGATACTGGCCACAAAATTTGGATACAATCTGCCAACTTGATTTTGAGATATTTTGGTAACTGTCAGATATACAGACACACAGACAGATGCAGGTAATTACATTACCGCCTCACTAGATGGGCGATAATGCTGAAAAAAATAAAAAATATAATAAGATATACAAGAACCACTATGTTCTGGATGCCTGGAGACAGTATCTCAGAAAATGTGTAAGTCATTGACAGGTGGAAATATAGACCTGAGAAGACCGTTTCCAGGATGACAAAAGATCATTTTCATAAAGGATATTAGTCATGTTCTTCAGTAAACAAGCCTCCAAAGCTATTTATAGTTATCAGGAATCGTTTTCGGTTTCTGCATTTCTCCCTGGTTTTATGGCTGTAATTTGATTGCGAGCATTTGGCAGCCCACAGACAAACTTGGCTCGAGAAAGTTTTGAATACCACACCAGTTGTATAAAGGTCTGAGGAAATCACTTCACTCTTCAGTTGGAGAGCTTGGCCAAAAAATATTTAAATAAATAGAGAAATAAATTCCTAAATCATCTGCGAATATTGAATGGATAGCCTAAACAATGACACTGTTGGAAGCTATAGTGCTATCAGATGATAATGAAAAAAAAAAAAAAAAAAAATGCCCCCATATTACTGTCATCGAGGTACAGAGGCCCAAGAGTATGAAATCGTATTCCGGTACATTTACGGGTGTACTACCAGCCTACATCCCTTGCTGGTATTATATGATCGGAAAGCCTCTAGCTACCTCTTCAGGACGGAACCCCTGTAAAGACGTCGCTCGGATTATGTTGTTCCAGTCACTGCACCTCCCCCAAAAGTAATTAATTTTCTATATCCTCTGAGAATCATGAAAAAAAAAAAAAAAAAAAAAAAAAAAAAAGGATTAGACGAGTTTCCGGTCAAAAATTTATTCATGCAAGATACTTCTATAGGTAAAAAATACCCAGAAAATTACTGTCAATCATTTTTTCAAAAAAAAAAAAAAAGTGCAGATACATGAAAAAATAATAAAATAGCTGAAAAATCACGAGACTCTGAAAAGGCTTCTGATTGGTCGTGACGTCACTACTCACACTGAGGCAGCATAGTCGATTTTGTTTACGTTTAGGCTGGATACACTGTGCTTATTTCTGACCTCCAAGAATGCCCAGTGACAAGAGGAATAATTGCTAGTAATTCGTTCCAATGTGTAAATGCATAGACAAAAGCACACCAGGAAAATTATTCCTCTATGTAGCAGCCAATAAGAATAAACGAAAGCACTGGTGGCTGGCTGCTCGTCGGAAGTTCCTAGTGCTGGAATGCAGTCTTTACTGTTGTGAAAATATTATTTTCTTCACCATATAGGTTCATACACACCTAATTATCTGAAATTCGGTAAAAAAAAAAAAAAAAAAATCTGTGCTTAAATTAACTATTAAGAGAAAATTAGGATTCAGAGCAAGAACGTGCTAAGGTTAGTGAGTATTTCTAGATCGCCAACACGTCTTGAAAGACTTCAGTTTAGCACAAATAATTATTTTCAGTGCAAATAAATGTATTTGCATGTTAAATTAATATTTCTACAAGGTACAAGTCTGCCAAGGCAAGTTGTTGAGGTAGAGGAGACACACTTCCGCTAACTTTAGCGTGTTTCTGCTCAATCTGAATTTTTTATAAGCAGTTAAACATAAAAATTTGACCGGATTTCAGATAATTAGATGTGTATGAACCTATATGGTGATAAATTCTATAACATTTACCAATTAAATGTGCCGATTCAGTGTTGATTTGGTAATTGACTGCTGATTCAGTATTTACCATGAAGTTCAGAGTCACTCACTGGACCTGTTCTTTCAGAAAAGTGATAGTGAAGAGGTCAAATATTAAACATTCATAAGCACAATTCCAGTATAAACTCACACAAATGATACTGTACGCCATACATTAAACAGTTTCCACCTCATAAGGTATGAGCACCACTCGGGCATGGTGTAACTGTAAGCTACTTACTTCCATCCTGTCGATTTCACTGCAATTTGCGTACCTAACAGGTACCACCCATTTACACCATGAAAAGTATTCCTTCACAACATACCTAAAGCGGGTAGTTTGGATCTACGGTGGCCATGTCGGTAAATATCATGACAACTATTGTTGCTGTTACTGGTAAAGCTTTTGTGTGATGTATAGGAGCATCGTCTGCAGTATGAATACTGACATCATCGCCAATATGGCGGCTGCTTCCCTCCAGCCATAAAGAATTAAAGTTATTGCGTCTTGATCAGTGCAACTGCTACATTAAATTAAAAGATACATATACCGTAATCTTTTAAGTACATAGCAGAGTGCACTTGCCTTGTTTACCCAGAACCGGAAACATGTCTGGTTACTTGTGGTCGTATAAATTAATAAATAAATGAACGGTTATACAGTATATATATATATATATATATATATATATATATATATATATATATATATATATATATATATATATATATATATATATACCTGGTATATATATTCCCCAAATTGACTTAGGGCCTCCCCCCATAAGGTATTAAAAAACACAGAAATCATAGTATATCATAATATTTGTTCATGAAATGCCATTCATTAATATGAAATCATGTTTCCCTTGTTTTTCAGGACTAGTTGGATGTGTCTTGGCATGGAATCACTTAGATCTCCAAAGTAATCTAAGGTCATTTCTTTGCATCAGACATTTGTCAGTTAGGTTGTCCAGATTGAGTGTCTTCTTATCTGCCATGATTTTCTTCATCTTTGCCTTGCAGTTTTCTATCGGATTTAGATCCGAACTGTTGCCAGGCCAGTCGAGGACCTCAGTCCGATTATCCTGAAGCCATTTTGTCACCTTTCTTGACTTGTGACATGGAGCTGAATCGTGCATGAAAAAGTCGCACCCATGAATAGCAAAAAAGTTTTTAAAATGATCTTTCAGAACTTGAATGTACCAGCCACCATTCATCATCAAGTTCTCAGGCAGAAAGTATTGCCCCCCCCTTCCCATTTCACCTGAGACACACCCCCATACCGTTACTGATTGTGGGTGCTTAACAGTCAGCACCATGTAAGCAGGGTCATATCGACTACAGGAGGCAGGGCGACGAACCTTGGCAGAACGCACTTGGAACACTTGAAATGTGCTTTAATTGGAATACGTAATTTTTCTTCACTCATCCGATGTCCAGTGTGCATACTTCTTGGCAAACTGAATGCGCTGCTTCTTCATGCGGTCAGTGAGAAGCGGTTTCCTGGCTGCTGTGCGGCTTGGCAAACCCAGCTCCTTTTGCAGGCGGTCTTTAATAGTTCAAACTGAGATGTAACAGTTGGGGATACATTCTCTTCAATTCTGCTGCTATCAGTCGAGGATTCTTGATTACTTCTCTCTTCAGAAGCGTTATCTGTACCTCTGGAAGTCGTTCTCTTCTTTCCACCGCCATGATTGTGCATCAGATGGCAGGCCGTGCGCTGCAGCAACAACCTTCATGACAGTCGAATTTGCGCGTCCAGTACGTTCACAAATCGTGTTGATAGGGACATTATCCTGCCTCCATTCAATGATACGGACCCTCTCATCCCTTGACAAGTACTTTCCTGGCATGACAACTCGACTCTAGGAAAATAACAGGGCAAACAGTAATGCAAACGAAAAAAGAGGGAGGTGTAAGTTCGGAGCAACAGGAACATATACTCCCACTCTTGCTTCTGGGCAAGCACTGACGTGCTGAGTGTTTCACCACCTCCCGCCAACACCAGAGGAGTTGCCAGTTACTTCTTGCCCAAAAAATTCACTTCGTAGAGATTTAATTACAAAGATTGACAATTCTCCCATAGCATTTCTGTGCGCAGGTCCTAAGTCAATATCCGGTGTGTATATATATATATATATATATATATATATATATATATATATATATATATATATATATATATATATATATAAACTCTCATTAGCTGTTTCATATATATAAACTCTCATTAGCTGTTTCTGTGTAGGAGAAACACCGAGTGCAGAACAGGGACCCATTTTATTCGACATTTCTCCAATGCTCGCTCTTTGGAAATAATACACACATTTTTAAAAATGGTTATCGATCATTGGCTGGCATTCCCAGATCGTTAAGCAAATATTACATTATATTTTCATATATCTTATTTCTTATATATATATATATATATATCCATTTTAAATTATTTTGAATGGTATCATTAACGTAATTAAAAAAAAAAAAAATTACATCGTACAACTGATAAACCATACAATAATATCGCTACTCTACAGTAATGCCAAAAGATACAAATAGGTAAACCTAATTAAACATCCTCGGTGGTTAAATACCTCAGTCAACAGAAAAGCATCGACTGCAAATATGTAATGCCTCTTTACATTTTATACCTGATAAGTACACTTATCACCTGTTGGCTGCCAGGCGGGGCATATGCATTAATATAGGGGATATTAATATATGAAAGAGAATCAGATGAGCCACGAACTGTTCCATATACCTTAACTGTCGACCCCAATTAAGAGAACATATACACGTGGATGTGTAATATGCAGAAAAAGGCAGCGGATGTTTACTACTGTTTTGATGATTCTAGCACTTCCTTGAATGTGCTGAGTGGCATTGACAATTTCCTATGCAATTATGCAGACTATAGAAGAAAATGCTCGGAGTACAAATTTATGTGTACAGATCCGAGAATTCCTTAACCCAACGTAACATGATGGTAAATCGATGCCCTCTTACCTCTCTCCGAACGAAACTAAGAGAGACAGAGATAAATTAGACTCTTTATAGTGTAGGATGGACCCCTTCCAATAAAGCAGCCAGTGTTCGTGGGAGCCCTTTTTAATTACGTGAGTTCCTGATGGATATATCAATAGGCCTACAAGTCCCGACTTTCATAATATGGCAGAGACCCATTCTACAAATGCAAATCATATTGCATATGTACAAAAAGTGAAATTACTCGCCCAACAGAACACAATCGACTGAAAGTTCCCAATACTTCTCTATACTGCACACTTACATAGATCAACTGATCACTGTCAGTTGAGGCACGTCACTTAGTCGGTATAGGGGACTTCGATATAAGAAATAGAACCGTCAGCAGCAGGAAGTATTCCAAATACGTCAACTGTCAGCCCTAATTCAATAAAACTTTATATTAAATTTACAGAACCACAACCAATCACAGTAGAAAGGCTTTTCACTTTAATCAATCTAGTCTTCCTAAAAAATAGCTATCGATTTATCAGTCATCTCAAGATCCCAATCACCTAAGATGGTGGAAAGGGTGAAAGGGACGTCTGGTGCACTATACAAATTTAAAAGTCAAGTGTGCTCACAAATAATTCGCCGACAGCACAGAAGGACATATGAGTAAATATATAACACAGAGCAACAGATGTCACGGTGCAGTGGGAACCATTCTTCAATATATGGCAACCTACGGATTATAAATGAAAAATTCATCATTAACTGTACCATCATTCTTTCGTCAAGGCGACCGGGACGATTGACAGAATCCTAGTCGCCAAGGAGTGGCTTGCATGTTAGAATATTCAGTATGCTCCACTGAACATGCCATAGAAGAGTTAGTGATTTTTTTCTGATGGAAAGACTTAACCGTAGATTATGAGGAATGCCCCAGATTTCTTCGAGTTCTACAGCTGACTTCGCAAATAAGTTAGCTTACTCATTGCCATAAATACAACAATGAGCAGGCACCCAGATCAGTCTGAAGGACTTATTGCTTGAATGCTATTTATTAACAATGCGGCCCTGAATTTCACGAGAATCTGTAGTGCACTAAGTAGTTGCCTAAAGGGCTGAATAAGAGTGAGAAAATATGACAAATTAGTCATGTCGAGAATCTATAGCACAGTCCATGGCTTTGACAATAGCAAAAAGTTGATGTATGTATAAGTGAGCAACCGCATGAGAAAGCGAATATCTTTGTCAGTATATTTGCCAGAAATTCTAGCATAGAGGAAGTCAGCCAAAACGTCCCAGTACCAAAACATAACTCTCCTGAAACTGTTCCACTTAAATACAGACACGATACGTAAAATCCATCTTAGACAATTTACCAACCAACAAAGCTTCAGGCCCAGATGGAATTCCTCCAATTGTTTTGAAAAAATGTTCCCCAGAACGTGCTTATGTTCTAGCTGAATAATTCCGACTATGCATACGTACTTCTTCATTCCCTAATTCATGGAAAGAAGCCAATATCCACCCAGTTCCAAAGAAAGTAAGTTCCTCTGACCCCTATGATTATAGACCAATATCTGTCATATCATCTCTTGGTAAAGTATTTGAAATTTTAATTAATAAACACATAGTTAAACATCTTGAATCCAACAATTTAGTGATAGACAATATGGTTTTTGCCACGAAAGCTCCATCATTGACAAACTCAATCTCCTGACCCATACCATCCATCAGTCAATTGACCAACATGGAGAAACCCATCAGTAGCCCTTGATATTTCTGAAGCTTTCGACAGAGTGTGGCACCGTTCCCAAACTCATCCACCAAGCCTTGCAGCACCCCTTCGTCTTCATTTAACAACACACTATCATATGCAAACAACAGTACAGGCAGTTTCCAAACACTGTCCTCTCTCATTAGGGCCGGTCCAACATCCACTGCCCTACCTTGTATCTCTTTTATTACCCCATCCTTATACAGACTGAACAACTATGGAGACATGGCACATCCTGTTTCAGTCCAACCTTCAAGTGGAAAAATTCACTTCAGTGTGTAACAAACGGAATCTAAAAGTGAATGTAGAGAAAAGTTATGGTCATCGAAAGAAATGAAGTCAGTGAATGTACAATAAGGTTGGATGATGAGGAAATGGAAAATGTGAGCGCATTTAAGTACTTTGGTAGTGTGATGAGTAAGGATGAAAGTTTGGAGGGTGAAGTGCTTGAAAGGGTACAACAAGGAAGAAAGGTTGCTGGTTCCTTGAAAACAGTGATAAGAAACACGGAAATGAGCACGGAAGTGAAAAAGTTACTAAATGACGGTATTGTAATACCAACTCTAACGTATGGAAGTGAATCTTGGACCCAATTGGAATGACAGAAGTCAAAAGTGAGAGCAGTGGAAATGAGGTATTTTAGAGGAGCCGGTGGAATCACATGGAGAGACAGACTAACGAATGAGGATGTGAAGGAGCATTGTGGTGTGGCTGTGGATGTGATAAACACATTGAGGTAGTTTGGCCATGTGGAGATGGCACTGTGAACTGTTTTTTTTTTTTTTTTTTTTATGCGAGGAAGAAGGAACCAAAGACCATGAGCCCGCAGTAACAGTTCCCTCAAAGAGAAAAACAAAATAAAATAGAGAGCCAAATTCAAGATCCGATCATTTTGAGATGCCTGGACACACTGCGTTTGAAAGACTGGAGATCATAGGCAGCAGGAAATACAGACAGAGGGAGACAGTTCCAGAGCTGACCTGTTGCATAAATGAAAGACTGGGAGTAACGGTTAACTCTTGCATTAGAGAGTTGGACAGAAAAGGGATGAGAGTTTGCTGCCAGACGGGTGCTACGCGCCCGTCGTAGAGGTGGAGGAATGCAAGCAAACAGTTCAGAGGAGCAGTGACCATTAAAGTAGCGATAGAAAAGAGATAAAGATGCAACAGTGCGGCGAAGACACAGAGGTTGAAGGGAGTCAGTAAGAGGAGGAGAGTTAATGAGACGAAAAGCCTTTGACTCCACCCTATTAAGAAGGGCTGTATGTGGGGAGTCTCCCCACACATGAGAGTTGTACTCCACACAGGGGCGGATAAAACCCCTGTATAGAGTCAACAATTGTGCAGGGGTAAAGAAAGAGCGGAGTCGGCTTAGCACACCCAGTCTCTTGGAAGCAGATTTTACAAGAGATGTAATATGATTTTTCCAAGATAAGTCCCGAGTAAATGAAACCCCAAGCATGTTCAAGGATGATGCAGGATTAAGCTGAATATTATTAAACATTAATGGGTATACCTGTGGAAGATTTTGTCGGGTTGATAGGTGTAAGAACTGAGTCTTAGATGCATTAAAAACAACCATATTATTTTTACCCCAGTCAGAGATACGAGCCAAGTCAGACATTAGGTGTGCCATAGCCTCATCCCTTGTTTGTTGAAGCAACTGTCGAGATGGGCTTTGCGGGAACCGAATGGAAAGGTGAAGGGTGGAGTCATCAGTGTATGAGTGGATAGGGTTAGATGTACAGCTTATAAGATCATTGATGAATAAAAGGAAAAGAATTGGTGATAGGACAGAGCCCTGAGGAACACCACTGTTGATAGATCTAGGAGAAGAACGATGGCCGTCTACAACAGCGTCTATAGAACGACCAGAAAGGAAGGTAGCGATGAAGGCACAGATAGAAGGATAGAAACCGTAGGAGGGCAATTTGGAAATTAAAGATTTATGCCAGACTCGATCGAAAGCCTTTGAGATGTCAAGTGCAATGGCAAAGCTTTCGCCAAAGTCCTGAAAGGAGGATGACCAGGAGTCTGAAAGGTAGGTGAGAAGATCTCCAGTGGAGCGTCCCTGACGAACCCATACTGACGATCGGAAAGAAGGTTGTGATAGGAAAGATGCCTTAAAATTTTTCTATTGAGAATTGACTCGAAAACTTTTGAAATACAGGACGTTAAAGCAATTGGACGATAGTTGGAAGGTTGGGAGTGGTCACCCTTCTTTGGGACTGGCTGAATGAGAGCAAACTTCCAGCAAGAAGGAAAGGTACAAGTTGACAGACAAAGGCGAAAGAGTTTGCCTAGGCTGGGTGTAAGCACAGAAGCACAGTTCTTGAGAACAACAGGAGGGACCCCATCAGGCCCATATGCCTTGTTAGTACTGAGGCCAGTGATGGCAGAAAATACATCAACTGAAGAAATTTTAATGTCAGCCATGAGGAAGTCAGAGGGGGGAAGTGATGGAGGAACAGCACCGGAATCGTCTAAGGTGGAATTGGAGGAGAAAGTCTGTGCGAAGAGATCTGCTTTATCAGTAGAAGAAATAGCTACAGAACCATCAGAGTAGAAAAGAGGAAGGAAGGATGATGAGGTAAAGTTGTTAGAAAGATTTTTGGCAAGGTGCCAGAAGGAGCAGGAAGAATTCGAGTTGGAGAGTTGAGAGCATTTAGTATGGATGAAATTATTTTTAGTACAGCGAAGAACAGACTTAGCACGATTCCGGGCAGAAACGTAAAGATGATGTGATTCAGGGGTGGGTTGGCTCCGGTACCTTTTGTAGGCCCTCTCCTTGTTGCGGACAGCATTAGAACAAGCATGATTAAACCAAGGCTTTCCTGCATTAGTCAAAGGATATGAGAAAGGAATGTATGCTTCCATGCCCGAGAGAATAACCTCCGTAATGCACAAGGCACACTCAGATGGCTCCCGGCCACGGAAGCAATAATCATTCCAGGGAAAATCAAACAAGTACTGCCTGTGGGCCTCCCAGTCCACGGCTCCAAAATGCCACAGACGACGTTTCCCTGGAGGGTCCACAGGCCGTACCGGAGTGATAGGACAGGTTAAGGTAATAAGGCTGTGATCAGAGGAGCCCAACGGAGAGAAAAGATTAACAGAGTAAGCAGAAGGATTAGTTGTGAGGAAGAGGTCAAGTATGTTGGAGCTCTCTCCAAGGCGGTCAGGGATACGGGTAAGGTGCTGTACAAGCTGCTCTAGGTCATTAAGGATAGAAAAGATATAGGCTTGTTCACCAGGTGGATCCGTGAAAGGAGAGGAGAGCCAAAGGTGGTGGTGAACCTTGAAATCTCCTAGAATGGAGATTTCAGAGAAAGGAGAAATGGATAGAATGTGTTCCATCGTAGAAGTAAGATAGTCGAAGAATTTTTGATAGTCAGTAGACTTAGGGGATAAGTAAACAGCACAGATATATTTAGTCAGAGAATGACAGGAAAGCCGAAGCCAGAGTATAGAGAATTCAGAAGAATCGAGTTCAGGAACACGAGAGCAAGATAAGTCATTGCGTATATATACACAACAGCCACCTTTGGCTTTGAAATGAGTATAGAGAAAGTAGGAGGATACAGAAAAGGGTTTGCTGTCAGTTGCCTCAGATAGCTGAGTCTCCGTTAGAAAAAGAAGGTGAGGTTTAGAGGAGGAGAGGTGGTGCTCAACAGAGCGAAAGTTAGAGGAAAGGCCGCGAATGTTGTAGAAATGAAGAAGAAGAGAGTCAGACAGTGGTTCCAGGCACCTCGAGTCGTCATCGGGAGAGGGGCGGATGGTGGGGGCATTTATGGTCCCCCCCCCTGGGGACTCCGAGGCTGTGTGTTGTGACGCCATGATTTTTGATTTTTGGAAAAGGAAGTGTAGTGTGTACTGTGCATGTAGTTGTCCAAACTCTCTTACTATGGACTAACATCTTTTGTTCCTCTGCTCTCCTCATATCTCAGAAACAGAAAAATGTGAGTAAAAGTAGATTATGTATATTCCAATTTCCACTCAGTTAATGCCGGCGTGCCACAGGGATCAGCTCTGGCGCCAACCCTGTTCCTTGTTCATATTAATGATCTCTTATCTGTCACCCACAATCTCATCCATTCATATGCAGATGACTCAACACTTCACAGTTCATTTACACTCAAACACCCATTTACAAAGTCTAATATCTCTAACTCTCAACAAAGTACAGCCATCTCCATAAATAAAGACTTATCTACGATCAATGAATTGGGGCAAAACATCCTTGTCTCATTTAATGCTAGTAAAACCAAATTTCTACAGTTTACTAATAGGCAGATATTGCCTGATTCGTATATTACCTTTAGTGGTACTAATATTCCCATCTCCAAATGAATTGAAATTCTTGGTGTCTCAACAATGCCCTCAGCTGGCCTTCTCATGTCAGATCACCTGCAAAAACCGTCTCAAAGAAACTTGGATTATAGTACAGAGTCCATAACTTCTTCACTGATGAGCAGTTACGTATAATTTACTAGAGTCATGTGCACTCTCAGCTTGAATATTGCTCACCCTTGTGGAATGGATGTGGAGAGGTTGTGCTAAAACAACTAGCAAAATTCAGAACAAAGCTGCTGGAATTATTAATAACCGTGCTATTATAAATCTTCTACATCCCCGACAAGTAAGAAGGAATGTTGCCTCTCATGCATTATTTTACACATTTTTAATGGCAAATGCTCAGACGAAGTTGCGTCCATTGTGCCACCTTTTCATGCCTCCCCTCGTGCTACACGGGCATCTGGTAGCGCTCATGACTGGAATGTCACACAGCCATACTGCAGAACTTATGCCTATCTGAATTCTTTTATTCCCCAAACTGCATCTCTCTGGAACTCGCTTCCCCAGAGATGTTTCCCCCCAGACTACAACCTACTGCTGTTCAAGTCCAACGTTACAGATATTTTATGAATGAAGAACGCCAGTAATCTGGTGTATGGTTATTTAAAGATTTGTTTTTGTTTCATCTGTTCTGTTATTATAAAAAAATATATATATTTTTCTCCTCGGGGAAAAAATGAATCACCATATACTTCTGTTACCTTCCGTGGACCTATTTCACCATGTACACTTTTTACCCAATAGTTCTAAATCCACTTGATCAATTTCTTCGAAGGGCTTACTTCCAATGGACCTATTTTCCCATTAGGACCTATTCCAGTTAAGATCTAATTTACCCCATGGACCTGTTTCTCAATAGACCTATTTCTTCCCCATCCACCAAATCAATAACCCATCAACTCCAACCCACTCACCCAATGTAGTCTGTTTCATTATTAGCACAATGACTCAGCAACGTCACACACACACACACACACACACACACACACACACACACCGAGAGAGGGAGGACGTCCATCATTTGACTCTGCACTGGCCACCTCTGGTTGCAACTGGCCACACCTAAATAGTGTCTTCATACGAGTCAAGCTCTATACTAAGAAAATTAAGTGATGTTCAAGTATAGTAGTGCAAGTATAAGGAAAAGTGTTGTCCAAATAATAGAATACATCCAGTTGGTGCAAAAATCCGCTGATACATCATCAGCTGGGTGTCGTCTGTCACCAGGTGGGTAGCAGAGAGATGCAAATTTATAAGTAAAAGGTATCTTTCTACTGTAAATAAGAATTACCGCAAGATGAGCACCAGGTTTAGTAAAGTGAATACGGAAGGAGTTATGAGAAGGGATAAAGGTAAAAAACAGGATGATCTGCCCAGAACTGGTTGAAATGGAATCATATAATATATTAGTAGAGAAAGTGAATAAACTGGAGAAAACTTTTCAAAGTGAAATGAAATTAAGGAATTACAGATGCAAAAAGTAAGAAAATGAAAAATTAGTTAAGGAATTAAAAGAGACACAGCGATAGATGAGCTGACAGTTGAGGTTGTTTCACTTACAAGGAAGACTAGTGAAATGGGAAGCAAAGTTGTCAACCACGAGAGTATAACGGTAGAGTTCAGAAATGATTTAAGAAACAATTAGGCAAGTAAGTAGTCTGATAGACCAAAACAGTGAAATTGAAGAGAAGATAACCCAGGTAAGCGATATAATGAGAAATTGCAAAGATGAAGTACAAACCATGTATGAGGAAATGGCAAAGATAAGGAGAGACTTAGAAATAAAAGTCAAAGAAAAGAACATCAGAAAGGAAGTGAAAGAAATCATTAAAAGAAAAAAGAAAACTTGTCAAGTATTCAGCAGATATCAACAAATCTGTAGTAATCACTGGAACAGATGAAGAAGAAATAAGAAACAAAATTTTGGGAGACAAAAAGGAGATGGTAAATATAATGAAATATTGAAGGAAGTATCAGAGGATATCTATGATAAAGACAGAGAGGAATACAAAAGGCTAGCGAAATATGATAGAAATAAGTCAAGGCCTCTGAAAGTATCCTTCCAGAGTGTGAACACTGGAGGAAATACTAAAAAATGCAGTCATGGAAAAAGAGGAATTTAAAAGAAGTAAGGATAAAAAAATAATGTCTAACTAAAGAGGAATTGGGAATACTAAAGGTGAAGAGGGAGGAAGCAAAAATAAAGAACGAGGAAAGATCAGAGGAAGAAAAGAGTAAATACTTTTTTTTTACAAAGTAATTGGATTGTAGGTATGAAAGTGGTATAGTCATGGAAAGTTTTACATTACCCACCTCACGAAGCACTGGTGTGAGACAGGGGAATGAGGAGGCAGCGGCCAGACCGCCTGTGTCTGGTCAGTAACTATGAGTGTGAAGGAGGGGGAGGCGAGGGGTTGGGGGCAGAGGAGGGTTTGGTGGTAGGTTGGGAATCATGTGTAAGTCTGCAATGTCTGAAATGAACGGTGTGTTTGAATTAATTTAATAAGGATGGATGACAATATGATACTAGCATTTTTTAAAAATTGCGTAGATGTCTGTAGAGTTTGTGTTGTCAGGAAAGTAATAGATGTTTGGGTTCAGACAGAGGTTTGAATGCATTCATCCTTTCTCGACTTTAACGTGAGACCTTTCCACAGCTGTTCATAACGATATAACATTTATATTTTGTGTTGACTCGAAAACAAAGCGCCTACATTATATGTACCGGTATATATATATATATATATATATATATATATATATATATATATATATATATATATATATTGTGCGTGTGTGTGTGTAAAATTCTTATAAATTTGTCTAATTATTTATCCTCTGTCATCCCATTATAAACATCCGCCTGCAAACATTTCACTGTGATTATGGTTATTATTCATCTCGAACTTAGAGTCTAGGGTAGTGTGTAATAATTTTAAAAAATCTACATTACATGAGCAATTAACAGACTTTTCGTTTTCCTTTAGACAGAAGGACATGGGAATCCCTAATCAGTCTCTGTAGCTATCGTTCCAAACGAACATTACAAAAAGAAAGCAAAGAAGCATACCTTTGACAGTAAACATGTACTATATATGCAGTCGTGTGGACAGACACAGAACAGTGTGATACCAGCCAAATAACATATCGCTCTTGCACTTTAAGAGTACGTCGGACGCATTATCATTGGCCATTGATGCTGTGACGTGAGCAACTTCCAAACCCTCCCACGCCTGGCCACTCTGCCTTCCACTCACAGTTACCAGACATGTGGGGTCTGGCTGCTGCTTCGCGACTACTCGTCGACCACCAATGCTCCGAACAGTGGGCAATGCGGAACTTTCCCTAACTGTACATGACCAACTGGAAACAAAAGAAGGAAGGTAGCAGAATCAAGCTATGGCTAGTATGTAAACAACATAATTAAGGTAATGTACTCAAATGTATGTGGAATGGTGTCTAAATTATTAGAGATGAGAGACTATACCAAAGAAAAGGAACCACATATTATCTGCCTAACTGAAACAAAATTAACCTCAGAGATATCAAACGATACCCTAAACTGAGAGGAATTTAATATGTGGAGAAAAGACAGATTTTGAAAAGGAGGAGGACTTCTAATGCTCGTATTAACAAAGAAAAATGAACAAGTCAAAGAAATAGAACTAGATATACCCTCCGATGCAGAACAGATTGCAATGGAAATTAACACATATGAAGGGGAAGTAATTGTGGTAAATTTATACATGCCACAGAAAACAAACACTAGGGAATGAGGTGAATATGAAGACCTGGCAGAAAATACAACTCAGAGTTTAAGAGCATTTCGACATAGAATGGAAAAGAAAACTGAAAGAATTATATTAAATGGAGATTTTAGTATACATATAAATTGGAATTCTCTAGATCATTGGTTCTTAACCTTTTTTGAGTCACGGACCCCTTCGAGAATCTGGGGAAAGCTATGAACCCCTTCCCTGCAAAAATGCACATAAACACAGTATTTTGCATATACTTGAATATACTTTTATTGAAAACTACCTCACGCAATGTATGACATACACAAAATATAAAACAGTCTTTACAAAGAATTGTTTCTTACTCTTTTCATGCAAAAACTAATGGCCACTCGAAAATATAAAATACATCTAACTTGTGAAAATTAAACAAAACAAAACGTTATTTCTGCTCAAAAGTTCATTTCAATGAGAGGGTTGTTGTTGTTTGGCTTGAATAAGAAGATAAAATCGTGGAGTGGTCTTTGACAAGGCAACACAACACGCATGTCATCTTTGACATCCAGTTGATTTCGACTTTTCGTTTTGATACAAACAAGCGCTGAAAACCCTGACTCACAAAGGAATGTAGTAGCAAACAGAATCAGAGCACCCATAGCTCGCTTTGCCAGACGAGGGTAGGCTTGTGTCAATGAGCACCAGAATCCTTCAAGACTCTTCGAGTTTTTTTTTTTTTTTTTTCGCAGCTAATGATGCCAAACGGAATCACGCAATACTGCTAAATTGTTCTCAATTATTCTGACCTTCACGGACCCCCTGAAGCCCATCCATGGACCCCAGGTAAGAATCCCTGCTCTCCATGTACGAAGCCATGAAAGCTGTTGGGATCAAAAACTCCTGTCTCTTATGAAGGAGTTTTTCCTAACACAACATGTAAAGGAAAACACTAGAAAAAGAGGACTTGATGAGCCATCAGTACTAGATCTTATATTTCCTAGGCAAGAAAATGATACTGACAGTACAATGTATCACCCTTCACTCGGCAAAAGCGACCATGCAGTTTTAAATTGCAACTTCAGGACTGCATTAGACATAGTTAACAGTAATAAGAGTAACTTGGGAACACATTCAGTCTAACACACACTATAGTCTATTTGATTGCCAGCTGAGATGCATGGGCTGAGTAGGGTGTTTGATTTGCGGCTGCTGATTGGCTGCCAATGATGCAAATATATAGCTCTTCTTATATCTATTTTTTTTTTTTTTTTTAATTGCTCGCACTATAAACAGTCAGTTTACATATGGAATAATTTCGGAAAGTAAAGAGGTCAAAATTAGCTTGAAAAGTTTACCGTTATCAAAGAAAATTTAAGTTGATTATGAAGTTTCATAAAATGATGGGTGACGTTTGAAGTAAAATATCCACCCACGGTGTACACCCACGTCCGCATGTTGTACTGCATCCACCCACGGTGTACACCTTCGTCCGCATGTTGCACTATAATATCTGCCCACGGTGTACACTTGTGCCCGCATGTTGCACAACAATACATGCCTGAATTTACTTCAATGACATCATCGGTGGCCAATCAGCAGCCGCGTATCAAACACACCCTACTTGCCGCATACATCTCAGGTGCAAAGGTCAATCACATAGACTATAGGACCCACACACTCACTCGATTGCAAATGTTGGGATCTCAAATGACTTCTGATTCTGTTACCAGACAGATGGAGGACCTCTGACTCCTGTGCCATGGTCTTTGGTTCTGTGAGCCATGAAGTATTAGTAGTAAAGCTTCGTGGGTCCAAAGCTGCTATATTTCTTCAGCACCAACATGTCACAGTCGCTGAGGCTGTCCACACCAAGCTCCTGGGTCAGTAAGTAGAGGCTGACTGCAAGTGATCGACGAACCCTCCCACATAGGACGCTGTTGCCGCAGGGGAATATAAGCCATATTGCGGATATTACATATCTCCCCGATCTTAATTCCATATTGAAGCATGTGGTCGCGATGAATATGGAAGGGAGATACATTCTCATCCAATTCCAAAAGAGTTACATAAGTACACCTCAAGGCTCCTAGACACATTTGCAAACATTTACTCTGCAACACATCTAACCCACTCAATGTGGCACCATATGCTGATCCATGCACCTGTGAGCCATTATCAAGCATGGATCATTGAGACTTATACGTCATTAATAAAGATTATCTGTAAGCTCTCAAAGTAGTACCTGCTAGATACTTCAGAGCATTTAATGGTTTGTCACGAGCAAATAAATTATTAACATGAAATTTAAAGTTTAATCCTCGATCAAAATATAAACCCAAAAATGTAACAGAACCTTGAAGAGGTACCGTTTGATTATCCACATTCAGACTCAACTTAGACACATTACCGGTGGCATAAGCTAAAGTGGCACACTTAGGCATGGAAAAGTTTAATGCCCACTGCAAAGCTCACTGATGGATGGAGTGATGGGCTGCTTGAATCTGCCCAGCTGAAAATTACGCATTACAGGAAGAGTACCATATTGGACAATTAGCAGCATAAAGTGAATAGCAGTATTTAAGATTCCTCGGGATGGGAGCTGAAAACAATATCATTGATCATAATGCTTAAGAAGGTAGGACTAAATGGGAATCGGAAAGAAAGTATCAGGATAAAAAGTAACAGTCAAAAAGTAACAACTTTTCCTAGGTTAGGTCAGGTTAGATTAGGTCAGGTTAGGTTACGTTAGATTAGGTCAGGTTAGGTTAGGTTAGATTAGGTTAGGTTAGGTTAGATTAGCTCTTTCCCTTACGTTTTTTACTGTTACTTTTTTTCCTGATACTTTCTTTCCGGGATTCGGACTAAATGCACTGCCCTGGCAACCCTGTTCTCCTGGACAAATACATCTGATGTTACAGTACGGGGCATTTTGGGAGAAAAATTTCCGTCTCTCAAAAAACTGGAAATAGATATAGCCAAATTACTTATTGCATCGTAAACATATAGCTTCATTACTACAGCGGATCACCATGTCATGTCGCTGGCTTTATGAATGTCCAAGAACATCCCTGTCATGGATTCTTAATTGGAAAATGCCTGCAAACTACAATACTCCAATTTCATTAGTTATTACAGTGTACATACATCTATATTTACACAAGCCACATTGTGGATCATACGGTAAATTCTTCTACTCTTAACCAAAAAAGAAGCCCTTATTAATCACTCATTTCGTGACCTTACATAGACAAGATGTCAACACAATAAGATGAAATGACGTGGGATTTATAAGACGACCAGCCTCCTTGGTTGTCGTTATGACGTGCACAAAGTGCCATGAGTATGGGAACGTTCGCCACGCCGAAAGCTCTTTGTACCGTACAATGATAACAGGTTGATCATGTTGTCCTGGTTAAAATGCTGGATCATACCATACATGATAGTATCTGGTCCAGGACTGGTGTCTACAATATTTTATGATATATATATCCTAATATTAATAAAATGGGTACTTACAAGTAATTAGTATTTCAGAGGTCTTCCGTTCATCTTCAGGCACTTTTTGAGACGTTTTGGGACCATCTGCTAGGTTCCTTAAATGTTCTGGGTCAATATTCCTCCACATCTGTTCCACTGCTTCGATCAGTTGCGGGATGGAGTGTTTCCTTATCTCCCTTTTAATAACTGCCCATAAATTTTCAATTGGGTTCAAATCTGGGGAATTTCCAGGCCAATCTTCAATGAACTCAACCTGACAATCTCCCAACCACTGTATCACATCACGGGCTGTGTGGCACGGTCCGTCATCCTGCATAAAAGTGTCAGTCTGGCAAGCCTCAAAACACTCTGGCAGGTGGTCACACAAGAGCTCCAGGTAGACGTTTTTATTGAGGTTCTCATTTTTGGGAAGCACAACTAAATTCCCCTGACCATGGTACCCAAATGCACCCCAGACCATAACACTGTCAGGGAATTTTTTTGTCTTCCTTGTGTAGCGAGCGTCGAGTGGGTCACTGCCACTGCGACGATACACATTCCCACCTCTGTTCCGAGCCACAGAAAAAATTGTTTCATCATTCCACAGGACTCGCTGCCACTTGGTTTCTTCCCACTCAGAATATTTTCGGCAAAAAGCAATCCTATTTTTTACTTGCCGAGAAGTTAGAGAAAGCGATATTATTTTACAAGTGCACAGGGATTTGGAATCTCAATTTTACTCTTACAGATAACTAAAGCTCACCATTGCGAACATTTTGAACCCTAGAAACAACTTCCGCAAATGAATATTAACGCGAAAAATTATTTTTGAAAATCTTCCGAAAAATTACTCTCTACATAGTCTGGCGATACGTGAGACCCATCGTGGCGCGTACCTAATGCATTGTGGTCCTGTCTCGCGTGTGTCTACCATCACGTCACGGTTCACGTGACTTATGGGTGGGGCAAAAGCATGTGTCTACTGTTACGTCAAGCGCTATCTGCTCATGCGTGAAGTTCAAACTGATACAACCGGCGCGCAAATTTGAATTTCGGATATGCTAGGGTCCTGCAGGATTTGAAAGTCAGTTCGTCTTCAGCCACGACCTGTGAAGCCTGCAAAATTACCGTAAGTACTTCAGGAGCTGTAAACTGGTGAGTAAAGGCATTATTTCGTATTTACACCCGGTTAGGTTAGGTTAGATGAGGTTTGGTTAATGTCAGGGGGGGTCTGGGGGGCGAAGCCTCCCAGTTAGAAAGCAAAGCCAGGGCTGGGGGGTCTGGGGGGCTTCGCCTCCCAGTTAGCAAACACGGACTCCCTAAGAAGCTTAAAATTTCATTTTTCCGAAGGATTTTAGTGTTTTCGGTTTGAATTTGTTAACAGCTTCAGTCGGAAATCACTCGTTTTTGCGTGTTTTCCCCACCCAAAACCCCGCTTTCCCACAGGTCCCCCATTGTTCTTGGCACGGAAAAATATAATTTTATGGCTTGGCTTAGTTTAGCTCAGGAGATAATGGTTTGCTGGTGACAGCGGGCAGGCGATTGTTGGTGCAAAGCGGTGGGGAGTAGGCCAGACAGCCCGGCGCGCAGCGGTCTGGCTGGTGAAACCAATGTATTTCTGATGGTTTTTGATGTGCTGTGAATTATTCTGACCTTCATTTCTATCGCAGATCAATATATTATGTGATTTCCCCCACCCAAAAACCCCGGGTTCACCCATCTCCCCCATTCTTGTGGGGGGGGAAGGGGGGGGGATATCTTGAAATATACTGATTTGCGGCAGAAATGAAGGTCAGATTCGTTCAAAACACATCAAAAACTATCAGGAATACCTTGGTTTCACCAAAAAGGACGTCCCTGTGCACTTGTAAATAATTACCGACAAAGCTTGCGGCGGGGGCGGCAGCTGCGATAACCCAGCCTGTCGTGCAGGATACGTTGCACTGTCCTCTTGGAGACATCAGCCAGAAGTAGTGGGTTATTTTCTTTATTTCCCTTGATGAAATGCGTGGGTTAGCCTCCACTTGCCGCCGGATAATGTTTGCAGTCCGTTTATTGGTCTTCCTTGGTCTCCCAGACCGGTATCCATGTTCTGGTACTTCCTCGGCGCCACCATCCTTAAATCGCTTGATCCACTTTTGAACAGTTCGTTCTGCAAATCCAACGATCATTGAGATATCCTTCACTGACTGTCCTGACTTGTAGAGAGACACAATGCTTGCCAGCTGCTCTTTTGTAGAGTGCTTAGGATTCTCCATGTCTTTTGTAGAGGAGAACAACTAGCAAAAGAAAGAACAGAGTAAAGGACGCCTCACTCTCAAGCACTTCGAAGAAACCACCTGCTCGGAGCTACTGAGATTTCCCGAGGCGGTTACAGCAGCAGCTGGGTGCATTAATCCAGCCAGATGTACGATATCACTACCATCCCCCCTTCGAGGGACACAGCACACAGTCTGTGTCAACTGATTAAGCCGTAACACGGTCCAACTTAATAGTTAGGCTATTTCAACTCATCCTTGGTCCATCACATTTGTATTGGAGCAGCTGTATTAACCCTGCATTTATCCTTTAATTGAAAGAATAAGCAACCTAATGAGCCATGTTCGATCGATCAATAATTGCATAAATGTGGGTGTGGCGATCACATCTTCCGTTGTCACCACCCACTGCCTTTTCACCAGTTACTGAACGATGCATTACGGAAGGTTATATCGCTCACCAGACAGAAATGCGTGAGCCATATTCTGTCGGAAAACATCTCCGAGTGCCTGAAAGTTAAAAGAAAGCCTCTAAACAACTACTAAATTTTTCCATACCAAGTTTATTAATATGTAGGGATGTCTTTCTTTCGTTTACACTTGTCTCAGGTGGCGTTAGTATTGTTTACATGTGTTGCATCAGGGGGCGCACGAATTTTTGGCGCAGTCTGTATATATATATATATATATATATATATATATATATATATATATATATATATATATATATACACCAAACTCATGGTTGTGTGGGGAGTCAACATCTTTTGTTGCAGTCTGATACCTGTAGCTCAGCTGAGCATTTATGATCTTGTAAATACTTGTCTTAATTAGCTGAGTTACATGAAAATCCTGGCTAAGTTGTTAACTAGTCGTATGTCCACGGCATCGCCATAGATATTATTACACACACACACACACAGGAAGGCTGACAACACTTACGTCGGGCGGTATCCACGCTTGTTTTGACTACAATTAATTAAATCGTCTGGTTCTCGAGAATATAAAATATACATATGCAGTAATTGCGAAAAGGTTAATATGGTGGTGTATCTTGACTGTACTTCCTCTATGTTTTAAAATACTGCTTTGTTTGTGATATAACTTTGTATGAGAATGACTTAGGAAAATGTATGTAATTATACCATGGCGCATTGCTATCTCTCATCTTGTCAGATACGTGTCAACCCGCACTGACAGGCTGCTGATACAGCGGGGGCGAGGTAGATGGGAGAGGGGAGAATGGGGGAACGAAATGAAAATGAAAATAGTATGGGATAGCTGGCCAGCTCAGTATGGCCTTTTATCATCATCATCGTCTTCATCATCATCATCTAATCCTGTGTTGCCCCACGATGGGCGTAGAAGCCCTGGGGTAGGCATTTTGGTCCAGACATTTAGGTTGAGAGTGATCAGCCTCACTCATCCCTGAGTGGCATTACATGAGCAATGAACGCGAACCACCCTTTGGATATAAACCTGCACCGGCAAGGAAGGAAAGAGGGAAAGAGAGGAAAGGGCAGTCATCTGAGAGCAGCACTGCATCGAGTGAGTGGATGGTGAGCGCGTTACAATAAAAATTAGTCCACACTCCCCTGAAACATTTTAGAGCGATAGTTATATTAAGTTTACACCTAAAAGGTATGAGATGCAAGGACTCTCTCCCCCCCCCCTCTCTCTCTCTGATGAGAATGGGAATATGAAAGTCAATACATAATACTGACAGGGGAATGTTGGCGTTCTTCTACACATGACAGTACTTCCCATCTTATTCTTGCTTCCTTCATACCATCTTATTCAGCTTAGGGGATACTGTTCAAAATGGCGCGGCAAAAATTTGCCATCCTTAACATCTTCACTACAAAGGATTCTTTCTCTTAGCAGAATAAAAGCATCTAAGGGAAATAAGAATAATCTAACGGAAAATATTATATAACTGAATTAACTAGACACACAGGATTTGGAGGTGGGTAACTCCATGGAGCGGTCAGTTTGGTACTCGCCTCACATTCCGGTGATGATATTAACCTCTTCGCTCCAGTGACTTGTTTTTATATTTCATTCTTCCTCCCCTTGGTTGATTATATTTAACTTAGGAAAGCCCTCTAGTAGTTACTTCAGAACTTAATGAAGGCCATCCTTAATCCTTGAGGCTCAAATGGTGTTTCCGAAATTGAAAAAAATAGTACAGAACTCCTAAATACATGGGGGACCCTATAGGGCTCCTTTAAAATGAAGCAACGTTTGATCTTCGATAAGGCACCTTGTATGTGGAAATCTTTAGTGAGTTAAGCTGAATTACTGTATGAGGCTTCATTAAAGTAAAGGTCACTGCATGTAAAACCATTAGGCAATTTTGACTGAACGAACCTTTCCTAGGGATGCTCCTGGATCTTAATGTTGTTTGGTGATAACACGAATTAACCTCTCAATAAGTCCCTTGATTTAAGAGGTTCAATGTTGACTCCAGCTCAACTGACTGCCACTCAGTTTGGGGGTTGACGCTCATAGGTTGATGCCTTCCGCGGATACTACTGTCTATTGCCTCATCTGTTTTACCGTCTGAGCTTAACAGCTGTATGTTTTACCACCCATCTAGCGTACACCATACCGCTGTCTGCTACCATATTCATCTTTTTCACGAGCTATACATCTTTTCTAATTTCCTACGTTATACCACTGTTTACCACAACTACCTTCTGTTTCATCGTCTGTGCCTTGCATATGTCCTTCCCTCCAGCTCTGTTTCAGTGTCTTCTACTACTGACCTCGATCTTACTGTCTGTGCCTTGCATAACATAATGTACTTCCCTCCCACAGCGTTACATAATCTGCTGGTTTTGTCCTCTGTTTCACTGTTTCTGCTTTGTATCTGTCCTGACCTCAGTCTAACTTCCCTATGTCTACTGGTGACGTGGTGCCACTAGGTACCACCTTTTGCAATGATGAAGCTGCAAAAGGTAGTACATCCTGTTTTTGCAGAAGATACTTCTGTAAATATTTTTGTGTGCACCAGAAGAAGCCAGGCTAATGAGAGTAATGCGGGCTTCTTTTGGTCTTGCTAAAAGAAACATTGAACTATGACTAAACTGCACTCAACCACTCAGTAACAACACCCATTTCCACAGATTTACTTCCATGGTCCTTTCCCGTCCTCCCCAACAGTTCCAGTACATCTCACCCATTTGTTTGTCCCCCATCCCCTTCTTTTTACTCCATTCTTCTCCACAATTTCACCCAAAACACTAATCCTGTAAAACTCATTGGTATACTTTCCTGGACCAGCCTCATCGACCAACAATATGCCAGCCAGTTACCTATTCCTTTCTTCGCTACTCTCATTTCTTTAACTCTCTTATGACAGCTTCACAGCACAACGTAGGCAGTGCGGTAGACGAACATCCTTGTTCTGAACTGTTTGTAACCATTCTCATAATCAAATGAACGCCATCATTAAAAGAACGTCATATTCACATGAAAGAAACTGAGTTTTATTCGTTTCACCAAGATCAGTGGATCTAAAATCATCGTAGAATTTTCTCTGAACAATGTACAAAAAATGCATGACCTGTTGAAATGTTACGCTGTATAGTTATATCCAGTAAAGGTCACCAGATCATTTTTCCTCCAAGTTACTGGCTAGGAAAATGAAAAATATGTATGGCCAGTTCACTCTGGGCGTGAATGCAACTAATTGGTAATGTTTATGTTTCTCTTGATATTCTACACTTTTGCTTCAAAATAAATCTGGTACCAGATTAACCTGAACAGTATCTATATCATGGTTTGCGACTGCCAGTCTAGTCATTATTCTGCTGTATGCCTCCTAAAACGAGTCAATCTTCTCAAATTTTGGTGTATACATCGAGGAAGACCTGAAACAAATTGGATACAAAGCACAAGATTAGGCCTTCGTTATGTTTCACTTATTCTTCAAACAAGACTGGGGATATGGATGTTTCTTAGTCTGTGCAGCCAGTGACAAAAGTTCGGCTAATGTTTAACCTCATCTACCTTTCAAGTTTTTCTTCGCTGGGTAACAGATACTATGAAGTGTGTGTGTGTGTGTGTGTGTGTGTGTGTGTGTGTTCTTACCTAGTTGTATCTTTACAGGAATGTGTCAAGCTCGTACTGCCTCGTGTACTAAACCATTTTTATCATACATATCTTTAAATTTTTGAAAAGTTTTGGCACACACTATTCCATTCGGTAGTGCATTCCACTGTTCAAGTGCCTTACTTGGGAAACTGAATTTCCTTACGTCCTTATCACCTCTCTTTTTATATAGTTTTCTGCAGTGTCCTCTTGCTGATGCTTCTCCATAGGTTATATACTCATTTGTATTAATTATCTTTCCCTGTGATGCAATTATTTGGCATACTCATGTCTCTTCTTTCTCTCCTGTAGTGTTGGTAGATTAACTTTTTCTAGTCTTTCATCGTAGCTTAGATCCCTTAAGCTTCGTACCTATCTTGTAGCTTCTCTTTGTACTTTTTCAATTTTATAAATTTTCTAAGATGAGGATTCCAGACTATTATCTTTCTCAGCGTGTCTTCATTTATATATGTGAATGCTATTCTTATATTAGCAAGCAGTGTATACATGTTACGTACTTGCACACTGATGTGGTCAGCCGGAGATAGTCTGTTATTCATAATCACTCCTAGGTTCCTCCCCATTTCTGATAGGTGCGGGGTTGAACTTCTTAAGTTATAATCTCAGTCTGGTCTTTTTTCACTTCTACCAAACTTAATTACATGACACTTGTCCACATAAAATTCCACTTGCCATTTACTGCTCCTTTTATGAAGTTTATGAAATTCTTCTTGTAGCTCTCTGCAAGAATCTGTGTTAGTAATTCTTCTTTGTATTTTTGCATCATCAGCAAACATAGATGGCTTTCATTTCCAATGTTACTATGTCATTTATATATACTGAAAACAATTGGTGCCAGCACCGAACCCTGTGGAACTCTGCTAGTCACTTCTCTTCATGGTGAGTAATTTCCCCTTAATACTGTTCTCATTTCCCTTTTTCTGAAAAAATCCTGGATCCAACAGCATAGGCTTCCTTGGATTCCTCCTTGATGGTACAGCTTCCTTAAAAGTCTTTGGTGTTGTACTCTGTCAAATGCTCTCTAGAAATTTAAATAGATTCTGTCCACCCATCCTTCTCTTTTCTGTAATGTTTCTGTAACTCTATCATTGTAGCTTAATAGATTAGTAACACATGATTTTCCCTTTCTACAGTAAAACCGAACTGACTTTCTGTTATCATACTGTGTTCTTCTAGATGGTTTACCCAAACTTTTCTTATCACCTTTTCTAGTATCTTACAAACTGGTCAGTGATACTGGTCGGTAGTTGAGTGGATTCTGTCTATTCCCTTTCTTGAATAGGGGAACAATGTTTGCTCTCTTCCAAGTATCAGGTAGTTTACCTTGACCCAAGGATTCCTTGAATATTAAGTATAATTGTCTGCTTAACTCTTCTGCACATTCATGTAGCACCCAACCCGAAATTTTTGCTTTTCCTTTGTCTGATTTACTTAACTCTTACTGTACTTCTTTTTCTGATATATGTATATCTGGTAATCTGTGTGGGCATGCATATTCCATATTATCTCTCTCAAAATTATTTCCTCCTATAGAAGCTGACTGGAAATTTTTATTTAGTCCTTCATAAATATTTTCTCCTGTGTATAGATGATCCCCTCGTCCGTAATGGACTGTATTTTATCTTTAACTTTGGTTTTGCTTCGGATGTAGCTGTAAAATAGCTTAAGTTGATCAC
Source organism: Coenobita brevimanus (assembly GCF_032717465.1). NCBI lineage: Eukaryota > Metazoa > Arthropoda > Malacostraca > Decapoda > Coenobitidae > Coenobita > Coenobita brevimanus. The sequence continues at coordinate 15,895,264 of NC_136982.1, forward strand.
TACTCGTATTTATAATGTCATCCTCAAACTGTCTTTAAGCTTCTTTCTTTATCCTTGTATATTATTTTCTTGACTGTGTATAGTTGTTAATTGCCCTCACACTATTGTGTCTTCTGTGTCTATTCCACAGGAAAACTTTTTCTTTTGATTTTTTCTATTCTGTATTAAACCATTTCTTTATTTTCATTTTTGTTTCTCTGTGGTGAGGGATGTAATTTTGGACTCCTACTTCATAATGATCACATAATTTCTATACAAAACATCTATATATTGTCCTCTAAGAAGTACTTCTTTAGGTCACTGTATGTGTCCTCTTTTTCTAGTGTTTTCCTTTACATGTTGTGTTAGGAAAAACTCCTTCACAAGAGCCAGGAGCTTTTGATCTCAACAGCTTTCATGGCTTCGTACATCTAGAGTATTCCAATTTATATGTGTACTGAAATCTCCATTTAATATAATTCTTTCAGTTTTCTTTTCCATTCTATGTCGAAATGCTCTTAAACTCTGAGTTGTATTTTCTGCCAGGTCTTCATATTCACCTCTTTCCCTGGTGTTTGTTTTCTGTGGCATGTATAAAATTGCCACAATTACTTCCCCTTCATATGTGTTAATCTCCATTGCAATCTGTTCTGCATCTTAGGGTATATCTAGTTCTATTTCTTTGACTTGTTCATTTTTCTTTGTTAATACGAGCATTATAAGTCCTCCTTCTTTTCAAAATCTGTCTTTTCTCCATATATTAAATTCCTCTCAGTTTAGGGTATCGTTTGATATCTCTGAGGTTAATTTTGTTTCAGTTAGGCAGATAATATGTGGTTCCTTTTCTTTGGTATAGTCTCTCATCTCTAATAATTTAGACACCATTCCACATACATTTGAGTACATTAACTTAATTATCTTGTTTGCATACTAGCCATAGCTTGATTCTGCTACCTTCCTTCTTTTGTTTCCAGTTGGTCATGTACAGTCAGGGAAAGTTCCGCATTACCCACTGTTCGGAGCATTGGTGGTCGACGAGTAGTCGCGAAGCAGCAGCCAGACCCCACATGTCTGGTAACTGTGAGTGGAAGGCAGAGTGGCCAGGCGTGAGAGGGTTTGGAAGTTGCTCACGTCACAGCATCAATGGCCAATGATAATGCATCCGACGTATTCTTAAAGTGCAAGAGCGATATGTTATTTGGCCGGTATCACACTGTTCTGCGTCTGTTCACACGACTGCATATATAATACATGTTTACTGTCAAAGGTATGCTTCTTTGCTTTCGTTTTGTAATGTTCGTTTGGAACGATAGCTACAGAGACTGATTACGGATTCCCATGTCATTCTGTCTAAAGGAAAACGAAAAGTCTGTTAATCGCTCATATAGATTTTTTTTTTTTTAAGTATTACACACTACCCTAGACTAAGTTCGAGATGAATAATAACCATAATCACAGTGAAATGTTTGCAGGCGGATGTTTATGATGGGATGACAGAGGATAAATAATTAGACAAATTTATAAGAATTTTACACACACACACACACACACACACACACACACACACACACACACACACACACACACACACACACACTGTGGCTCAATCGGTAGAGAGTTGGTCTGCAATCCTAACGGACCCGGGTTCAAATCCCTCTGGGGTAGGGAAAAGTTTAAGGATTTGAATTTCATAAATATCAGACTTTACTGATCTACCAGAAGACCCGCCGACATGTCGTAAAAATACCCCCGCTAATACCAATACACCAGTTCTGTATGAGACAGCCCTAGCATGTATTCAGTAGGGACGGTGGGTGTTAGTGTCGAAGTGGTGACATGTAGAGGTGTACGGTACGTAGGAGGATTACTGGGCCTTGAAAACAGGCTGTGAAGCCTATGCCCAGAGTCGGACACATAAACACACACACACACACACACACTATAGAGAGAGAGAGAGGGAGAAGTCGATGATGGGAATGGTCACTGATACGAGGGCTGTGAGAGGACGATGTGGAGGTCTGTCAGATCATATGATTGTGGTATGCAAGATCAAGCTGAAAGGAGTGAGGTGGATCAGGAGAGAGAGAAGCAGTCAGGGAGAAAGACTGAAAGTTGAGAAGCTGAGGAGCAAAGAAATGGCAGATGAATACAGGACCAAAGGAGAGGACGAGTTAGAATTACTGAATTGGAATGAAATGGATCTGGACAGACTGTGGAATGCATATAGGGATTGCTTAGTTAGGAATGCTAAAGCGGTGTGTGGTGTGGCAAGAGTAACAACAAAGAAGAAAGGTACGGCATGGTGGGATGAGGAGGTAAAGAGAGCGGTGGAGGAAAAGAGGAAGAAGTGGCTAAAGTGGTTACAGGATAGGGGTTCAGTTGAAATAAGAACTGAATATGTTGAGAGCAAGAAGCACGTAAAGAGACTAGTGAAGAGGAAAAAGAAGGAGGTAAATGAGGATCTAGGAAGAAAAATGAATGCGAACTACTCTGAAAATAGAAAATTATTCTGGAAAGAGGTGCGGAAATGTAGAAGTGAAAGCGGTAAGAAATGGGATGGTGTGAAGGATGCAGGTGGTAGATTATTAACCCATGGAGATGAAGTAAGACCAGATGGAAAGAATATTTTGAAAGCCTGATGAATGGGGATAGAGAGAGCAGAGCAGCTGTAAACATGATTGGTTAAGGGGATGTGCAGAGAAGGAATGCAGTGCCAGGAGACGTGACACTCGCACAGGTGAAGGGTGCTGTGAAGCGGCTGAAAAATGGGAAAGTAGCTGGGGTTGATGAGGTGTATGCAGAGATGCTTAAATGTAGTGGAGAGAATGGAATGAAGTGCTTGTTGGAGATATGTAAGAAGGCATGGATGAGTGAAACTGTGCCTGCAGAGTGGAAAAAGGCTGTGATTGTACCCCTATACAAAAATAAAGGTGAACGAAGTGAGTGTAAGAATTATCGTGGCATAAGCCTACTGAGTGTGGCAGGGAAGGTATATGGAAGAATTATTATAGAGAAAGTAAGAGAGATATCAGAAGTACTAGTGGGTGATGAAGGGTGGCTTTAGGAGTGGCAGAGGATGTGTGGACAAATATTTGCAGTGAAACAGATAGTAGAGAAGGCTTGTGAGAAGGACCATAAGGTGTTTATGGCATTCATGGATCTGGAAAAAGCATATGACAGAGTGGACAGAGAAGGATTGTGGAAAGTTTTGCGCATGTACGGTGTAGAGGGTAAGCTGTTAGGTGCCGTCAAGAGTTTTTATGATGGGAGTGAAACATGTGTAAGGGTTAATGGGCATCTAAGTGAATGGTTCACGATCGGTGTGGGCGCGCAACAAGGTTGTGTGATGTCCCCATGGTTGTTCAATGTATATATGGATGGGGTGATGAGAGAAGTGAAAACACGAGTAATGGAGAGAGGGATGGCACTGGTAATGAATGGTGATGGATGGAATATCTCAAATTTGTTGAATGCTGATGATGCAGTACTGCTTGCAAGTACCGGACAAGAACTTGGTAGGCTAGTGCTGAGTTTTGCTGATGTCTGTAAGCGTCGTTCCTTGAGAGTAAATGTAGAAAAGAGTAAACTGATGGTTACCGAGAGAGAAGGTGACTTCCAGTGCAATGTAAAAGTGAATGGAGAGAGACTGGAATTGGTGAGAGAGTTCAAATACCTGAGTACAGTGATAGAAAAGAGAGGAAAATGTGCAAAAGAAGTTGAAAGTAGAGTGACACAAGGAAGAAAAGTAGCTGGTGCAATGAAGGCCTTGATAAGAAATAGAGGCTTGAGGGTTGCAGCTGCACGAGGCTTACATGAAGGAGTGTTAGTGCCAACTTTAACATATGGATGTGAGACTATGATGTGGCATGAAAATGAGAAGGCAAGAGTAAGAGCAGAGGAGATGGGACTGCTGAGGAGTGTATGTGGAGTACAGAGGGTGGATAGGATACGAAATAATATGATTCGTGAAAGATGCACAGTGAGGAAGTCGGTGGACACCAGAACTGAAGAGAGTGTACTGAGATGGTATGGTCATGTGGAGAGAATGGATAACAATAGAGTGGTGAAGAAGGTATATCTGAGCGAATTCGAAGGAGGGAGGAGGCAAGGTAGGCCAAGGAGAAGGTGGAGAGATATGGTGGATGAATGTGTGAGGAAGAGAGGTTTGGAAGTCGATGGGGCTAGGGAACTGACAAGAGCTCGAGCTGGCTGGATGAATTTTGTGAGGAGATATGCATGATCAGGGATTTTTGGCACCCTTTTTTAACGTGGCAGCGTCTGGACTGACTCTGTCGGATATGATATGTGAAGCTACAGAACGTGGTGAATGTTTTTGGCGTATCCGATAGAGCCAGGATTCCGGGGGCTTGAATGATGAGTGAATGGAAGCGTGGCCCATTTGGATTGGGCAATTTTGCGCTGTCTGGACATTGCTACACCTCAACCTGCCCTTGGGTGGGAAAGGAGGTCCGGATGATGATGATGATGATGATGATGATTATATATATATATATATATATATATATATATATATATATATATATATATATATATATATATATATATATATATATATATATATATATATATATATATATATATATAGACCGGTATATATAACGTAGGGCCTTTGTTTTCGAGTCAACATAAAATATAAATGTTATATCGTTACGAATATCTTCTGTGGAAACGTCTCACGTTAAAGTCGAGAAAGGATGAATGCATTCAAACCTCTGTCTGAACCCAAACATCCATAACTTTCCTGACAACACAAACTTTACAGACATCTACGCAATTTTTAAAATATGCTAGTATCATATTGTCATCCATCCTTATTAAATTAATTCAAACACACCGTTCATTTCAGACATTGCAGACTTACACATGATTCCCAACCTACCACCAAACCCTCCTCTGCCCCCAACCTCCCGCCTCCCCCTCCTTCACACTCACAGTTACCAGACACAGGCGGTCTGGCCGCTGCTTCACATTCCCCTGTCTCACACCAGTGCTTCGTGAGGTGGGTAATGTAAAACTTTCCATGACTGTACCACTTTCATACCTACAATCCAATTACTTTGTAAAAAAAAAGTATTTACTCTTTTCTTCCTCTGATCTTTCCTCGTTCTTTATCTTTGCTTCCTCCCTCTTCACCTTTAGTATTCCCAATTCCTCTTTAGTTAGACATTATTTTTTTATCCTTACTTCTTTTAAATTCCTCTTTTTCCATGACTGCATTTTTTAGTATTTCCTCCAGTGTTCACACTCTGGAAGGATACTTTCAGAGGCCTTGACTTATTTCTATCATATTTCCCTAGCCTTTTGTATTCCTCTCTGTCTTTATCATAGATATCCTCTGGTACTTCCTTCAATATTTCATTATATTTACCATCTCCTTTTTGTCTCCCAAAATTTTGTTTCTTATTTCTTCTTCATCTGTTCCAGTGATTACTACAGATTTGTTGATATCTGCTGAATACTTGACAAGTTTTCGTTTTTCTTTTTATGATTACTTTCACTTCCTTTCTGATGTTCTTTCTTTGACTTTTTTTTCTAAGTCTCTCCTTACCTTTGCCATTTCCTCATACATGGTTTGTACTTCATCTTTGCAATTTCTCATTATATCGCTTACCTGGGTTATCTTCTCTTCAATTTCACTGTTTTGGTCTATCAGACTACTTACTTGCCTAATTGTTTCTTAAATCATTTCTGAACTCTACCGTTATACTCTCGTGGTTGACAACTTTGCTTCCCATTTCACTAGTCTTCCTTGTAAGTGAAACAACCTCAACTGTCAGCTCATCTATCGCTGTGTCTCTTTTAATTCCTTAACTAATTTTTCATTTTCTTACTTTTTGCATCTGTAATTCCTTAATTTCATTTATTTCACTTTGAAAAGTTTTCTCCAGTTTATTCACTTTCTCTACTAATATATTATATGATTCAATTTCAACCAGTTCTGGGCAGATCATCCTGTTTTTTACCTTTATCCCTTCTCATAACTCCTTCCATATTCACTTTACTAAACCTGGTGCTCATCTTGCGGTAATTCTTATTTACAACAGAAAGATAACTTTTACTTATAAATTTGCATCTCTCTGCTACCTACTTGGTGACAGACGACACCCAGCTGATGATGTATCAGTGGATAATTTTGCACTAACTGGATTATTCTATTATTTGGATAACAGCTTTGCTTATACTTGCACTACTATATTAGAACATCACTCAATTACAGTATAAGGCTTGACTGATATGAAGACACTATTTAGATGTGGCCAGTTGCAATCAGAGGTGGCCAGTGCGGAGTCAAGTGATGGACGTCCTCCCTCTCTCCTTCCCTCTCTCGGTGTGTGTGTGTGTGTGTGTGTGTGTGTGTGTGTGTGTGTGTGTGTGTGTGTGTGTGACATTGCTGAGTCATTGTGCTAATAATGAAACAGACTACATTGGGTGAGTGGGTTGGAGTTGATGGGTTATTGATTTGGTGGATGGGGAAGAAATAGGTCTATTGAGAAACAGGTCCATGGGGTAAATTAGATCTTAACTGGAATAGGTCCTAATGGGAAAATAGGTCCATTGGAAGTAAGCCCTTCGAAGAAATTGATCAAGTGGATTTAGAACTATTGGGTAAAAAGTGTACATGGTGAAACAGGTCCACGGAAGGTAACAGAAGTATATGGTGATTCATTTTTTCCCCGAGGAGAAAAATAGATTTTTTTTTAGGAAAACAGGTCCATTTAGAGAAGTCAACTGAGAAAAAATCTGTCATTGGAGGGAAAATACGTTCATGGAGAAAATTACATTCTTGGTATAAAACGCTGTAGGTACCGAAAAAAAAAAAAAAAGTCCATCAAAAAGTGGGTTCATGGAGGAAAGATAGGATCTTGACCCATCCTATCCAGGTGACATGTTTACAGGTCCTCTTAGGGCCGTCCGGGGTGCACGTATACATGATCTAATGTTTCACGGCATTGTTTGAATATCCCGCGGGTAATTTCCACAACACGCAGCCACTGGCAACCCTCCTGCATGCATCTGAGTCATGCTCCAGTCACCTGCGTAAGTGATAGACCTAAGCAAAAATTTTCTGTGTCCGGATCCTTGGCTGAGCGCCAGCAGCCGCCGACTTCAACACCAATGAAGGCCAAAGGCCAGAAAAGAAAATGCCTTAGTGAAAGTGCAATAGGGAGAGCTCGAGGTAACATCATCACCAATTCTGAGTGGAGAAAGTGACTTCCTCTCAGGAAAGCGACCGCCATAATGAGTGTCGATATTTATGCATTGTGTGAGAAGGGTGGAGGACGTGACTTCACCGTGCACTCATCATTTCCCCTTGTACATTTATCTGCCATTTCCGATGATGGGAAAGGTTCAGAGGGTATTGACGATCCTGGAGAGGGGGATATTGGCAAGGATAAGGAGATGGAAGAAGAGGTAGGGAGTGGAGAAAGGGAGGAGGTGGAGGAGGGAGGGAGAAGGGAGAAGGAAATTAGGTGCGTCGATCCTCGTGGCACCCCTCTCTCTTTACGTGAATAATGGAAACACAAAGTTTGTTTCATGATGAAATCAGTGCCTCATTTCTTATTGAAAGTCCGTGTGTGTATGTTTGTTATTATGAAAACGTACAAGACATAGGAAAAACAATTTTGTAGTGGAAAATGTAGTGAAGAAAGGGAGGGAGGAGGAAGTGTGGTGCCACCTGACGCCACCGCTGTCTATTTACATGAATAATGAAAGCAGAAAGTTTTTCATGATGAAATCAGTGACTTATTTTTTTACTGAAAATTTCCGTGTGTGTATATTTAGTATGATTATGAAGTCTAAATCACAGGAAAAACTGTAACAGTGGAAAATACAGTATTTCCGATTATGGACTACTTGAATAACTATTTTGTTCACAATTTTTTTTAGGTTATATGTAGTAGTAGTAGTTGTAGTAATAGTGGTATTATTTGTAGTCGTAGATGTAGTAGCTGTAATAGTGGTAGTTGCAGTAGTTGTAGTAGCTGTAGTAGTGGTAGTTGTAGTAATAGTAATAGTTGTAGTAGCTGTAGTTGTAGTAGTAGTAGTAGTAATAATAGTAGAATAATAGTTGTAGTAGCTGTAGTTGTAGTAGTGGTAGTAGTAGTAGTAGTAGTAATAGTAGTAGTAGTAATAGCATTATCTGTAGTTGTAATACCCAGACTTCTAGTCACACAGTGGTGCGAGAATCGAGTGACAATGCCATCCAAACATACATCGTGTGTGTGTGTGTGTGTGTGTGTGTGTGTGTGTGTGTGTGTGTGTGTGTGTGTGTGTGGAGAGAGAGAGAGAGAGAGAGAGCGTTTGTCTGTCTGTCTGTAAGGCGTCTGGATATTTTGCATAAGTTAGTGTTAGTTTTGTACATACCGGTTTGTTTGTTTTTTGTGTATTTAGAAAAAATGATTTTACTGCTCTCTATATAGTTGTGTGAATAATGGAAGCAGAACGTTTCTTTCATGATAAAGTCGTTCCCTTATTTTATATTGAAAATATTTGTTTATGCATAATTATGATGAAGAAGTACAAATCACAGGAAAGAGAAAGTCATAGTGGTAAGTATTTCCGATTATGGGCAGAACGTAAATGACTTCCGGAACGTTGCTCACAATATATATATATTTTTTGTAGTAGTATTTGTAGTGGTAGTAGTAGTGGTAGTATGTGTAGTAGGTGTGGTAGTAATAGTAGTAGTTGTAGTTGTGGTAGTTGTAGTAATAGTAGTTATTGTGGTAGTGGTAGTTGTAGTAGTAGTGGTACTTGTAGTAGTGGTAGCTGTAGTAGTAGTAATAATATTATTTCTAGTAGTTGTAATTCACTTGCTCAGCGGTGCCTGAATCGAGTGACAATGTAAACCAAACATACATCTGTGTGTGTGTGTGTGTGTGTGTGTGTCTGCCTGTAAGGCGGGGTGGTGCTGAGCAGGCAGCCTGCCTTCAAGGTCGTTGCTATGGTTACCAGCCTACCACTCCAATGACGACCGATTATGGAAAATTATTGATGTAAATAGTGTTTGTAGTGGATTTTGGTCTTCTGGAAGTGTTACCGAAGTGTTATTATTGTGGAGGGCTAGTGTTAGCCTTAGTTGTGTCACCGAACTTCCGCCATGCATGCATATGGACACCGGGAAAAAACAAAACAAAAATAGTCCTCATTCCCCACTCACTCACTCTCCCTACACGCACTTCAAGGACCATTTAATGCAATCAGCTCGAAGTCGATGGACTGGTGAGTAATATGAGAGCTTGTTTGTTTTATTTGGTTAAGAATTAACTGAGATATGTTGGTTTAGAAATAAACAATTTTCCCGATTTTTCTTGGGAATGCCTGACTGGAGGGAGCGCTCGCGACAACATCTACCGGATGATAGGGGTTAAGGGATAATAGGTCTAAGGAGGAAAATTGTTTGAAAGAAGACAAGCGGTCCATGAAGGAGAAAAAGGGCCTAAGGGGTAATAGCTCTTAGGAGGAAAATCGCTTGAAGGAAGACAAGAGGTCCATGGAGGAAAATGGGTCCTTGGGAAGAAAATGAGTAAGTGGGATTAAATAGGTGGGTAGGAATACGATCCCTAAGGCTGGCTACACACGCTCAGTTTTTTGCTCCGGTTTAACTGTGCATGCCGAAACTGTACGGTTAAAATGGAGCGTGTGGATGAGGAATTATCTGTGCAGTTTTAAACGTGGAGATCAAAATCCCAGCCTGAACGATATCCGTTGATGACAGAAAACTTAACTGCGCAGATTTGAATTGCACAGTTGAACCAGAGTGTGTGGAGGCAAATTTGAAAGTTTGCTCAGTCCGCATGCAGCGTCAGTTGTGGCAAGATGTCTGACATGCGCAAATTTTCATGGGCATTTACAGAGGAATTTATTGAACAATACAGAGTGCATGAGTGTCTTTGGAAAATTAAGATTGAAAACCACTGTGACAGAGACCAAAAACGATTATCATATGAGAGACTCATTGAAAAGATGAGAGAAGTTGATCCAGAGGCTGACAGAGATGCAGTTGTGAAAAAAAATAAACTACCTAAGAAGTGCCTACAGAAAGGAATTAAAGAAATTATCAGATTCTATAAAGTCTGGGGCAGGTGCTGACAATATATATATATACTCCCAGGCTGTGGTACTTTAACATGCTGAGTTTTTTGATGGACCAGGAAACCCCAATTGCATCAATGTCAAACTGACAGCATCCATATTAACATATTGATATCTTTAGGAATCTGTTGAACTGGATCTCCGTCAAGATCAGAAATCACTCGAAGAACCAGAAGAAGAGCAATCATGACCTCTTCTGTACAATCAGTACATTTACCCAACACATCAGGACAAAGAAGACCAAGGAAAAGACAAACGGAGGATCCTACTAAACAAGTACCAGGCTTAGTCGCTGAACTTCTGCAGTGTCAGAAGACTGAGGATGAGTTTGATATCACAGGAAAGCACATAGCTTCAAAATTAGGAGTTTTTTTTTCCCAGGATCAAAGAATATACGCAGAATGACTTATTAATGAGTTAGGCCTACTGTATGAAGCTGAAATAGGAAATGTCTATAGAGAATGCAAGTTAACGATTCTGAACATCCAAGATATTTCTCAAAATTCCACAATTGCAATGAGAGCAAGCCACTATTTTAGCTACTTCAGTCCCGAGTAAATGTCTGCAGAGCATCTCTCATTAATCACACTGTCAAGTTATATATATTTTTGTACCTGTTTACACTCATTATTGACAGGCTACTTTTTTTCACTCATGTTGCACTTGCGGTATATTCATTTACACGAAGAATAACTGGAGTACTTAACTGAATTCTTCCTACAGGCTACTTTTTTTCACTCATGTTGCACTTGCGGTATATTCATTTACACGAAGAATAACTGGAGTACTTAACTGAATTCTTCCAATAGGCTCATGTGACAAAATTGCTTCCTTTTCAACAGCCAGTTCCTACACCAGACTTTCTTGCATTTCCTCTTTTTTCTCTTGTTTTTAAAAACACCCTACAACACCATTGGCCAGTAACAGGTCTTCATCACTTCCGTCCATCTCGTCTACTGGATAATACTGACCAAAAACTGTGCTGTGTGGATACACTGGCGGGATTCAGTTTTAACTGTGCAGTTTTAGCCTGCACAGTTAAACCGGAGCAAAAACCTGAGCGTGTGTAGCCGGCCTAAGAAGTGAAGCTGGAGACAGGCAAACGTGCTTGTATTTTTAAAGTGAGAGAGGCCTGGCATGTATCTTTGCACAGACCTGATACTCTTCCATGTGATGCATCAGGGAGGAATGTGATGTGTTACCGTGCTTTGTGTGTGACACAGACACAGTTGAACAAGTGTACTTTTGCTTGTGACTGTGCACCTGGTGTTGAAATGAGTAACGCCATACCTTTTTCTGTAAGAAACCCTTCTGATTCCTCTCTGTCCTTCTTTCAATACACTGTTACCTACTGCAGGCACACAGGCCATTTTTTGTCGACCTCAAAGTCCGATATTACTTCCTCTCCGGTATCTATTTTATCTGGTACTTAAGTTTATTTTTCCTTGTTATTAAGCTCCTTCATCTGCATAAATAAGATGTATTTAATATCCGTGAAAATAATAAGTAATAATAATCAAAATGGATCAAGGAAATAATGCCCGAAAGCTTCTTAAGCTGGCGATAATACATGTCTGGGGAGAGTACGATCTTATGAAAAGCGCAAAACCATCCCAAGGTCTGCAAGGAACCCTTTTTTATTCCTCTCATTCCTAAAATCCTTCTAAAATATCGAGATCGTTTGGGTGTTGTCCCTCACGGGAATTCCCTTACCCACGACGTTGCCAAACTTTTGTACTGGGCAAATTATCGGATTAGAGACAAAGCTCAAGGGACAACCCTCACTCCCAGCTCACTACCTCTCTCTCTCTGCATATAGAATCTACATTTTATGTAGATTTGTTTCTATGAAAATTATATACGGTTTTATGAATTATTAGAATTTGAGGAAAAGCCTCCTGACTGTCTGTTTGTCTGTCTGCCTCTCTCTCTCTCTCTCTCTCTCTGCATGCAAAATCAACATTTTATGGAGATTTATTTTATTTCTATAAAAAGTCTATACTATTCTATAAAAAGTCTACACAAGGTAGGAGCTTCCATCATTGATGGCGGTCAGAGAGGAAATGACCTGCAGATTGACACCTGACCCACCCTCACTGACTCACCTACAAGCGTGACAGAGTTGGAAAGCAATGGTGCCAAGTGTTGAGGTAATTATAAAAAGTCATTGTTATTATTAAAAACAACAGACATTTCTTACACTATATAGCCTTATTATATATATATATATATATATATATATATATATATATATATATATATATATATATATATATATATATATATATATATATATATATATATATATATACTGTAAATAAATTTCATTTAGTAGTAAATAGCTGACATAAGACTGAGTGTGTCTTGGTACAGATTCGGCAGCACCGCGGTTGGAGGAATTCTCGTGATGGACAACGCGCAAACGATCTCGATATTTTTGAATGACTATACACCTGATCCTCCAGTATTCTTCACAGGGACTTTTCATACTCTGTAGAAGCAGACTGCATCTGCTTCCGACAAGCACATTTTCATCTCAAACAATCAGGATTCGGTTAGGCAGACAAACAGGTGTTGGTGGAACGGTCTCCATTGGGTAAGTATACAGGGGATGGAAGTGTCGCTATTATACAATGCGTAATTTTTGTCCCAAACACTTTCATTTTTTAAAAAATATCCTGCATCTCTCTCTCTCTCTCTCTCTCTCTCTCTCTCTCTCTCTCTCTCTCTCTCTCTCTCTCTCTCACACACACACATATGTATCTCCCCCTCTCCCCCTCTTCATCTCTCACTCTCCCTTTCCGTTCCTCTATATTTCGCATCCCGTTTATCTCCCCCTCTCAATCTTCGTCTCACACTTCACAATCTCCCTCTTTCACACTTCTGTCTTTCCGAGCGCTCAGTCACTCCATCTCCCTTTGTCTTGTGAACAAAACACATATCACACTGACCAGAATTTCCTTCCTTTTAATCAAAACCTCACTCGTTTAGTCCCCACCAAGCATGTTCTTTCACTCACGTAACACTCACCCTTAATACTTTCATTGAACTTCTCTGCCTTCATTTCAGTGCTTTCACTTGCTGCCCTGCACTGATTTCAGTTCTTACTTCACTCATTGCTTTCAATCTCACTGCTTTCACTTTTAATGTTTTCTTTCACTGCTTTCACTGAGTATTTACTCTTAATATTTTTTACTGTTTTCATTTTCACTGCTCTCACACTTTGTTGTTAATCGCACAGCTTTCACTCCCACTAGTTTCTTCTCTTTGCTTTAACTCCCACTACATTAACTTTCAACGTTTTAACTTTCGCTGCTTTCACTTCCAATGGATTCACCCACACTATTTTATGTCTCAATGTTATCGTCCTCACTGCTCTCACTCCCGGTGCTTTAACTCTCCCTTCTTTCATCCTCACTTCTCACACTCCCAGTACTTTAATTCCCCCTGCTTTCATCCTCACTGCTTTCCCTCCCACTGCTTTAACCATCACTGCTTTCCCTCCCACTGCTTTCCCTCTCACTGCTTTAACCATCACTGCTTTCCCTCCCACTGCTTTCCCTCCCACTGCTTTCCCTCCCACTGCTTTAACCATCACTGCTTTCCCTCCCACTGCTTTAACTCCTACTGCTTTCACCTTCACTGCCCTCCTTCCCATTGTTTTGAATCCCCCTGCTTTCACCCCCACTGCTTTCACTCTCACTACCTTAACTCCCCCTGCTTTCACCCTCACTGTTCTCCCTCCCACTGCTTTAACTACCCCTACTTTCACCATCACTGCTCTCACTCCCTTTGTCTTGAATCCCCCTGCTTTCACCCTCACTGCTTTCATTCTCACTGCTTTAACTCGCCCTGCATTCACCTTCATTGATCTCACTCCCACTGCTTTAACTTCTCCTTTTTACCTCACTAATCTCGCTCAAATTGTTTTAACTCCCTCCTGCTTTCACCCTCACTGATCTCACTCAGTCACATTTGCTCCCAATTCCTTCATTCACACTGCTTTCATCCTCACTGCTTTGAAATCCCCATTGCATTATTTTTTCACTTCTTTCACTTGCATTTCTTTAACTCCCACGGCTTTTACTCTCACTAAATAAATCACACTGCATTTAATCACTGCTTTCAGTCACTGCATCGCTGTAGTATTTTTACTTGTAATGTTTTGCTCACACTGATTCTGTCACATAGCTTTCAATCACGCAACTTTCATTGTAGTATTCTCACTCAGTTCTCTTTTATTATTACTTTCAATCACTGCTGTCGCTCACATTTTTAAATCACACTACTTTCACTCTTCATTCATTGTTCTTTCACCCTCACTGTTTTCACTCACTCTACTTTCATTTTCATTGCCTTTATTCCCACTGCTTTCACTTCCATTGTTTTCAGTCACAACACGTTCACTCACGTGGTTACAAAAGTATAAATAATGATCGAAATAACTCGTTTGATCTCTGACAGGGACAGGGAACAGTTCGATTATTTGAATCTCTTTCGAACAAATTTTACTCATTCTGTGTAAGGCCCTCTACTATCCCATGAAACACACACACACACACACACACACACACACACACACACACACACATACATACAGTTAATATCATTATACCTGTTCTGAGTGAGACAGCTGTGACGTGTGTAGGTTTATCACACGAAGAAGGACTGTTGGGTCTTGGAGAAAGGTCTGTACACTCTATACTTTCGATTCCCGGCCTGCAGACCTCGCATAATATGAGTATTCATCGCTTTTTTCCCTTAACTGATTTAATTCAGTCACATCTATCATTCACACCTTAGCATACTCAAAATCCGATATGACAGTAACCGGAAGCTACAATGCATTCATTCATTGCAACTCAGTCCAGCTATGCTACCAAATTCAGAATCGATTTTCACTCCTTCAGTCTGATATATATATATTTTTTTTTTTTTTTTTTTCATTTGGGTACCTCCTGTCTGTGTTGTTTCCACTGGAGGACACTTCATGGTACAGGGTTGGAGGCTACATCTAATACATGCCATCCGAAAATCGTCTGAAGAAAAGTATCTTAAATGTTCATCCTGTGGCTGAAGGAGTTAGGTAATGGAGAACCCTTTAACCTTTTGCTCAGCAAAAATTGTAGGGTATATTCAAGGAGTACAAAGTATACTGAAGCAGAGATAAAGAAATGAGAAACCTTGTCTAGGCTGCTCAGCAATATTGTAGCCTTCGCCTCGGTGTCTGGTCCCCCCAACAGACGGCAGCATATGTCAATCACTTGACTTAGAGTAAACACAGCATCTCAGGTATAAGCAGACTTCAGTTCCCTCAAGTTCTCATTCCTTTTTAGTGGTCTATTTAAAGATATTGAATATTTCAGCACAATTTTTGTATTTTCTGTACATTGGTGATAATTTTGAATACCAGTATCGTATGATATGATGTGTAATATATAGCACTAGATGCCTGAATAAAGCTTAACAATTTTGCTGAAAGACTTGCTTATGCTATAACTACATGGCACTGAAACTGTTCAGCAGAATTGCTGAGTTATCATAGAAACATTTTTTTTTTTTTTTTTTTTTTAGATGTTTGCACTTCTTTCATACACTATAATAAATGCTTATGTATTTTATGAGCAAAAAGTGAAGATTTAATGGCAGTAGTACCTCATGATGCAGGGCAGTCATATGATGGACAACCCTTTAACCTTTTGCTCAACAAAAATGGCGAGACATATTCAACGAGTACAAAGTATACTGAAGTGGAAGTACAGAAAAAAGAAACTTTTGCAGTTGATACTGATGCAATGAGGAAACAGGCTGTATAATTATATTTGTGTGATGCAAAAAGTTCTTATATAAAAGAATATACATATTTTGTCTCTGTATTACAAGATACAAGGGTGATATTAATGACTGTAAAGCTTTATCGATACACAGTTATTACATTTGTTTTTTCCCAAAGCTGTTTGAGAAAAACAAGGTCTATTTCTAATACATTTATTTTTTTGTTGCCGGGCACATCATTAATTATGAGCAATGCTGTTACTTATACAGGCATTTCAGCAAAGTTGCTGTGACTCACATTAAGAGAACTAAAGGAGGTATGAAGAAATTATTTTAGTAGAAGTGGTTCCATTTTCATAAAAAGAAAAAAAAATCTTATAATGCTCATATTTTTTAGCCATAAATTTGCATGTGCCTATTAAAAGGTAATTTTCTCAAATCAAATGAACCGAACTTTCCTTTACCTCATGACAGCCAAAGCATTCATAATTATTTTCTTGATCTTGTTGATCAGTGGCCTTATACAATATATTCAAAGCCCAATTACTGTACAGTTTACTGCATCCCTTCATTCCTTCACAACATACTCTCTCAGCTCAAACAATAGCTTATAACTTCAAAAGCCTATTTACATTTTCTACTATGACAGTGAGAAATCCTTTACTTATCTGTAGCCTACACATCATCGAGATAATCTGAACGGGGTGCGAACATGAGAGAACATATAAAAGGATATGCCAATTATTGCACTTCTTAGCCGCAAACACACCTACTGCATACCAAAATATTTCCATATGCAATCCTCACCCTACATCCCAGTACCCTTCCACAAGAAGTCTACCCAGTGTATGCAAAACTGGGTGGGGGCACGATACTTGTCCAGAGATAGACAGTGATGTTTTTTGGCTGTACGCATCAGCTACAACTCAAAACCCATAAAACCGGTTGAACATGTACAGTAGGTCTGACCGCCCATATCACGTGCATTCAAAGTGACCATTATAATACAAACCAGCACTGCGATGTTTGAACACTAATAAGTGTATTCTTGGCGATGGCAGACGAGCTTATTCGCCTGACACAACACCTTCTCAGCAAATGGGTTCATGTCATGTGAAACGACAGCATAATCAAAACCAAAGAGGGCCAGAGGAGGAATTAATGAAACATTAGGTATGGGAGACAGGGAGGGATGGAGAGTGGGTTGGTAACCTTAAGTAACACAACCTGATTCACTGACGACATACCTCACCCACAACCACACTTTTCACCAACCAAAAACAAAGCTGAGTATTGAGTGGGGTTGTAGGATTTGGGATGTAAGAGTGTGGAGTGTACGTGTGTGGGAGAGTGGAGGTTGTGAGGGGTGTTAGTGCGTGTACTCGTACGTGTTTGGAGAGTGGGTGTGTGGGGTGTGTGTGTGGTGTTGGAGTGTGCGGAGTAGGTACGTAAGGTGTGTGTGTGTGGTGTTGGAGTGTGGGGAGTAGGTGCAAAAGGTATGCATATGTGGGGCTTAGCCCTTTGATTACTGCACGCGATTTCCAGTTGGTTCTTGAAAGGGTCCATTTTTCCACCAAAAAATGAAAGTACCTATTTTAGATTTTCTTGGTATTTCCTAAGTTGAGCTGACCATGAAGTTTCAATATCTACCACTGAAAATACTTGGAAACTGTAAATAAGCTCAAAATTTAACATTTCTTACTGAAAATATTCATTTTTGTAAATAAATATATATATTTTTTGACAGAAGCAGGGGTTTCAGTGATATCCAGAGTTTGCCAGAAGTACAAATGTTGCCGTAATTATAAAGTTCCATAAAAATCATAAGTTTACAATTGTGTTTTTGACACCTAGAAACGTAATAAAAATTTGGTGAAAATACAGAAATCAAATAATATAGCGACTGGAAATATGTTGTAAATTCTTGTCACAGAATGCATATAATAATTGCTGGAACTATCAAACTGTAATGAAGAACACACAATATGTGGATGGTATCATTGCTGGAACTATCAAACTGTAATGAAGAACACACAATATGTGTATGGTATCATATAAACTCCAAAAATACATACATATAAAGGATATGTGGTATAATAAAGGATTATATAAAAAATAATAATTTACCAGCCTTATTGTAATTATATCATGCACTAAGTTGCACATTTATTACTGTAGGACTCCTGGTCTAACAGTTACATACTGTGAAACTTACCAGGTAAATTTTAATAAGCTGCCAAGACACCCCCCAGGTTGTGGAGTATATTTTTCAGGTAGTTTTTGATGAGATTTGAGTGATTTTGACCTTCATTTTTCGTCGGAAATGCTTCATTTTGCCTCTTTTCCAATCATGAACTTTGGATGAGGTAGTAAAATCAAGCATATTCGACAGGAAACAAAGGCAACAATCACTCAAATCGCATCAAAAACCACCAGAAAAATATACTGCACGACTGGTTAACCTAACCAAACAGACCTAACCTAACGTAACTCAACCGAGAGAAAACGAAGGCAAAATTCACTCGAATCGCATGAAAAAACCACCAGAAAAATATACTGCACAACCAGTTAACCTAACCAAACCTAACCTAACAAAACAGACCTAACCTAACCTAACCTACCCCACAGAAAACGAAGACCAAAATCACTCAGATCGCATTAATATATATATATATATATATATATATATATATATATATATATATATATATATATATATATATATATATATATATATACTGCACAACCAGTTAACCTAACCAAATAGACCTAAACTAACCAAACTTAACCTAACCTAACCTAACCTAACGTGCTGCAGTGGAATGCTTACCTTAGAGAAACGATGGTCCATGTTGCAGTATATTTTTCTGGCGGGTTGTAATGCATTTTGAGTGATTTTTGCCTTTGTTTTCTGTCGAAAATGCTTCATTTCACATCCTCAACCAAGTTCATGATTGGAAAAGAGGCATAATGAAGCATTTCTGACAAAAATGAAGGTGAAAATCACTCAAATCTCATCAAAAACTGTCGGAAAAAATTCACCATGTTTTTTCAATAACTCAACAGCTTCCTCTGGTTGTTAGTGGAAACAATAACGCGTAAATAATCAATATTACACCCGGTGCACAGATCACGTCCTACTTCGTTGGAAGCTATAGCGAGAAGGATTTGAATTTCTCACCCAGAAGGAATAAAAAAACCCCACTTCAAATTGCCTGGTAGAATACCATCACGTGACATAAAGTATGCCTATGAGTGGGAGAAACAGACCTAGCAGACACGTGCACAGTCGATGGAAAGAGAAACACACGTACGAACGCACACATTTTTTTACACGGACTGGCCGAGTCAAGATCTAAGGTATATTTTTGGGGGGAATTTTAATTAAATTCATTATCTCTGTAAATATCGATTTCCAAATGGGGTTATGGGGGTGCACTAGCATTCTTAAGTAATATACTATGCGTTTATGGTGGTAATATCCCAGAACTGCATATTGGCTACTGGTAAAATAATACCGCTTACCAATAAAGGTGGATTTTGAGGTGAAAAAAGTGCAGCGGTCCTGTGTAGCAACAGTAGGTGACAACAACCGAGGCTCCAAGCAGACATGTATTTTGATACAAGTTTTTATTTGCTTTCACTTATTAGCCTACTCATGCACACACATCTTTGTGCATCCCATTAAAAGTTATTTGCTGTCCTACACTTATTACTAAGTTGCTTGAACCTGATTTCAGTGTAAGAATACCTACAAGTATGCTTCAGAGGTCATCAGCTGATTGCCAGCATGATAAACACATGCACATTTCTTTTGCTGTACGACAAAATATAGCATTATTTCGTACATCACATTGTTCTATAGTTGTTTACTGTTCATCAATAATAGTATTATGTACGTAACTTACCGGTAAAGGTGGATCCCAAGGTGAAATATGGGGTAACATCCCAAGGCGTGGGTCCATGGGAGGGGTAAGGGGTTCATCATATGTTTACATTGGCAGATATGACAGAGGCCACCAATAAGTCCCATGAGCATTAGTGCTCGTTTCGGACTTCATCGATGACTGTCGACTTAATAGTGTGGTCCAAAAATTGTTCCCAAGTCTTGAACTAAAGTCTAGTAACGACCCACTAGCGATTTGCCTAGTTCGACTTTACACGCGATAAGTAGTCACATCTAGTAACGACCCACTAGCAATATTTGCCTAGTTCGATTTACACGCGGGATGTAGGCATGAGTGTGTGAGGTGTAGGAGTGTGGGATGTGGGTGTGCAGGATGTGAATGTGTGTGTGGTGCGGGTGTGTTGGATATGGGTGTGGATGTATGGGTATGTGGGGTTTTGGTGTGTGGGATGTATGTATGAGTGTGTGAGGTTTAGGTGTGTCGGGTGTGGGTGTGTGGGTTTAAATTCTCCAAAAGTATGACCTAAGTATGCATGCGTCTCTCTTGTAAACCTTGCTCTGAGGACGAAAGTAAAATCAAATATGACTAACATACTAAACGGACAGAGAGACAAAGACGAACACGAAAAGAAAACTGAGACTAAAGGAAGGGGATATACAGATCATAACAAGGCGAGCAGAATAAGATAAATACAATCAATCAATCAATCAATCATTTCCTGTGGCACCCTCGGGGATGCATAGGGCCTCGATGAACTCACACCACCACATCCTATCTTGTGCTAACTCCTCAAGATCTCCCCAACACTCATCTCCAGCTTCCCGTCTCATTGTCCTCACCCACGTCTCTTTTGGCC
Source organism: Coenobita brevimanus (assembly GCF_032717465.1). Lineage (NCBI taxonomy): Eukaryota > Metazoa > Arthropoda > Malacostraca > Decapoda > Coenobitidae > Coenobita > Coenobita brevimanus. Next base: position 15,915,901 of record NC_136982.1, read on the forward strand.
TTCCTCTACCTCTCCTACCAAGTGCCACCCACCCTGGTGTACCTCGTACTATTCCCTGTCTCCTATACACATGTCCTAGCCACTTCCATCGTGAGAATCTAACATGTTCATCGATCGGCTGCACTCCCGTTATTTCTCTAATTCTACTATTTGGTATCCTTTCCCACCACTTAACTCCTAATATTCTTCTAAGTGCTTTATTTTCAAACACCAAGAATTTATTTTCCATAGTCACTGTGCTGTACCAAGACTCGTGTCCATAAATTAAGATACTCCTAACCATTACCTTATAAAGTTTGATTTTTGTATGCACAGAAAAATTGTTATTATTCCAAATATTTTTAAGCATTCCCATTGCCTGATTAGCCTTCTTTAACCTTTCCTCGAATTCAAAGTTCAAAGAACCATCCTTGGCTAAATAAGTACCTAAATATTTGAACCTATCAATTTGCTTTACAACCATACCTCCAATTACACATTCCTGCGCATTTTCCATATTCATATTGATTATTTCAGTTTTTCCACAATTAATAACCAAACCCACCTTGCGACCTTCACTCACCAAACAGTCCAACACTCTCTGCATCTCTTCTGGCCCATCACAAATCAAAACTATATCATCTGCATAATCTAAATCCAAAAGTTTCCTGTTCTCTCCCCAAAGTATACCTGCACCGGTTTCTGTTCCAACGCGTTTCATAATGTAATCAATGACCAATATAAACAGTAAAGGCGATAGAACACCACCTTGAATTAGTCCGGACTTGACTTCAAACGAATCACTCAGACAACCATCAACCATCACTTTACAAAACGTGTCCTCATGCATGTTCATAATGACCCTCACAAACTCCTCTGGTATTCCATAATGTCTCATGATCTTCCCCATAGTCTCTCTCGAAACACTATCAAAAGCCTTTTCAAAATCAACAAAACAAAGACTTAACGGTACTCTCATTTCATTAACTTGCTGCATCAAATGCCTAACTATAAAGATCTGATCATTGCAACCACGTCCCTTTCTAAAACCAGCCTGTTCATCCCTCAGAATACCCTCAACCACCGGCTCCAACCTATTTAACAACACTCTACTGAAAACTTTCAAAGCTATCGGTGACAAAGAGATTCCCCTCCAATTACCACATTCACTCAGGTCTCCCTTCATCGGAACTTTAACAATTACACCATTCTTCCAAACTGATGGTAGTAACCCCGTCACCCATATCTTATTGAATAGCTTGGTCAAGATCATTATTAATCTATCCCCCTCCACTTTAAACATTTCCGGATATAAACCATCCTCCCCTGGTGCCTTATTATTCTTTAATTGTTTTACTGCTTTCTCCACTTCTGCAAGCCTCAACTCTCCTGTTTCTATATTTAAATCTTCCTGAGCAGACGGTATATCCTCTTCTGGTGGTATTGGTCTATTAAGAACTGTCTCAAAATGCTCTTTCCATCTATTTTTAATATCTCCATCTTTGGTCAATAAATTTCCTTCCCTGTCTCTAACTGGTATTTCCTTGCGTTTACCTGCATTACCACTCAATTCTCTAATCGATTCATATGCTATTCTTTGACTCTGTCCATCATTTTTGTTTATTAAGATTTCAGTCTCTGCAACCTTTTCATCCACACATCTTCTTTTATCTCTCCTAGCTAACCTTCTTACTTCTGAATTCAAACTCCAGTACGCAGCTCTTGCTAATTCAATGTCTCGTTCATCAACGCATTGCATCTCACTCCTCAATTTAGCCTCACCTCTCTTTTTTATCATATCCCACGTTTCCTCTGATATCCATTTCTTTCTCCTGAATCTATGTCTCCTTCCAATCGTACATTCAGCAGTCTCATGCAAAACTTTGTTCACATCCTCCCACATCTCATCTACACTTCTCTCCCCCTCTTCCAACGTTTCCAACACCAAAAACCTATTTCTGCATTCTAATCTGAATTCCTCCTTTTCTTCTCCTTCCCTTCTAAGCTTAACAATATCGTATCTACCAACACCAGATTTTTCCTTCTTCTGATTTTTAAGTTTAAACCTTATTTTTGCAATGCTGAGTTGATGGTCACTACCAATATCCGCTCCCCGTTTAACATGAACATCTAGCAGAGAACTTCTATGCCTCCTACTGATAGTGATGTGATCAATCTGATTTTTATATTTTCCACACGGCGACACCCAAGTTGTCTTGTGTATATTGCAATGCAAGAAAAAAAAAAGGCAGGTGCAAACGATGATGGAAGCACCAAATCACCTTATCTGAAGACACAAGAGTTAAAAATGCAGATTCGCCCATATATCAAATGAACACTGATGACTTCGACTATATTTATGGAATAGAAAAAGACACACAAAGCAATGTGGAAGAGAGCTCATTTAGCGCAAAATCCACCTCCTAAAATCTATCTAGGACCGAATCTTTGACCCTGCCCTACTGACCTTGGCTTTTGACCATCTGTTTTTAGTCAGTGGTAACGCTCGCGCATCACGACAGTAGGGTTGGCAATTCGAACCCGCAGCAGGGAAGCGTATTATTGGTGACAGATTATGTGTTCTTTCCAAGGATCTGTCCTTGCCCTGCAGGGCTATATGGTCAATTGGTCCTAGCTCGGGGGATTCACCCTTAATTCTTGCCTGACCCTTGTGACTTTCAATAAGTCCGATCCAAAATTTTGACCATGACGCCTGAGTTATTGTTCTCAAAACGAAAACATATCATTCTTGTTTGCACTAAAACTGTTGCACCAAGTGTGGTCGGAGTCGAATTTGAGTTAAAGAACAGAGCCTACACCTTGTCCTCTGAACTCTACCTTTGACTGATTTATATCAGTACTGTATCAATTTATACTTTTTTTATCTTCGTTCCTACAGCTAATTTTGCTCAAAATCGGATCAAAGCTCTTTGAGCAGACCTTGCCCTTATTCTATTATCTATAAAGTTTTACAGCCTCAGTTTTATCAATTATTTCATTGACGGTCCTCAATCATACTTCCAAAATTGGTGTAACTTCTTGTTTTCTTCATAGTGTTGTTGACAAAAAATAAATAAATAAATAAAGAGAGAGAGAGAGAGAGAGAGAGAGAGAGGGGCCAACTCAACCACACACATAACCCAAGACCATTGGTGTCATAACAAAAGATAAGGGCAGAAGGTGAGACGAACACGAAATTATTGTATCTGACGGGACAAAAAATACAGATGCCTTACCCATACCACTTATCAGATGAGAAATGAGTATTGAGCAGCCCTCAATTCTTTAGAGTAAGAACAAAATTAGAAAAAAGAAAGGCGGGAGACGAAACGTGAGAGAAACACAAAGTAGCAGAGAGAAATTAAAAAAAAACAGAAGGATATAAAGACACAGAAAATTAAAAGAAAGATCAAAACCACATCTGAAAAGACAAAAGCGGCGTGGAAGACGAGAAACAATCAATCTGTAGGAATAAGAAAAAAAAAGGCAGAGTTTCGAGCATTTAGCCAATGGGATTTCAATAATTAATTACCTCTCCAGAACAGAGATTCGGAAATGAAAAATGCACAAAGATTTAGAAATGAAGATAAAATGACGAATATAAAAAGAAACAAAGAAAGGCATGGAAACTGAGGAAACGGAAAAATAAAGGTTAAACACTCAGGAAAAGACACGATGACAAAAGAGAGAAGGAAGGCGGGAGAGAAAGACGAAATCAATCTCTCTGAAGGGTGGAGGAATAAAAATGCAGCGTTCCGATTACTTTATCTGACAGGGTCTGAATACTTAATTAATACCACGTTTTTAGAGCAGAGTTACATCCTCACATGAACAGCACTGACTTTATAGAACATTCAGTAAGATGATATGTGCCATAGACTTGCAATGAACGAGGCCACGAACAACGAGCTAGGATTCATATTACTATCTATCTATCTATTGCCAGACGCCTCAATCCCGTTTGGGGTGGCCACAAACAAATCGCCTCCAAGTCGCCCTGTCCCCCGCTATTTCACTGCCCTGCTCCCAACTCACCCCCCCCTCTCTCATATACCTCTCCACCCCATCCCTCCATCTCATCCTCGGCCTCCCCCTCCCTCTTCCCCCCTCCACCTCACTCACATACACTCTCTTCGTCAGTCTTTCATCCTCCATCCTCTCCACATGGCCAAACCACCTCAGTGTGTTCCTCATAACGCTTCCTATCACATCCATATCCACACCACAACGCTCCTTTATATCCTCATTCGTCAGCCTGTCTCTCCACGTGACTCCACAGGCTCCTCTTAAATAACTCATTTCCACTGCTCTCACTCTTGACTTGTGTCCTTCCAACAATGTCCAGCTTCACTTCCGTACGTTAGAGTTGGTATCACAATACTGTCATGTAGTAACTTTTTCACTTCCATGCTCACTTCCCTGTTTCTTATCACTGCTCTCAAGGAACCAGCAACCTTTCTTCCCTGCTGTACCCTTTCAAGCACTTCACCCTCCAAACCTCCATCCTTACTCATCACACTACCCAAATACTTAAACGTACTCACATTTTCCAATTCCTCACCATCTAATCTCGCTGTACATTCACTAACTTCACCTCTCTCAAAGACCATCACTTTACTCTTCCCTACATTCACCTTTAGGTTCCGTTTCTTACACACACTCTCTCAAACTCATCCACCAAGCCTTGCAGCTCCCCTTCGTCTTCACTCAACAACACAGTATCATCTGCAAACAACAGTACAGGGAGTTTCCAAACACTATCCTCTCGCACCAGAGCCACTCCAACATCCACTACCCTACCTTGTACCTCTTTTATTACCCCATCCATGTACAGATTGAACAACCATGGAGACATGACACATCCCTGTTTCAAACCAACTTTCAAAGAGAAAAATTCACTTAGTTCACCATCCACACGCACTGCAGCCTTCGCACCATCGTACATACTCTTCACAGCATTCAACAACTTCCCATCTACTCCATATATTCTTAACACTTTCCACAATCCTTGTCTATCCACCCTGTCATATGCTTTCTCCACATCCATGAAAGCCGCATACAACTTCTTTCCCTTCTCTAGAAACTTTTCCACTAAAGATCTAAGAATGAATATCTGATCTACACAACCTCTTCCCTTCCTAAAGCCTCCCTGTTCTTCTCCAACTAATTTCTCTGTTCTTTCTCTAACTCTGTCTATAAGTATCCTACCATACACTTTTCCTATTATACTAAGAAGACAAATGCCCCTATGATTACCACACACTTCTTTTTCCCCTTTTCCTTTGTACAAGGGAATAATTATACCTGACTTCCAATCCTCCGGGACTCTACCTTCCTCCCAGGCCAATCTGCACATCTTCCACATCCATTCTACTACTATCTCTCCCCCATGCTTCAGCATTTCACAACACACTCCATCAATTCCTGGGGCTTTCCCCGATTTAACTTTCTTCATTGCTTCCACAACTTCTATCCTACTGATTTCTTCCTGTCTTCTCACCTCCCTCCTTCTCCCAGCCATTCCCCAGCCACTTATACTCGCATTACTTCCATCCTCTACGTTCAACAATTCCTTAAAGTGTTCTCTCCATCTGCTCACTTTTTCTCCCTTCTCTACTAGTAATCTACCATTTTTATCTTTCACTCCTCTGCTAACTTCACTTCCACCCTGTCTTACTCTTTTCACTTCTCTCCAGAACATTTTCTTACAGTCCCTCCACTTTACACTCAAATTCCTTCCAAATTCCTCATCCACTCTCTTCTTACTCTCTCTTACTAATCTTTTCACCTCTTTCTTCCTTTCCACATATAACTCTCTCTTCCGCCTCTCAACTTCTTCCACGCCCCTACTTCTCATCCATTCATTGTATGCTTTCTTCTTTTGTGCCACAGCCTGTTTCACCTCTTCAGTCCACCACGCTGTTCCTTGCACCCCCCTCCGTCTTCTCTTCCTTCCACACACCACATCACATGCTGCACATATTTCTTCTGTAAATATCTTACACACACCTTCCACGTCTCCCATCTGCTCCAATTCATATTTGCCCAATCGTTCCTTCACTTCTCTCATATACTCTGCCTTTTTCTCATCCTCTTGTAACCTTTCCACTCTCCTTGCAACCACTCCTTCCTCTCGTCTTTCCCTTCTTCTATTCCTCCATCTCACTTGCATCCTAATTCTGGCCACCACCAAGTAGTGGTCAGAAAGTCCACTCCCCCAGCCTCTATACACTCTTGCATCCTTTACACATCTTCGCATCCTTTCATCCACACACACATAATTAATCATTGCCTTCCTTTCATTCAGTTCACCACCCACCCTTCTCATCACTCATTCTTCCAATATACAAACGATTATATTCATTTCATGAAAAACTTTTCAAGCTTAAGAAGTGAGGTGTAACCTTTATTGCCTCCTTAACCACCAGGGTACTCTCCTAAACTAAGTAAAATATCAGGTGATGCCACGATCAGAACATACAGAATGTCATCGCAGTAAATACTCAACAACCGCATCCATAGTTTTTGAGCAGGCTTATTTCTTTACAAACGTAGCCGCGAACCCATACAAAAGTTATCTGAGTTGACATATGCAATAGATTTACACAAAACAAGATCATACACAAACTCTTTCAATCCGAGTGCATCGTGTATAATTCAGTCATACCCTATCCAGAAGATTCACTTTTGATTAGGAGAGTTTTCTCTAAATGGTGGGGCGAGATGCAGCCTTCAGTAACCTCTTCTCTTATAATGTACTCTCCTAAAATTAAATAATGTCTTTTGGTAGTAGTAAGAATATATTAACTAAAGAGCATCTTGGGGGTGAAGGGTTTAACGGTGTGTAAAATGCTTTATAGGACTTGATTTTACAGTGCTGTGAACTTATTAAACGAAAGAAGTTATATATACATACACATAGTGGACATGCGTCACTCTGAGGATAGAATCATTTTGGACAACCTGGGCTCTTCAGCTACCCTTACAGTCGAACTGATAAATTATGAAGACTGAACAGCTTCACTCCGAGTATGACTCCTTTTCACGTATGGAGATTCTGAGTCCATTCGAAAGAGATATTCCTGCACAATAAATGGAATTTCAATATGTTGATATAATTTTTTAATTGTTTTTCTTTCTTTTTTTTTTTTTTTACCCATTTGCTCCCAGTGCCCTCAATATAGGACGTACCTGGGCATTTTCAAATTTAATAAAGAATCGAATCCCGAGGTAGGGATCTATGAGCTTTGCGACTATGAGCTGATAGGTAGAGGGCGGTACACTTAGTACCCTTCCAGCAAAATCCCTCTCCCAGGAACTCAGGGAGCTAATGGGTTAAACACTGGCAAATCTATCGGTTTCTGTTACCCATTTGCGCCCACTGTAATAAGTATAGGACGTAGCTTGGCATTATCAAAATTTAATAAAGAAGAGAACCCCGGAGTAGGGACCTATGAGCTTCGCGACTATGAGCCGATAGCGGAGGGCGGTACACCTAGCATCCTTCCAACAAACTCCCTCGCCCAGGAACTCTGGGAGCTAATGGGTTAAGGTATGCCATCGTAGACGGCCAATATACGATGAAACATTGGTGACGACGTTTAACTGGCTGGAAAACTTGTTGGGCTTTTTTGGCATGATTAGTGAAAGGAGTGAAGAAAGGCAAGGTCTAGGCACACACACACACACACACACACACACACACACACACACACACACACACACACACACACACACACACACACACACACACACACACACACACACACACACACACACACACACTATAACTCGTAAAGTCCCTGTGTATTTGTCTCAGTTTTCTCGTATTGGATATGCAATGGGGGAGGGAGCTGGACCTTTCAAAACTGACAGAGTTCTCCATCACGATAACCCTATAGAGCAGGGGTGGGGAACGTCCGGCCTCCGGGTCGTATAAGACCCGCAAGACCATTTTATCAGGCTCGCGAGGCATTTCATAAATGCAATTTCATAAACTCATGAATATATATATATATATATATATATATATATATATATATATATATATATATATATATATATATATATATATATATATATATATATATATATATATATTATGTACTGAGATACAGTTGATTTTAAGTTGATAATTTTGTATGGCCTGCAAATGATGTTAAAAATATCCTAATGGATCTTAATAGGAGAAAGGTTCCCCACCCCTGCTATAGTGTGTACAAACTTGCATGCCCAAAGGTGGCCCAGTTACTGAGATACAGTGTCCACTGACAGTGATGTGTATGTATCTGTGTGGTTGGTGTGATGGATGGGATACACAGAACACTGAAAATTAAAAGGTCATAGCTCAATTATGTGCATGAAGTAAAAGAAGCAGAAATGCCCAGCCACTAAGGCACTTTATCCGTGGGGTATGAAGCAAGCTGAAAGGGAGAAAAGACTGGACAGGTGTCATTATTCAGACTCATGAGTTTTTATGTATAGAGCTGATATACTGGCCTGGGGAGTGTGGGCCGTTGCTATAGTAGGGCTGTCCTTCATTTTTATCTTTCCCAACACATGATAGGGTTTTACAACAAAATGCTATACGATAAGAATTCACAAGATGGTGGGGTACAAGACCGAGAACCTTCGAAGTCAAAAGGCTTTTGCCTTTATTATAAGTCACTGTGTGTGAAACTGCACAGCAAAAGGTGGTTTTGTTACAGAAACATGGATTCATATAATGTGACATACTGTAAGGAGGTGGGAGTCGTGGCCAGAGAGGGAAGAGATTGTTCAAACTTAAAACTTATGAAGTATGACACTTCTAGATCCTGGCTGAAGACAATTGGGTGTTGGTAAACGGAGACAGCTTCAGCTGTTTTCTCTGATGCGTCAGCTTTGAGATATGCTCTTTTATTACACTGTTACCATGGATTTGCATTAATGTGCTGTTGCAGAAACACAACAAATGGTTCATGGATATTGAGGTATGGCATTCATCAACCGAAGGACGGGAGGCAGGGGGGAGAGGTGACTGAGAGCCATGAAAATCACATTTTTTTTTTTTACCCTTGCCACAGGCAATGATATACAGCCACACATGGGCTGTCCACTGAGATACTGGGTATAGCAACCAAAAAATGCTATGCATCGAGAACGAGAGAAAGGGGGTATCCAAGAGCCTTGTAAATCAATAGGCCTCGTCTTTGACACAGATCTGACAACTTTTGTATTTTTTAAAAATGATGAACAGCGGAATGAAAAATAAATTATCATCATCATCATCATCACCATCCGGACCTCGTTTCCCACACTAGGGCAGGTTGGTATGTAGCAGCGTCCAGACAGCGAAGGTCTGCCCAATTCAATGGAAGACGCATCCATTCACTCATCATTCAAGCTCACAGAATCCTGGCTTCATCTGATATGCCAAAACGTTTCACCACATACTGTAGCTTCAAATGTACCTATCCGATAGAGTCAAACTGAACACTGTCAGATCCCTGGTCATAAACTTCTCCGCACAAAATTCATTCAGCCAGCTCCATCTCTTGTTAGTCACTTTACCTCACCAACTTCCATACCTCTCTTCCCCACACACTTATCCATCATATCTCTTCACCTTCTTCTTGGCCTACCTCGCCTCCTCCCTCCTTCAAATTCGCTCAGATATACCTTTATCATCACTCTATTGGCATCCATTCTCTTCACATGGCCATACCATCTCAGTAAACGCTCCTCAGTTCTGGTGTCCACAGATTTCCTCACTCCACACCTTTCACTAATCCTTTTCCTGTATCCTATCCACTTTCTGTTCTCCACATACATTCCTCAACAGTCCCATCTCCACTGCTCTTACTTTTGACTTTTCATTTTCCTGCCACACCACAGTCTCACACCTGCATGTTAAAGTTGGAACTAACACTCCTTCATGTAAGCCTTGCACCGCTGCAGCACTCAAGCCTCTGTTTCTTATCAAGGCCTTCATAGCACCAGCTACCTTCCTTTCTTGTATCACTCTTCTTTCCACTTCCTTTATGCAGTTTCCTTTCTTTTCTATCACAGTACCCAGGCATTTGAACTCCCTAATGCCAGTCTCTCCCCATTCACTGTAACATCACACTGGAAGTCACCCTCTCTCAAAGTAACCATCACTTTACTCTTTTCTAAATTTACTCTCGTTGCTTGACACTCACAGACATCTACAAAACCCTACACTAGTCTACCAAGCACTTGTCCAGTATTTGCAAGTAGAACTGCATCATCAGCATATATCAGAAAAAAAAAAAAAAAACATACCCCAGAATACAGGTGTCTTCCATTCTTAAAAAATCTGTCACAGTTGGACTTTAACTGCTGTGGGATGAAGTTTGAGGGGAAACTAATCAGGGGAAGCGAGTTCAAAAGAGATTATTCTGGGGATAAAGGCATTCTGATAGGCAGAAGTTCTGCAGTATGGCAGCGTGAGTCAAGTGATGAGCACTACCAGATGCCCGTACAGCACGTGGGAAGGAGTGGAAAGGTGGCACAATGGAGGTAACTTTGTCTGAGCAATTGCCAAAAAGTATCTATTTTTTTGTCATGATCAGAGAAAGGAAGAACAAATCAGATTAATAAATATTCAAAATTCCAGATTACAGGTGTCCTCCATCCATAAAAAAATCTGTAAAGGGGGATGAAAATAAAAGATGTGATATCTAATGTGCATGTAGTGCACTGCCGACAGTTGGAGATGAAGGTTTATTAATGCTGGCCTACCCTCTGTGTTAATGAAAACACTGAAAATGTTGAGCAAAGGGAGATGGTCAGGAACAGGTCCTGAGGGCTTGTGAAACGGGAGATCGAGCTCTCATTGCCACCAGCTTGCCATCCACCTCGGAAATATCGCCTTGTTCGACTGGTGCCACAGTCTACAAAATAATGCAAGGGAAGCCCCATTCCGTTTTAGTGTAGGGGAAGTAGTTCATTTGCAATGGCTAGGTTTGTAATTATTCTTGTAGCTTTGTTCTTAATTTTGTCTAGTCGTTTTGGTGGAACCTCCCAACAAGGGTGAGCAATTTTCTCCCTTAGAGCACACATGCCTCTTGTAAATTATATCTAATTTCTCATCAGTGATGAAATTACAGATTCTGTACAATGATCCAAGTTTCTTTAAGGTAGCCTTAGCGAATGATTAAACATGACAGGTCCAACTGAAGGGTAATATTATCCAAAATATCGAGAATTTCAATACCGTTAAGGATAGGATTATTGCTTGCAAAGGTATTAGAGAAATCAGGGAATTTTTATCGATTAGTGAACTGGCTGTATTTTATTTCCCTAGCATTAAATGAGACAATGTTATTTTGTTTCCACTGTGTGAGCTAATCCTAGAATCGTCTTGATGGAGACTGCTGTGCTGAGATGGGACTTAAAGACATCAAACTTTGAGAATGGGTAGTTAAGTGTAAAGGAATTGTGAAGCATTGAGCAGGGATAGGCTGGGTCATTAAACAGACCGGGGCATTTTTCGATGAGGTCGGCCAACATTTTCACTGATTCAACTTATCCACTGACAAGATTGTGGTGTCATATGGGAAGCATGATTGATATCCATTCATTAACCCTTTCTGTAAGGAAACGCCACTGAGTAAATCATCATCATCATCATCATCATCATCATCATCAGTCGTTTGAGTATCCAATGCAGGACCAGCCTATCCCGACCGAAGTCGGGACGATACAGCCAATGTATCTCTACTAAGTGGCTTAGGCTGTCTGGTAGAGATTGTATGTAGGGTGAGAAGTGCTTGTAAGTGTAATTGTAGTGTTGGAGTGGCTTTGGATGTGTGTGTAGTCTGTGAACCAAGTGTAATCGGCCCGCGCAAGCGATTGGGTGCAAGCATACTTTACAGTTAGCGACACTGGTTCAACCACAGGACCCCTTGTGTCCGCCAATGCAGTACGTGGGTGGGTGAACACTCCCAAAGTTTATTACCCTGGAGGGGCGTGAACCCTGGTCCACCCGTGTACGAAACTCACACTCTACCACTGTAGCATTGCTTAATTTAGCATCTGAGAGGACAGTTGTGGCCAACTTTGTCTCCCTTAACTGTATGTACCACTGATATTTTACTAAGCCCACATACATAGCCTATAATTGTATTTTCTGTGCAGTGCAAAGTAATCCAGCATTAGCCAAAGAAACACAAAAAATTTTGTATCCGTATTAATGACATTAAATCATGAGTGATATCCACTCATTAGATTGTGGTGCATATGGGATGCATGCACATGCTGCTTACATGGCATTCTTTAGGTCATTAGAGTTCAGCATTTTGGAAAATAACAAACACCTTCACAAAACAATAACTTGTATTTACACTATTATGAACAGTCCCAAAGTTACAAAAGTTACAGTATCAGAAGTCTGCAAAGCTCTTTGCTGGAGGCAGTCACTGCATCAGATACCTTTTCATTGTTGAGCATTGGCGGGATGCTTTTTTCAGGTGACATCAACATGAAAACCTCGAAGTTTTCTTGGGTCACGGTGCTCTTAACATGCTTTTTATTCGTTTCAAGGTTGAGAACGATCGTTCACAATTTACTTGCATCACAGGCAACGTCAGGATGAGCTTGAAAGCCAATCCAGTGTTCATGTAGGCATCAATGAAGAGGCTCAAATCGTGAAGCACCTTGTAGCAGCACAGAGGACAATCCTTATTCGTCACTTTACTTGACACACACGGCATTTTTTGATCCGACTCGTTGTTGCTGACCTTCTCCCTCCACAATAGCCTTAATATGCGTTTACAGCTGACTGCTTCAGTGTAGACCATTGTACTGTGAGGCACTGTGATTCTGTTCACAGCTGTTCTGCAGTGGCATTGACGTCAAATCTCTGGAGATGGTTGCTTAGCTCTTTCAACACTTGAAGGCAGTTGACCACAGTTTCTTGGGCGGAGAAGTGACAGATCTGTGTAGAATGCTGATAATCTCTCCAATCGTCATTCTATGCTGTCCACTACTCTGCCCAGTATTGGATAATAAACTTCAGTCTCATACTTCCTCGCAGGGTTAGTGGTGGTAACAACTTCATCTCTGAATCTCTTTCCAGCCATGAGCTTCTTTTGTCTGTGTCACATGACTGAAATTGACCCCTATAGGACAAGATCTTCCTCTGTTTTTTTCCTGTTTGTCTTTAGCCAACTTCACAAAATGCGTGGCAGCATCATGGCATGTTTGGAAGTCGTTTTGGAGAATATTCATGTCTTTCATTAAGTCTTCCACCATCCTCTGTACAGTCAGCAGGTCCAGCCATGTAGTATGCAGATACTTAGATGTGATGTGGTGTAATGGCATATCCACAGAAATACTGTAGAAGCGAGAACAGTTTCGAACTTAAGCCAACATATCCCTATGCCTTGGCTTTGATAGTTGCTTTGATTTTGTCATTAACTAGTATGACATAAAGAGTAATAAGAACCTCCACAGAGAGGGCTCCAGCTGGTTGATTGAATGAACCAAACATTTTCTTTAGGGCGGCATCCTTAGGACACCACCTTGTTTCTCCAATGGTACTGCACTGATTAGTTTCACTGTAGTCAGCTGCATACTTCAGATGTTCATTCTCTGGTAGGAGTCCCGAAAGGACACTGCAATATGGGTATCATTCAACAATGCTAAGAGTGATATGCCACCCACCACGACATATGTAGCATTGGCCAGGACGAGATTTAATATGTGTGCGTCCACCAAACATGGATATGCATTGGAGTTTACCCATGGACTGTGGGAAGGGGTCATGCAGACATCCCCTGTAGTGTGGCAGAATGGTGATTTCAGTCACCCTTACAGATTTCTGTGAAATGTATATCAGTGCCAAAGATATTCCATCATGCAGCTACCCACAGAATTTTTTTTATTTTTTATTGAAATTGCCGTAGTTTGGAGAAATAATTGTCAGAAATTGCATTTCTGGCAGGAACATGAAAACTATGCTTAGAGAGAGAGAGAGAGAGAGAGAGAGACAGACAGACAGACAGACAGACAGACAGAGACAGACAGACAGACAGATAGAGATAGAGAGAGGGAGAGAAAGAGAAAAAGAGAGAGAGAGGGAGTGAGCGTGTAATGTGTATTGGGGCAGACGAGACAGGCTGTAAACAGGGTTTTGACAGTCGCCCTGCTCGCCAGCTTGGTCGCCAGCTCGCTCCGCCTGCTGCAGTACGAGCATAGGGCACTACTTTTACACGCATTATTTACCAACCTACCTCTCTTCCATTACCTCCTATTGACCCTACATTTGATTTTATGTTATTCTAAACAAATCTGTCCCATGACTGCCTTTCCTGGGGTGATAATATTGCGGAAAATGCGTTACGAAGTGCGTACATTTTGGCCATTGTTTCTGGAGCACCTTAGCAACTGAACTCAAGATAGGGGGTGGGCATGAGAGGTACTAGACACCCTAATGCACCATAAGTTTTGCGTCACGTTGATCCTTCCAGAACCTTTCCGGTGCATTGTTGAAAATTTCGCTCATAAGAGGTGTGTCACAGACTTAAGAGACACCTCCACATGAGGTACGTTGCAACCCATCGGTTAAACTACAACGTACTGAAACCTTTGTACTGTCCCTGCATGTTTGCTGCAATATCAGTTGAATTTCTAATACAGATCCAGAGGTCGAGTTTCAGTTTTGTCATGGCTTCAGAAAGGAGCTGTACAAAAGATAGTCCTGTAGACTCCTCACATTTCACAATAGCAACTAGTCGTTCTTTAATATTAGCAGTGCTGTTGACATATCTGAGAACAACATAGCACTGATTCTGTGTTGAGATCTCTTGGGTGGTGTCAGCTACACAGAAAACATGTCTATAAATTTCGTAAAAGATCTATTGAAGGATGTTATCTCGGATGACTGTGATGATAGAATTAACTGTCGTTTTTGAGGGCTGAGTTATCAGAGAACCATGACCCAGTGAACCTTTTGCATGTTTTTGTTACTCCTTATAGTTGTGAACAACTAATGATAAATGTTGAACAATGCAGGAATCGTACTTTTGATGTAGCTTTATGGTCTCTAGGAAAGTTCCTTACTCGGCCTCATCATCGTCTAGGGTGCATGCAGCTTCTTCCTTGCATCCTCAGTAGTCACTCCATGCTTGCCGATGAATTTGACCACACTCAGAACTCTTTCCATCACCTTTCACTTCCTTCTTACCTCGTCATACTGGCTGGGTATGAGGAGATGAGAAATACTCGTCTGCTGTCACACTGCTAGGAATGCTGCAGAACATCTCAGATGCAGTCCTGGTGTTCATGTTCCTCGACAAGCACACATACATGTCTCCAGTCAGTCGTCCCATCAATAAATGTGCTGTCACTGGAACTGCTGAAAAACACTGTGCACACTGAACAGTGAAGGAAATGGTTGTCCTTACTGGACAACAATCAAGTTTGATTACTATTCTCTATTCACACAAACGACCTCTTAACAACTTGTTTGTCAGTTTTTTTTATTTGGATGGTAACTCCAAAACTGCGAACACTCTTCATATCTACTGTACATGGTTTCATCATCCCCTGATACTGAGCTCCCTGCATCTGATCCCCTTCCCTCAGCCTGGCTTTTTTTCGTAACTTGAATTTTTCCAAAAATATACATATTTTTTCTTACAAATCAACCACAAATGATACATACACACACAAAAAAGCATGTACTAACACGCTACTGCTCTTGTAGAGGTCGTAGTGTCAGTTGTTTGGTGTATATCTAATATATATATATATATATATATATATATATATATATATATATATATATATATATAAATAATTAATGAATAAATATATATATATATATATATATAATTCATGAATAAATATATATATATATATATATATATATATATATATATATATACACAATATATAGATAGATAGATAGATAGATAGATAGATACATATCATCAGCCGTTTGTGTGTCCACTGCAGGGCCGGCCTATCTCGACCGAAGTGGGGACGATAAAGAAAATGTATCTCTACCAAGTGGCTTAGGCTGTCTAGTAGAGATTGTATGTATGGAGAGTACAAAGGAGTACAAAGGAAAGCAAACAGCAACAGACCTTATGGTCCTTTCGAGGCTGTTTGTTACAGATTAGACTATGACTACGATCTCTAACTCTACATGCTGAGGGATAAGTTTAGTAAAGCAAGAAGGCTCCCCCCGCCTCCAAACCCTCCAGTTAAAACTGGTAAGAAAAAGTGAGAAAAACCACGACGCAGCATGGAAAAGCTGCCATGGAAATTTTCATAGGAAAGACTGAAAAGGAAAAGTTACATTCTATAATACTTTATCTATTAGCTACGAGTATGAATAACCTGGAAGAGAAAGTAGTAAAGTAAAATGTATAATCGAATAAATAAATAACGCATGGCAACATGTACGGGTACGTTGAGTTAACGGGGTGTCTGCAGACAAAGCGTGGAAATTGCACAGTGCACAGTGTGGATGTTCAGGGGTGGTGCAGCAGCCTTGCCTGGCGCTATTAAGGTAGGCAGCAGTCAATCAGGCCCCAGATCCTTCCATTCCACTGAGACTAGGAGCGTTCCCATGTGGGACAAGCACACAAGTCACCTCCTGAAGCAGTGTCCCTTGGTACATTTAAAAAAAAAAGCGATTGTGGTCATTTGGCTAACAGGACCCTCAGTGATCCACAGCCCATCACAGGTTGAAAGTATGAGTGGTGACAGTTAACTTAGGGCTATCTGTGCATATCCTAGTCTGTGCATATACTATATTTGCATTTAATAAATTGATCCATGCTCTAAAAAAAAAAAAAAAAAAATGAAATAAAAAGTTATACATACACAAGTGTTTTATTCAGGAGTAAACATATTAAGCTGGGGATCAGATGACAAATACTTATCCAGGCGACCTTTAAATGTCAGTACTGTATTAGAATTTACTATATTGGAGGGCAGTTTATTCCATATATTTACAACTCTGTTGAAGAAGAAATGCATAGCTTCATGTGACTGGTATCGTTTGCCAATTATTTTATGCTCATTGCCTCTAGTATAATTTGAGTGATCTATTTTGAATACTTGACTTAGGTCTCCTCGTAACCTCTGTTTAGTTAGGGTAAATAGATTCAAGGCTTCTAAACGTACCTCATATAGTTTATTTCTCAGTCTAGGTATCATCTTCATCATCCTTCGCTGCACTCTTTCAAGCTTTTCCATATCCTTTTTATAATACGGTGATCAGAACTGAACGCAATATGTCAGGTGCGGGAGTACTAAGGAATTATGCAAAGTGAGGACAGTAATATCGGATTCATATTCAAATGCTCTACCTATGAATCCAATCAATTTATTAGCATTTTTTCACAGCTTCTGTGCATTGATTGCATGGTTTCAAATCGTTTGTTATTATAACTCCTATGTCTTCTTCATGATTTACCCTATGAAGTTGGACATTATTCATGCTATAACTAGCTCTTACATTTTTACTGCCAATGGTTAGCACTTTGCATTTATTAATATTGAAATCCATTTGCCAGACTTGGGCCCAGTTGAACAATCGATCAAGATCTCTCTGAATTGCCTGCCTTTGCAGTGTTGTATCTTCTATGTTATCTATTTTAGTATCGTCAGCTAATTTTGAAATTTTACAACATAATCATTCTCCAATATCATTGACATACATGAAGAAAAAAATAGGAACTAACACTGAACCCTGTAGTACTCCACTTGTAACGTTTATCCAGTCAGACCCTTCCGTTTATTACAACTCGTTTTCATCCGGTAAGCCAATCTTCTACCCACCCAAGAACACTGTCACTGAAACCATGTGCCTTTAGCTTCTGAAGGAGTCTTTTGTGTGTGCCTTTGTCAAAAACCCTTTGAAAATCAAGGTACACAATATCAACAGATTTAGTGTCATCATTGATGCTCAGTATATCATTGAAAAATTCCAGCAGATTCGTGAGGCAAGAGCGATTATTATGAAAACCATGTTGAGAATCTTTTATGAGATTGTTTGATTCTAGGTGTTTCACAAACTTATCTCTGATAATAGTTTCAAGCAATTTGCAAATCACCGATGGCACCTTACTGCTTTTAAGTGATAAGTTAAAAAGTTCAGATAAAGGCTTTGCAGTTTTATTCTGTAGTTTCTTCAAAATACGTGGAGATATTTTGTCCAGTCCCGGTGTTTTATTCTCTTTTAATTTGCTAATTGCAAGTAGTACGCCGCGATCACTAACTGTAATGTCAGTGATTATATTGTCCTCTTCTATAGGAATGGGGGAAACACCAGGAATTGTATGTATATTTTCTATTGTAAATACTTAGGCAAAGAAAGTATTGAGAATTTTTTCCATCATAGTTTCATCATCAGTGTGCTCTCCGTTATCTGTGATTAAGGGACCGATTGTCGGAGTTCTTACCTTTTTGCTTCTTATGTAACTGAAACATTTTTTGGGATTTGATTTACTGATACTTGCAATATGTGCCTCAAGGTTTTTCTTGCCGCATTGAATTAATTTTTTTGCTTTCCATCGAAGGGCATCGTATTTAT
This sequence comes from Coenobita brevimanus, assembly GCF_032717465.1. Lineage (NCBI taxonomy): Eukaryota > Metazoa > Arthropoda > Malacostraca > Decapoda > Coenobitidae > Coenobita > Coenobita brevimanus. The sequence continues at coordinate 15,934,433 of NC_136982.1, forward strand.
TTTTATCAATTTGCCTCTTTGTGGTATTATAATTCTTATACACAAGATTTCTTGCTTCCAGACAGTGTTTAATGTCGGAGATCCACCATTTGGGTTTGTGATTTTTGGCAGGCCTTCTGTTGTGCATTGGAATACGTAATCTGACAGCACTGTTGAGGGTTTCTGTAAAATAATTCCACGCGTCATTGATATCTAAAGTTTCAGCAATAGGATGCCAGTTACCTGCACCAACAATTGACTTTAATTTCTTCATATTTGCCCCAAGTGAGAAGTGCTTGTAAGTGTATTTGTAGTGCTGGAGTGGCTTTGGATGTGTGTGTAGTCTGTGAACCAAGTGAAATCGGCCCATGCAAGCCGACTGGGTGCAAGCATACTTAATATTATGGAACACTGGTTCAACCACAGCCAATGCAGTGTTTGGCCTGAAGAATGCTCCCAAAGTTTATTACTCTGGCAGAGCGCGAACCCTCATTCTTCAATGTACGAAAACGCACACTTTACCACTGTACCACAGAGGCTATATATATATATATATATGTCACGAATCAAATTCGCGACATTTCCCTTTTGTGAAAAACACGAACTATTAGTGGAAAACTCACTGTGTATCGCTCAGTTAACTGTTTCTCTCTCCACTTCGGTGGTATACTTTTCAAAACATTCGTCACTGTTTCAAAAGTGACCGATTTAATGCACGTCACTAAGTGCTGTACTGAGCGATACTATTGTTTCTTTATTGTTCGCCCCTGCTTGCCTCGACCGCTAGAAAAATGCGGCCTAGTGCTCCCCTTTTTTCCCACGACTTACTTAGTCCAGTTGTTGCTGTGACGGAGAGAGGTCCTGTGCCAGCAGTGTGAGAGGTCAGCTAGTACCCAAACTCCACTTCACAGTTCTCCAGTGCTCCCACCCTTAGTTCAGCTTTGGGTGATTCGTACACAGCATTCATCGACCAGTATTTCCTTTTTGTATTTTCTTAGGTTTAAGAGTTTAGCTAAGGTGTTTTTCCTAGGCGTAAGGATTTAGCTCGAGTGAGTGAGTGAGTGCGATCTCATTAATTTGATTTTGAATTGTAACGTTAAATTGATTTTGTAATTAATAAATTTAACATTTCTTTTGCTTGAGCTTAATGTAATGTAAACTCTTGTTTCATTTCTCCGCACCTAAGCTTATTTCTCTTATAGCTCCTAGCTTGCATAAACGTTTACCTTTCATAACTGGTACTTAGGCCAGTCTTGTGTATTAAACTTAAAATCCTTTGTGCCTCCTAGGAGTCAAGCATCAGCAAGAACCTGATACTATTGTTAGTATTAGTTATTTATTGTCAGGGGTGAAGTAACTTTCTCCAGAGGCTACAGTACTAATAAACAGCAATTGAGTGATTAGTCTCTGCTGTGTACTGTCGAGAAAGTTTATAAATTCTCGTTCTTAGAGAATCGTTGCTTGATTTAGCACGACAATCATTGTCCCTGCTCTTCAATATTATTGAACATTATTATCAATTAAATAATATTTAGCATTTATTTTAAAAACCCCGTGATATTTTAAAAACCCCGTGACAATTGGCGACCTCATTCCAGGATATTAACTCCTAGCTCTAAAGCTATTCACGAGATAGTGCTCACTCATTCATATTTAGGTATTTATCATTAAAGAGTATAGGCACAAGCTTACTGGTGTTTACCGTTAATTCAGCAAGTGAATTTTTGCTTTATTAATCCATAGAGTATTTAACTCTATTTAGTACTTTATTTTTGGTAACGCCAGACGATTTTATTCACTCCTGGGTAGCCGCCGTACCCATTATGTTAATTATTGAGTTCTCAGTTATTTGCATTTTTGCTTTAATCTTTGCCAGTTAACTAGGTAAGACTGGTCACCACTAGCTTGTGTCTGTATTCTTTATTTGTGTTATTAGCATTCGTTTGCGAAGCAGTCAGTACTCAGTTTCGGTTTGCTTAATATATTAGCACCATGGGTACCACTGTATTTTTACAGGAAGCCAAAGAAATGGGTCTTTCGGACCCAACCGAAATTAAAGAGTATATACTCTCACGGCATAATCAGGAGCAGCAAGGCGAGAATGATGCCCGTGAAGAGCGTAAGATTCAGCGCGAATACGAGCGAGAACAGCGTGAGGAACGCGAAAAGGAGCGCGAATACGAGCGAGAACAGCGCGAACACGAGCAAAAACAACGCAAGCTTGAGTTAGAAAAAGAGCGACAACAGCGCGAACACGAGCTAGTACAAGAGCGAGAACAGCGCGAATATGAGTGTGAACAACGAGACAGAGAACGAGTACAAGAACGTGCTGAGCAAGAAGCGCGCGAAAAACATGAACTTGAAGTGCTGAAGCTCAAGCGAGATTCCTTGGCTTCAGACACGTCTGGTGCAGTTGGTCCAAGCTCCACGAGCGTTCCCCCTGCCCATGTCCTGGTGACCCCACGCATCAAGCTTCCTTCATACAAGGAAAGCGAGCGAATCGAGCCATACATAGCTCGTTTTGAGGACATGGCAGACATGTATCAACTGGATGAGGCAGCTAAGCGGCTTCAGTTTCTTAGCCTATTTGAGGGCCCTGCCCTCGATATTCTCCACAGAATTCATGGAGACAATCTCACATATGAGATGATGAAAGCTGCACTCATTAAGGCGTATGGTCTCACAGTAGACAACGCCAAAGTTCAGTTCATGCGAGCTCATCTCCAAGACAAGGAGACAGCTGTTCAGTTCCTTGATCGTCTCACAGCTTACTTAAATGAGTGGATGGAGAAAGATGAAACTCCTTCCACGCGTGAGGGGATAATTGACCTTATGCTGCATACACAGCTAGAGAGGTTGTGGCCTGCTGAGCTCATAGCACAGCTGAAGATCTGCCAGGTGAAAGATGCCAGCCAAATGGCAGAAAAGGCTGATGCATTCTTTACTGCATACGGGTATCAAACTCGTAAGCAAAACACCTGGAGCAGAAAAGATACTGCCAAGTCTGGGAAGCCATCTCAGACTGAATCCCAGCACCAAGGCCGTTCTCAGAGTAATGGCCAAGGTCCAAGCAAACTGCAGAAGGACCAGGGGCAAAATACACAGCAGCCTGCTTGGAAGCGGTACAACAAGCACCCCAACCAGCAGCAGTTCCCCAAGCAGCAGCAGCAGCAGTACAAGGACAAGCCACGTAACCCTCAGTCAGGTCAATTAGTGTATCGGAGGCAGGAGGCAAATGCAGCCTTCATTCCACAACAAGTACCCGGTGGTGACATCTCTACCAGTACAGGTACTTCCCAACAGTTCACAAGTCCCCCTCCGACCATGAACTCTCCTCAGACACCTAGTTTCCAGGGCGCCACGTTTGCTACATCGGTTGTTCCGCAGTCTCATGAATGACTGGCTGCTACCTCTTCAGACCCTTCCACCAGCAACACTGCCTTTCTTGTTCAGCCAGGGTCTGTGGGAGGTGTTTCTGTAAATGTTCTGAGGGACAATGGTTCCTCAGGTTGCTCTGTTAAGCAGAGTTTAGTTCGGCCTGATGAGTATACAGGTCGACAGATCCAAGTTAGACTTATTGATGGATCAGTGAGATTGTTCCCTGAGGCGCGTATCCAGGTGGCATCTCCATTTTATACTGGTACGACACTTGCAGTTGTCATGCCAGAACCTCTATTTGACCTAATAGTAGGAAACATTCACGGAGTCAAAAATAGTTGCGCTGTAGATGTTGCTACTCAGACTTCGGCTGCTGCGATAACATGAGCCATGGCCAAGGCTCCAAATCGCGTCACTCCATTGACCGTCGCAACGCCACAAGATCTGATTCGTAGTCAAGATGTTGTCCAAGAGCAACAGACTGACTCGACACTTGCCTCAGTGCGCAAGAAGCTGGAGGGTAAAGTGATCAAGTATTCACGGGGAGGACAAGCCAGGTTCCTTCGTAAGCGAGGATGGCTGTACCGTGAATCACAGACACCCCAGGGTGAGGTTCGACTGCAGTTTGTCGTTCCTGCAAAGTATCGCCGAGCAGTGTTTGAATTAGGTCATTGTTCAGCGATGGGAGGTCACATGGGTCAAAAGAAGACCTCTGACCGCATCCATGCTGACTTTTTCTGGCCAGGAATGGGACGGGAAATAACGAGGCTCGTACGTTCCTGTGATGTGTGTCAGTGTACCACTGACTGGGGACGTGTCCGTCCTGCGCCATTGAAGCCAATGCCTATAATCTCTGAACCGTTCGAGAGAGTAGCAGTTGACATAGTTGGGCCAATCTCCCCTAGGGCTAGTGATGGATCAAAGTATATCCTCACTATTGTTGATTTCAGCACACGGTGGCCTGAAGCCGTGGCCCTTAACCCGCCCCGTCCCGACGACGTATGGGTACGTTGCAACGATTTGCATTTGCCAGTCCCGGCTATGTACCAGTACGTCGTGCAATTGCAATGTGCATAATTTCGACAATTTTCAAATTTCGCACTTGATTTGCGGTACGTACCCTCGCCTGACCTTCCCCTACCTGCCACCAGGCGGGGACACTCGGCGACCCCGCGCGACCCGCGCTAGCCCGCCACTCGTCCACTCACCTGGTAGCCACGGTCCTGCTCAGACATGGCTAAGAGAGGTCTCTCAGAGAGCGAGATTCAAGCCGCCCTGGACACCTTTACCAGTGACAGTGATTCCCCACTGGATGACGAGGAGATGGACAAGGATTATGTGCAGCCAGAGGAGGAAGAAACCACCAGCAGTGACGAGGAAGTTCCGTCACCCAGGAAGCGGCAGTACGTGACTTACCGTGCTGCTAGAGGGGCAGGAGGCAAAGAAGGCACGTGGTATATCATATCCCTATCCCCAGCGTGCTTTGGAAGGAGAATTCGAGGTCGAGGACGAGGACGAGGACGGAGCCGTGGGACGTGCTGCCATGTGGTATGGACGGGAGGTGATTACACATCGTGGCCCAGAGCGCACACCACGTCGTATGAGCAGGTATGGGCCTAGCATTCTGTTTGGGGAGCTAGGAAGTCAAGTGGAGGGAGTGGGGAGTGAAATGGAAAGTCCTGGGATTAGGGAAAGTGAGAGTGATGTGAGTGAGTCATTGCTCTCCCTACGTAGTGTGAGGCGGCAGAGTGGATCATGTGGGCCAGTGCGGGTGCGTTCATTATCAAGTGGGGTTGTGAGGGAGGGGGAAGGTGGGGAGGAACCACTCCAAAGCACGTCTTATGCTCCCCAATATCCCCTAACACGTGGTCGAGCAAGGTTGTGTGAGAGAGCACGTGGTGTGGTAATGGAGGGGGAAGGTGGGGAGGAACCACTCCCCAGCACGTCTTCTGCTCCCCAATATTCAACAATTTCATCCCCACAGCCCCCTAATGTTCCTCAAGGCCGTAAGGGTAAGGGAAAGGGAAAGGGTAAAGGCAGAGGGAAGAGGAGTGACAGTGGGGAAGCCCTCCGTACTCCTTCTCCCCCACCTCCCCAACCAGGATCTCCTCCCCACCCAGACGAAGGCAGTGATGGGGACAAGGGATTTGTGTCGTGGGATTGGGAGGATGGGAGTGATTTTTCTCCCCTCATTCACCCCTTCACTGAGCAAGGGCGATCTGGCTCCATTGCACCAGGTATTCACAGTAATTCAACCAGGTTGGGTTTTTTCCACCTGTTTTTCAGTGAGGCATTCGTAGATCAGATCGTTTATCAAACAAACCTGTTTGCAAGCGCCCAGCGCCTAGAAAGTGAAAGATTGGGAACCAGGAGTAGGCATTCTATGATCTATGATTACCCTGTCTCCATTCCAGAAATGTTCTTATTTTTTGCCCTTGTCCTTTTGATGGGTATAATAAGAAAGAATAGAATTCCTGCTTACTGGACTAGGGACCCTGTTATGTTTACCCCCATATTTGGTCAAGTGATGAGCCGTAATGGGTTTCAACAAATTCTAAGTCGCCTCCATTTTTATGATGCTCATGACCCTGCAAATGCAAACAACACTGACAAAATGAGGCGAATTCGGTTGGTCTTTGATCACCTCAGGCAAACCTTTCGATCCTCATTCTATCCCTATAGAGATCTCGTCATAGACGAGAGTCTCGTGTTGTGGAGAGGCAATATTTCATTCAGACAGTATATACCCAGCAAAAGGCACCGTTTTGGGTTCAAGATCTTTGTTATGTGTGACTGTAGGACTGGATACGTGCAAGACATAGTCTTGTACACCGGTGCACAGAACAGACATAATAGAAGATCGAAGTATAGGACTTTCGGGAGCAGTGGTAAAGACGATGATACAAGACTACCTTCATCGTGGTCACGTTCTCTACCTCGACAACTGGTACACTAGCCCTCTTCTCGCTCGTTATCTTCACACACATGAAACGGGAGTCTGTGGAACCGTAAAGGTGAACCGGCGTCACATGGTCAAGGTAGGGCGGAAACTTGCAAGGAGTGAGGTTGTCTTCTTCAAAGCCAACAACATCCTTGCAACAATGTGGAACCACAACAGAGAAGTAAGCCTCTTGTCCACGGTTCACCGCCCCTTGATGCACCGTACTGATTCTGTTGATTACCATAGCGAGAGCAGGCGTCGTGTTTGGAAACCTGAGTGTGTAATGGATTACAATATAAACATGCGCCTCGTGGACCAGTCTGACTCCATGATATCGACGGTAGAGTGTGCCAGGACCACGATGAAGTGGTATAAGAAACTGTTCTTTCACTTACTAGATATCACTGCTCTGAATTGCCACCACCTTCACGCCATGACCACAGGAGTTCAGGAAACATTTGAAGGGTTTGTGAGGGAGCTCACACGAGAAATCTTTGCTAAGTATGCTGTTGAAAGGCCCCAACAGCGCCCCCGCACTGCCCCCTATTACCCAGACTCCCCAGAGAATATCCGCCCGTCATTTCCCCACTCCTATCCCTCCCCAGCCCAACAGACCTAGGCCCCAGCGCAGGTGTCACGTGTGCAGTAATTCCCAGGTGAGACTCACGACACAGAGGAAGGACACCCGCTATGAGTGCGTGCAGTGTGACGTGGGTCTGTGTATTCACCCATGTTTTAGTGAATATCACACGTTGATGCAATTTTAGCATGGTGTGAATGCGAAAGGACGCTGAAATTATGAGGTAAATGCGACAGACAGACGCTTAGTGAAAATATCAGTCATGTGGATCTCCAAATATTAGTATAAAGTGCCTACGGGTAGAACATAAGTGAAAACATTGGGTGTAAGTATATAAATCTGCCCTAAGTTGAAACTTACATAGAGAGGGTTGTATGATGCGATATTCTCTCGCTCAGTGCAATAAATACGGCCCGTTATTATATATTTATTATTATGTGACATTCTTACGGGTATAATATAAGTTCAAATTATTGTATATGATGATGTATATTCTAAGTCAAATATTCATAGCGTGTGTATAAAGATATGATTTCCTGACGCTTAGTCGAATGAATAAGGCACGTATTAGTCAAAATAAAAGTCAGCAAGTGATAAAGTGAATAATTAGTATATAAGTGTGTGAGTGAATTAGTATATAAGTGTGTGAGTATTATGTATGACGAAACATTCCTTGCGAGGGTATTTGCAGGCGATATTCTCACGCTCACTTGAATAAATAATGGCAGTCAGTATGTACAGCGCATTCTAGGGATGTAAACGTGTGTAATGTAAGTGGGAAAATATAATTGGAGTGAATAAATAAAGTAGATGATGAAACACGAGTGTTTGAGATCGTGGTTGCTACGTGAATAGGCGCTAGCATATCGCTAAATGCCCTCGTAATGAATGAAAATAATTGAAAACCTTTACAGTGGTGGAGGAAAGGTTCTATGTAAATGGGAAAATAATTGGAAAGTGATAAAACAATTTGGTATGTTGAAATACGAGTCATAGCGAGTGCGCTTACTAAGCTGATGTGCGCTAAACTTATGCTGCATGTCATCATAATGAATGAAAACATCTGAAATCACTTACAAACAGTTGTAATTAGTAAATTGTCATTGAAACAGAAGTATACAAGTAGAAAAAATGATAGGTTGATTCATACCAGAAACTTAGCATATAGCATGTTACGACTCGGACCAAACTCGCTATGCTCGCGCGATGGTACAATGCTTATTTTTCCTATATATGTGTCTGAAATCCATTATATTGTTACTGTTATTGTTTATTAGTTCAAATTCAATAAATGTAGAGGTGTTGTGTGTTGTTTCTCCCATTATTCCTTACCATAGAAAACGTCAACGCATATCCAGCCCATTACAGAATACGATACCTGCGGGGGGAAACCGCACCTGTACAGACCACTTATAGACCGCAGGGACCACTTTCTTCATGATTTTCCATCGTTTCTCGACCTAAGCGGAAGTTTTAGAAGAAAAAAAAATTTTCCAAAAAGGCTCGGGACTGGGGGATGTCATAGGTGCGGAAAGCCTCGGGACATGACGGGTTAAGAATATAGAGGCCATCACTGTTGCTGAGGCATTAATTGAAGTGTTCTGTCGTGTAGGTATCCCTAAGGAGGTCTTAAGCAACCGGGGTTCGCAGTTCACTTCAGCAATGATGAACGAAGCGTTCAGGTTGCTGTCCATCCGAGGCTTACGAACTACGCCGTATCATCCCATGTGTAACGGGTTGTGTGAGAGGTTCAATGGAACTCTCAAGAAGATGTTGAGGCGCATGACCGCCGAACAGCCAAAGGAATGGCCGCGGTTCATTGCTCCTCTTCTATTTGCTTATCGAGAAGCCCCACAGCATTCATTGAAATTCTCACCCTTTGAACTGGTGTATGGGAGGTCGGTCCGGGGCCCACTTCAAGTCCTTCGTGAGTTATGGGACGATGAAGAACCCGACCCTGAAGTCAAGACCACCTACACCTACGTCCTTGATTTGGCTGACCGCCTCCAGTCGACGTGCGAGTTAGCTAAGGAAGAACTGATCAAGGCGCGTGAAGTTCAAAAGGCTTATTATGATAAGAAGGCAAAGCTTCGGAAGTTTAGTCCAGGCGATAAATGCTTGGTATTACTCCCCACTGCCCAGAACAAGTTGTTGGCGCAGTGGAAGGGTCCATTCGATGTAGTAGAGCGCATTTCAGACCTCAACTACATAGTACAGATGGGGAATCTTCGTAAAAGGTTCCACATTAACATGTTGAAGGCTTATCATGAGTCAGACCCCGAGGAGACTGGCCTACGAGTAGCTGATGATAGTGACCAGCCACTGGAAGAAACTGGGGCAGCCGCGGTGATCCCAGCTGATGACCATGATGACGAGCCCTTAACCGCTCAGTCCCGTCAGGAAGAGACTGTCGGAGATGTTTTACTTAACCCTGACTTAGCAGTAGGAGACCAAAATGCCTTATGGTCACTGCTCTGTCAGTATGCTGATGTCTTCTCAGACCAACCTAGCTTGCAAAGGTTGCGTGTCATAAAATTGAGTTGACCAGCAATGCTCCTATAAAGGTTAAGCCATATCCGATTCCCATGCGACTACAGGGTGCAGTAGATAAGGAAATTGCTGACATGGAGACTGCAGGCATTATCGAAAAGTCCTCATCTCCTTACTGTAGTCCGATGGTAGTAGTCCGCAAGAAGGATGGTGGAGTCAGGATTTGTGGCGACTATAGAAGGCTCAATGCAATCACCAAAGTGGATGCTGAGCCAATGGGTGACCATATTGCCATCTTCTCCAAGCTGGCAGGGTCACGATATTTCACGAAGCTCGACCTAGCGAAGGGTTTCTTCCAGATTCCCCTTCATCCTGAGAGTCGTCAGTTCACTGCTTTTGCTACTCCTGGGGGGTTGTACCAGTATAAAGTCCTCCCATTTGGACTTACCAATTCCCCAGCAGTATTCAATCGTGCCATGAGACAAGTGCTCCATGGTTTTGTAGTAGAGATGTTCGTTGACGATGTCCTCGTTCATTCCGCCACGTTGGAGGAGCACCTCAGACTCTTGGAAATTGTCTTCAGTAGATTCCAGAGTTTCAACATGACTGTGAAGCCTAGCAAATGCAAGATTGCTCACAGTGAGGTAGAGTTCCTCGGTCATATTGTTGGCAACAATCACTGCAGGTGTCAGGGTGACAAGATCAGGAAGGTTAGAGAAGCCCCGAGACCCGTGACCAAGAAACAGGTTAGGGCATTTCTTGGCCTAGTGGGATATTATAGGAGCTTTATCCCCAACTTTGCTCTCATTGCCCAACCGTTGTACGAAGTGCTACGGAAATATGCTCCAAACACCATTGAATGGTGAGAAGCGCAAAAGAGATCTTTTGCCACCCTCAAGAATATGTTGTGCAAGGAGCCTATCTTGCAGTTGCCTGATTCCAGCAAACCTTTCATACTGCGCACTGATGCTTCACAAGATGGAGTAGGTGCCGTATTGATGCAGGAATCGGAAGGTGGAATCTTCCCAGTGGCATACCACAGCCGTAGGCTAAAACCCGCCGAGAGGAAATACAGTACTGTTGAGAAAGACCTCTTGGCTATGGCTGATGGTGTTAAAAAATATTATTATTTTTTATTTGGGGCATCATTTACTCTGGAAACTGACCATATGCCACTCACTAGTCTTAGCACGACCAAGACGGCTAATGCAAGATTGACACGCTGGACACTGTATTTACAGCAGTTTAACCTTGTTGTGAGATACATCAAGGGAAGTGATAACGTAGGTGCAGACCTGATGTCTTGCCTGATAACTGCTGACTAACATGGGCAGTTGTTGTATGCTGGATTCCGTGATAGGCATCCTCAGAGATTTGAGTAATCCAAGGACCAGCCTAGTTCCCAGTCAAAAGTGTAGACCTGATGTCACACTTGTTGGCCCCACAGGACACAGTATGTCCAGGGCCTGTACATACACGTGTACTGTAGGTTAAGGGGGAAGTGAGAACTCCGCAGAGGCGACTTGAGGCTATGGAAGACCCGAGTTTGCACAAGGATTCTCAGCTCCCCGATAATAATATAAGTACTGTAGGTTAAGGGGGAAGTTCGAGAGAGAACTCCGCAGAGGCGACTCGCGGCTATGGAAGACCCGAGTTTGCACAAGGATTCTCAGCTTCCCGGTACTAATATAAGTACTGTAGGTTAAGGGGGAAGTTTGAGAGAGAACTCCGCAGAGGCGACTCGAGGCTATGGAAGACCCGAGTTTGCACAAGGATTCTCAGCTCCCCGATACTAATATAAGTACTGTAGGTTAAGGAGGAAAAGAGAAGTCCGCAGAGGCGACTCGAGGCTATGGAAGACCCGAGTTTGCACAAGGATTCTCAGCTCCCCGATACTAATATAAGTACTGTAGGTTAAGGGGGAAGTGAGAACTCCGCAGAGGCGACTCGAGGGTATGGAAGACCCAAGTTTGCACAAGGATTCTCAGCTCCCCGATATTAATATAAGTACTGTAGCTTAAGGCACAGGTTGAGGACCCGTGTGCAGTTCGAGGCTATGGAAGACCCGAGTTTGCACAAGGATTCTCAACTTGCCGACACTAATCGTGTGCTATAATTAATGGCTACCTCGAATGTACGAAGCTTAGGCTGTCACTTGTATTTTTCAGCTAGAGCGTACTTTTTGTAGCATGTACTGATTGCTAGGCAGAGAAAGTAATTGTAACGTAATAAGAATTTTGTCTCAGTGACACTTTTGATGCTCCACCTTAATTGGTTTTGCAGGTATAGCAATGGGTGTAGCAGTTTTGATGTGCGGGCCAGCTGATCGTCTGCTGCACGCTGCCGCCTCTTCTCCTCTGCCTTCGTCGTTGCTACATTATTATTTACTGTGTCATTTTACACGTAGGTACAGTTACACTACAACTGTCACACCTACACCGTGTATTACATACACCACGCTACACAACAATTAGTTGTCAGTGTAAATGTAGCGAACTTTCGCTCAGTTTGACATGAGTACAGGATTTTCACCGTCGTCACGGAGTTTTTCCCTCAAGCTTGCTTCTATTAACGTGAATACGAGTTTTTTTTTTTTCGCTCACTGGCGACTGCGACTTTCTCCTGTAGCAGGATAGCACACACACCACAGTGTGAATCTTGTGTGAATGACTTAGCATGTGTACATATATATATATATATATATATATATATATATCCATAAATTTTTTCTCATAAGGAAAAAATTTAATTTTGTAGGGGCGTAATGTCACGAATCAAATTCGAGACATTTCCCTTTTGTGAAAAACACGAACTATTAGTGGAAAACTCACTGTGTATCTCTCAGTTAACTGTTTCTCTCTCCACTTCGGTGGTATACTTTTCAAAACATTCGTCACTGTTTCAAAAGTGACCGATTTAATGCACGTCACTAAGTGCTGTACTGAGTGATACTATTGTTTCTTTATTGTTCGCCCCTGCTTGCCTCGACCGTTAGAAAAATGCGGTCTAGTGCTCCCCTTTTTTCCCACGACTTACTTAGTCCAGTTGTTGCTGTGACGGAGAGAGGTCCTGTGCCAGCAGTGTGAGAGGTCAGCTAGTACCCAAACTCCACTTCACAGTTCTCAAGTGCTCCCACCCTTAGTTCAGCTTTGGGTGATACACAGCATTCATCGACCAGTATTTCCTTTTTGTATTTTCTTAGGTTTAAGAGTTTAGTTAAGGTGTTTTTCCTAGGCGTAAGGATTTAGCTCGAGTGAGTGAGTGAGTGCGATCTCATTAATTTGATTTTGAATTGTAACATTAAATTTATTTTGTAATCAATAAATTTAACAGTTCTTTTGCTTGAGCTTAATGTAATGTAAACTCTTGTTTCATTTCTCCGCACCTAAGCTTATTTCTCTTATAGCTCCTAGCTTGCATAAACGTTTACCTTTCATAACTGGTACTTAGGCCAGTCTTGTGTATTAAACTTAAAATCCGTTGTGCCTCCTAGGAGTTAAGCATCAGCAAGAACCTGATACTATTGTTAGTATTAGTTATTTATTGTCAGGGGTGAAGTAACTTTCTCCAGAGGCTACAGTACTAATAAACAGCAATTGAGTGATTAGTCTCTGCTGTGTACTGTCGAGAAAGTTTATAAATTCTCGTTCTTAGAGAATCGTTGCTTGATTTAGCACGACAATCATTGCCCCTGCTCTTCAATATTATTGAACATTATTATCAATTAAATAATATTTAGCATTTATTTTAAAAACCCCGTGATATTTTAAAAAACCCATGACATATATATATATATATATATATATATATATATATATATATATATATATACATATATATATATATATATATATATATATATATATACATATATATATATATATATATATATATATATATATATACACACACACATATAACCTCCGTGGTACAGTGGTAAAGTGTGCGTTTTCGTACACTGAAGATCGAGGGTTCGAGCCCCGCCAGGGTAATAAACTTTGGGAGTGTTCTTCAGGCCACGTACTGCATTGGCAAACACAAGGGGTACTGTGGTTGAACCAGTGTCGCTTACTATAAAGAATGGTTGCACCGAGTTGGCTTGCTTGGGCCGATTACACTTGCTTCACAGACTACACACACATCCAAAGCCACTTCGACACTACGATTACACTTACAAGCACTTCTCACCTTACATGCAATCTCTACTAGACAGCCTAAGGCAGTTGGTAGAGATCCTTTGGCTGTATCGTCCCCATTTCAGTCACGATAGGCCGGTCCTGCAGTTGACTCACAAACGGCTGATGAGATGAGATTATATATATATATATATATATATATATATATATATACACAGTATATACAGTAATCCCCGAATTCACATCCGGTCATGCTCCGTATTCGGGCGTTAGTCCTTGGGTGTGTTAGGTCCATATCTAGATTTATTTATTTGTCCATATCCGGCCATAACATTTACAGCATCGGCTGCCAGCTGGCTTACACAGTAAAATAAAAAGTCTGTTGGGTGGCTCACCAGCCTTTCTGTACATGCACAAGTAATAGACTGTAACCCACAAGCAGAGCAAACAAGGCTGTACAGCTCCCTACTGAATTGTCTAAGTACCCCAGACTCCTCGATCTCAGGAAACATACCAGCAGTATACAAGGAACAAAGATTGAAACCCACAAACTGAGTGAGAATGGCTGTCTGGCTCCCAACCGAATCGTCAAAGTCCCCCGGCCATCTGGATGAGTTGGAAACTTCCGGCCACGCACAGCCATCCACCTCCTTACCGAATGGGTAACCCCTTATCTGTGGGGATGGCTGGACTGTGCCGTGCCCCTCCCACGGGGATAGCAGGAAATCTAGACAATACAAGATTAATTAGCTACTTCCAAGTCAATGGAAGTATATATATATATATATATATATATATATATATATATATATATATATAAATATATATACATTATATATACATATATATATATATATATATATATATATATATATATATATATATATATTAGTATGAGAATAGGTCATAAGGGACATTGCAATGGATAATGAACAAGAAAAATTAACGACCAAGTGCACGTGGTTTAATGGCAGGTGATAAACTAGCTACTTCATGGCCAATGGCAGCATCAATTAGCCTTTTCCCTTATTTTTATATATATATTTTTTAGTATGAGAATAGGGCATAGGGCATATTTCAATGGAAAAAGTGAATGGAAAAAACCGACCGGGAGTTGTGTTGCACGGCCAGGCTGTAGCTAGGCAGAGGAGGGAGTGAGGGAGAGGAGGTGGGGGGATGAGGCAAACACAGAAAAAAGGCTAAATTGGTAACACTGGATGTGAGTACTAGCAGTATTAGTTGCGCTGCCTATAGCTACACACTAGGAGTCTTGATAGATGATACAAGACCTAACTTGAAAGCCCGGGTGATTTTAAAAATCTCTGGATTACAGAACTGACACCCCGCAGTAGGGTACTTATGTAACGAGCATCACGGTAGTGGCGGCCTGAGGGTAAAGGGTTAAAGTCGCATCGCTATCTGGATTACTTGGCCACTCCTTAGGCCCATGATGTACGGGGACCCAGTGTTTCTGCCACATTGCGACATTTGCCTGGGCAAGCAAAAAAGGCCCTTGCACTCATGGGTCAGTGTGCTGCGTTTTGCTTGCATGCTCATAGCCAAGCGTGGGTAGAGATGTGGCAATACCATACACTCACCAACAATACCACACCTCAGTTCCTGCCTTTGTCTCTCAATGTGTGAACATGCTTGGCTGAGGAAAAACAATGGTAGCTTCCATTGTTGCATTTGTGGTGGTGCCCTACCTTCTGCAAGCCTTAATCATCCTCTGTGGTGTTCTCGTGTGTGATGATGGCCCGACAAGCACCTGAGTAATGCAAGAGGAGGATTTTGACTCTGGAAAAGAAGCATGAGATATTGGGGTCAAGGTTGACATGGACTGGACAACTTCACGCATTCTGCATGAATATGGCTTGGCCCATTCAACCTTTTTTGATGTCAAGAAACCACAAGATAAGCTGACTTAGTACAGACAGGATTATGTTGATACCACTGACAAAGGCAACTGAAAGGTGATGTCCCAGCCCCATCACGCCAGCATTAAACAGTCGACTTTGGTTTGGTTCCGCCAGCAACAAGGTGTCGGCATGCTTGTATGTGGAACTGGGACCGTGTTGAAGGCTTCAGCCAAGAGGTTTGCATTCCTGCACAATGCATGTGCACTACTTCAAGGCATCCAAGGTTTAGCTCTTCCGGTTCAGACTACAGTGTAAACATACTGGACATAAGGCACATGGTGAGGCTTTGGATGCAGCAACAGAGGATGATGGGCCATTTTGTAAGAATGAGCATTACCTGATTGAGAAGGAGGGCCTTGTTGTCAGTCAAGTGTACAGTGTTGATGAAACTGGCCTGTTCTACCTCTCCTTGCCCACCAACACCCTGGCGGAAGAGATGGAGAAGGCTGTGCCTGGTCGGAAGTTGACCAAACAACGTGTCTTGCCATTGTCCTGTGCCAGTGCTAATGGGATGCAACACCTCAAGCCCATTATTGTTGGACATGCAAAACAGCCAGGTTGTCTCTATGGGTTGATGGATAACGTGTCTGTTGTGTGGTACCATTCTGTGAAGGCCTGGTTTACCACAATGATCTTCAGAGATTGTTTCCACATACACTTTGTCAAGGAGGCTATCTGTTATCAGACAGAGGAACTTGGTATTCCTCATGGCCAGTTGAAGGCTCTCCTGGTCCTCGACAATGCCCCTGCACATCCGTTGGTGAAGAATTTGGTTGCTGATAACGACCCTATCAGGTGCATGTTTTTGCCGCCTAATAAGACTGTTCTCATTCCACCGATGGACCAAGGTGTTATCTTGGCAGCCAAGCAACTGTACCATCAGAGGTTCATTTATGAGGTGATGGTAGTGCTTGAGGACGAGGAAATGGTCAACACACTTGGGGAGCAGACCTTGGAGAATCGGTGGTGTTACAATGTCCAATATGCAGTGTTCAACTGGGTCAATGCTTGGAAGGAAATCTCCATCACAACCTTGGAAAGTGGTTGATCTCATCTCTTTCAGAGATGTAAGGTCGTGCATGACTGCAAGATTTTATGTGGATGATTTTCACCTTTGACTATGAAATGCAGGTGAGGATGTGGATGTCGACAATGTGGGGGATTGGGTGGATGATAACGGCGGTGACCCAGGTTATCAGACGATGTCTGATGAGATTCCCTCTGTTGTCTCTGTGGAGCTGACAGAGGAAAGGGACCAGGAAGAGGACCTTGACTCTGGCCACCCCACCACTCCATCACTCCCTTGTTTTGGTTTGCCAATAATAAGCGTAGCTCAACAACATGTCTGCCTACAGACACGGCCGGGGCCACACTGACTCACAAGGGGTGCTGCTCACTCCTCCTAGTGGCAAAAGGCAAAACTACAAACGGTCGGCTTCCTCTGTTGAAATTATTGGAACTTTTGAGTAGGACCTCGTGTATGTGTGTGTGTGTGTGTGTATATATATATATATATATATACAGTAATCCCCGTACTATCCGGATGCCCACTTACTGGACACCTCACATACTGGACATTTTGGTCCCAGGATTCAATATTCCCAAAATTTGCCAAAAATCGCAAAAAATTCGAAAAAAATCCAACTTTTTTCCCCCCGTAATTTGAACTCGGCTTGTGCGGCATGGAGCAGCTGTGTTTTGGTGCGTAGTTCCGTCGCCATCCACTAGAGTGCCCTTGCATCATCCCTACTTACTGCCCATTTCTTTTTGTGAGTGCACATTCGTCATCATGGCCGCCCACGTGCTCGCTTTTGTGGTGGTGCCCTACCTGCTGCAGGCTCTGCTGCTGCTTTTCTGCCTCTTCTTCGTTTCTGTGATGATGGCCCCACCATCTGAGAAGAGGAAGAGAGTGGTTTTGACTCTGGAGAAGAAGAGGGAAATATTGGACAAGATGGACGCGGGATTGTCAACCTCACATATCCTCCGTGAATTCAACCTGGCCCAATCTACTTTGTTTGATATCAAGAGATTCCGCGACAAACTCATGCAGTACACGGCTGACTTCTTGTCAAAGAACAAACGCAATGTGGAGAGGAAGATGAAGTTCACTCACCGGTATGCTGAAGTCGACTGCTCCACGTTGATTTGTTATCGACGGCAATGTGCTGCTGGTGTGCTAGTGCGTGGCACGAAGTTGAAGGCTGCTGCTGAGAAGTTCACAAGGCTTCACGACATCCCAAGCTTCAAGGCATCTGAGGGTTGGCTCTTCACGTTCAAGTTATGACATGGCCTTACCAACCGAAAGGTCCATGGCAAAGCTTTGGACGCCAATGAAGATGGAGTAAAGGAGTTTCGGCACAAGGTGAAGGGCTTGATCGACAGGGAGGGCCTTATTCTCGGTCAAGTCTACAACAATGATGAAACTGGTTTATTCTATCGCTCTTTGCCAACGAACACTCTAGTAGAGGAGACGAAGAAGCATGTACCTGGCCGCAAGCTTTGCAAGCAACGGATATCTGCTTTGTGTTGTGCCAATGCTAACGGCATGCACTGGTTTAAGCCCATTATTGTTGGACGTGCAAAGCAGCCTCGGTGTCTTCATGGGGGGATGGATGTCCTTCCTGTCATTTGGTACCATTCTTTGTAGGCATGGTTCACTGCCCACATCTTCAAAGACTGGTTCCACCACCATTTCATCAAGGAGGTCATCAATTTAACAGACAAATACACTGGGAATCCCATGCGACCAGGTAAAGGCCCTCCTTCTCCTGGACAAAGCACCTGCTCACCCGTGTGACAAGGACTTGGTGGCTGAGAATGGGTGCATTAGGTGCATGTTTATGCCACCTAATATGACTGCTCTCATCCAACCAATGGACCAAGGAGTGATCGTGGCATCGAAGAGGCTGTACTGAAGGAAGTTCCTGGATGAGGCAATGGTAGTTCTCAAGGACGAGGACGAGCGCAGGGAGGGACAGGACATGCGAGGCCAGTGGACTTTGGAAAACCTTCGCCACTACAACATCAAATCTGCAATCTACAACTGGGCCAGTGCATGGAAGGAAGTCCCTGTCAAGACTCTAGAAAATGGTTGGTCTCGTCTGCTTCTCAGAACGGATGTGGAGCACGATTTCCTAGGTTTTGATGTGGATGACTTCCATGCACGTCTACGTGCGGATGGCGATGATGTTGATGTGGACGAAGTGCGTGAGTGGTTGGATGACGACGAGGGCGACCCTGGGTATCAGACCATGTCTGATATCGAGATCACATCTTCAGTTGCAGGTGTCAGTACCCAGCTTGAAGATTTCGACGAGGACGGCGACGATGATGCGGACTCTTCTCAGCGTGCCACTACTCCAGCCATCCCCAAGCTGAGCGCACTCCGGGAACGCGTAGAGTTCATTCTCGACTTCCTGGAACACCCGGACTGCAACAGGGAGATGGGGCCCTTGGGACTTGTGGAGGAAGTGTGCGATTTCAGGCAGCGCATCATTTTTAATCACTAAAATCATCATTCCTTGCGTCAATCAACCATTGACAGCTTTTTCAGGCCCTTGACCCTCGCTGTGCCCAGCCCTGGCTCCACACCATTGCCTCCCCTAGACAGGCCCTCATCTTCTGAGTCACAGCCTAGCACATCAGGCACGGTGGAGTCACCACTGGACATAAGTTTGAGCCTGTCTTCATAGTCGTTTGCAATAGGTAGTCCATCACCACGACCCAGCGACGCACCCCTAGGCCACCTGCATCAGCTACTCTCAGACTCTGACAGTGATTAACCCACCCCGTCCCGACCGATTTTCCATCACTGACTCCCCCCAATCATGATCAATTTTGGACATTTTTTTTTTGGCTCAAATCTCCACTTTTTGGTGAGAAACATTGAAAATTCATAGAGAAATCGCTCACCTGAGGTTTAAAATACTCAATACCTTACTGGGTGTTCTATCAGGCTGGCTCCAGAGAAAATGAGTTCAATGGGAGGGTAACTATTCCACACCACTCATAAATGATATTTATTTATTCATTTGATACAAATTTATATGCAGTACGAGAGTATGTTGGTTTTCACACAGTAATGTAGGCAATATAAGCATTGTTTCACTTACCAAACACATCAACATACCTGACCTTTTTTGGCGACATTACCTGATCATCATTTCTGACTTTCTTCCTCTAATGCTATGTAAACTTTGTCCTCCACATTGCCATCGATTGGGGAATCACTCTGGCCCTGAATTTCGTACCATGACACGACATGTCTTTACTCTGGTAACAGGTGAATTCCCAAGACAATGGTGTGCAAGGGGGGGGGGAGGTCATGCGGAGTAAGACATTGTCCCTGCCTGGCATCTTGTAAAGGAAGGTGTCCCGTGTATACATACCAAAACTCACGTGCGAAAATTGAAAATTTGGCAAATTAGGGACCTTGCAATTGATTCGCGTTATATACGTCAATGGGACTGGCAGTGACAAAACGTGTGGACATATATACACGTCAACGGGACGCAGCAGGTTAACCCGCGGCGTCCCGTCGATGTGAATTAACGTCCACACGTTTTGTCATTGCCAATCCCCTCGTCGTACGTAAACGCAAATCAATTGCAAGGTCCCTACTTTGCACAATTTTCAATTTTCGCGAGTGATTTTTGGCATGTATACACGGGACACCTTCCTCTACAAGATCCCAGGCAAGGATAATGCCTTACCCAGCATGACCTCCCCCCCCTTGCATGCCCTTTTCTCATCAATTCACCTGTTATCAGTGACCTGGCCAGTAAAGCCATGTCATGCCACGGTACGAAATTCAGGGCCAGAGTGATTCCCCAATCAATGACAATGTGGAAGACAAACATTAGAGGAAGAAACAGTCAGAAATGATGATCAGGTAATGTGGCAAAAAAGTCAGGAACGGTGATGAGTTAGTGAGTGAAACAATGCTTATAATGCCTATATTACTATTTGAAAACCAATATACTCTCATACTACATATAAATTTGTACCAAATAAATAAATAAATACCGTTTATGAGTGGTGTGGAATAGTTATCCTCCCATAGAACTCGTTTTCATTGCAGCCAGCCTGATAGAAAACCCTGTAAGGTAAGGAGGTACTCCTACCTCGATTGAGTATTTTAAATCTCAGGTGAGAGATTTCTCTATGAATTTTCGATGTTTCTCATCAAAAGCGGAGGTTTGAGCCAAAAAATTTTTTTTCCAAGAATGGTCGGGATTGGGGGGAGTCAGTGGTGGAAAAGTGGTCGGGATGGGGCGGGTTAAACAGCAAGAACTATCCACTAGGCCACACGGGAATGTACAGTGTTGTGCAGTCAAGAAAACAGTGCGTAGTGTTAAGAAATTAGAATTGTGAGAGCAAAGACTTAAGTGCAGAGTGCAACACTGATTTTATTGACGTTCAATGGTGCACAAATTAGACTAGAGTGTGTAGTGTTAAGAAAATGGATTTATGAGTGCAAAGACTTAAGTGCAGAGTGCAACACTTATTTCATTAAGGTGCAATGGAGCGCAAGTAAGACTAGAGTGCGCACTCTTAAGAGAATGGAATTCTGATTGCAAATGACTAAGTTCAGTGCAAGACTTCATGTACAGTTTACTGCAGGTGCTTCATGTACTCCTTTTTACTGTCAGAGTCTGAGAGGAGGTGGGTTATTCATCGAGATGGCCAGGGACTTGTAAGTACTCAGAATGTTTCATATTGTACTGTATTTTCCATACCTCTAAAACCTTATTTCACTCTTTCATGTCTCTTATTGGTGTGAATAGGGTCTTAGGTACTATGCATGTGCAGTAGGGAGGTGTTCTGGGGGGTTAGGCTAGGTTAGGGTCCATAAGTACCAGTTCAGGAGCTAGGGACTTGTAAGTACCCAGAATGTTTAATATTGTATAAACTCACCTCTAAAACCTCATTCTCTGGTTCTTTTGCATTTATTTCAGTCTTTTATGTCCCTTATTGGTGTGATTTGGGTCTTAAATAGGTGCAATGCATGTCCAGTAGGGAGTTGTTTAGGTGTTTTTCTGTGTCAGGGTAGGTTAGCGTCCATATGTACAAGTCCAGGAGGCTGGGGTCCTTTTTCCGGACGGGACCACTTTCCGGACATGCTTTTGGCTCTATTGCATCGGATAGTGGAGGTATTATATATATATATATATATATATATATATATATATATATATATATATATATCCAACAACTTCGCTATCCTCAGCCTACCCCTCCTCTCCCTTCTCTCCACTCCTCTCTCATAGTCTCCTAGTTTGTCTTTCACTCTCGTTTCTCTTGGCATGGCCAGACAAGGAACTTCTTATGCTCACCAGCTATAACACTTACATACTTTCTCATTTCGCAGTCTGTCTCTCACGATATAATTCCACGTACTTCTCTCAGACAATTCATTCCATTTCTCTCACCCTTGACATAAGTAATATGTATACAACCTAACTGGGATATTATTTTCATGTTTCCTGTACTTTACTCATGCCTCTTGACACAAGACACAATCGAAACACACAGAAAGCCTACTGGCTCTGAACATCCAGGAGAAGGATTCAGACATCCCTGGAACTCCTACAAATGCAGCCATTCATAACGAAACTTTTGTTTCTAGATTGGGTTTACCTCCATTGTTGATGGTGAATTTGTTGATTCAATTGAATCATAATCTGGGTCAGAATCGCTGCCACCACCTACACGGCCCATTTCTCAAATCTTCACTCGGTAATATGCAAGGGTCTCTGTAAGCCAACTGTCACACCTCACTTCCGCACGTCATCTCTCTCTCTCTCTCTCTCTCTCTCTCTCTAACTTATGAAATAAATAATTCACCAGTTTCCTTAAGTAAAAGTGTCTGCCCAACTTGTAGCATCAGCAATTACTGGTGCATATCCAGTGCACGTACAGTCACGGAAAGTTCCACATTACCCACCTACCGAAGCACTGGTGTGAGACGGTTGAATGTGAAGCAGCAGCCAGACCTCATATGTCTGGTAACTGTGAGTGTGAAGGAGGGGGAGGCGGGGGACTGTGGGCAGAGGAGGGTTTAGTGATAGGTTGGGAATCACGTGTAGGTGTCCAATGTATGATTTGGACGGTGTGTTGGAGTTAATTAGTAAGGATAGATGACAATATGATGCTAACATTAAAAAAAAAAAAAATTAAATGTCTGTAGTGTTGTCAGGAAAATTATGGATGTTTGCAGGGTTGGGACAGAGGTTTGATTGCTTTCATTCCTTCTCGACTTTAACCTGAGACGTTTCCCCAAGACATATTCATAATGACATATATGAATATTTTGTGTTGAAAACAAAACCACTATATTATCTATCTGTCTATCTATCTATCTATACTTCCCATGTATATTCTGTGTATAGGAAAACGAAAAACCTGTTAATCGCTCATATAAATATTATATTATTATTATTATTATTATTATTATTATTACACACTGCCCTTGACTCGAAGTTCGACAAGAATAATTACCAAAATAACAACGAAAATTTTTTCAGGCGGATGTTTAAAGTGAGACTCTGTCGTCCCACTCTAAACTTCCGCCTGCAAACATTTCCAGTGTTATTCTGGTAATTATTCATCTCGAACTTCGAGTCAAGAGTAGTGTGTAATAATAATAATAATAAAATATTTGTGAGCAATTAACAGGTTTTTCGGGTTCCTATAGACAGAATGGTTTGGAAAAGTCCTAATTATAAGATCAATCTCTGTAACTGTAATTTCTATCGAACATTACAAAACGAAGCCAAAGAAGCATACCTTTGACAGTAAACATGTATTGATACTGAGACGTGAGCAACTCTCCAAACTCTCCCCACCCCCGGCCACTCTCCCTCCCACTCACAGTTGCCAGACAAGTGGGTCTGGCTGCTGCATCGTGACTCTTCGTCGACCATAAATGCTCCGAACAGTGGGTAATGCAGAACTTTCCCTGACTGTACATGACATTTGTATAAAGTTAGGGATTTTCTTACAAGAACAATTTCCTAAATAAACCCGTCATATGGTTTTTGGAGTGTTCTGTGAAGTCTTATGTATATGTCGGCATTTTTCCTTAGAAAGAGGCAGCAGGGCCACCTTCTTCCTACTGACAGAGGAAAAAAGCACTGATATCCGACAGGTTTTTAAAGGATTAAATTAACTAAAGAAACAACACTAAAGCAAACCAAATCTCTACAGGTAAATGTTGTGCATGAATATGCATTCCGGTGATTCATACCCCTCTCCTAAGCCCTTTATTCCTTTATTTGCCCTTATTTTTAGTAATCATCTTAGTCTTACCATTCAGGAACTAGTATCACCTATTTTCCTGCACAGTGCCAGTACTGAGTAATTACTTATATATAACTGTAATGCTGTACTCACATTCGATACACAGGATACCAAGGAATGATGCTCCATGCCTACAAAACTATATTATCAGAGGAGACCGTGTCACAGAGACGTGTGTAGGCTTTTAACGCCGCACGGCATCAGGCATCAGCTGACGAAGCAAAACATTCCATGGGATGCACTGCAGGAGGCACAAGGAACGATGCAAATTTTAAATTTATATGCTTGTTTTGCTGTTTTTAGATTTCTGACTGAATTGGAGCAGGTAATTTGAATGTGAAAGTTGTTTATTTATCCTTACCAGTATTTTCTGAACTGATTACCCAAGAACATATGATTTAGCCTATGTACACAGTGACGTGGAAGTGATTTGTTTCTGGCCACCCTGTAAGGTATTAAGGCGTCAGGCAATAAAGTGATAGACATGCACAATTAGATACCTCTGCCATTTTTTTTTTCTACATAACCTCTAAATTTACTCTTTTTTCGCATACATTGCCTAACATTCCTCAGAATTTCCTTAAATATTCCACATCCTCAGAAATATCCTAATATTTCATCAAATATACTTATTTAAGGAAATTTCCTTAAAAATTACAGCCTCGCTCCACTGTCACTCCAGTCAGCTCGCCTGCATTTACACGTACTTGGTTGCTACTTCAGCACTTTTCTGCTGCTGGGACAGGAGGTATAGTAAGATTCCTAGGTAAAGTTAAGAATAAAATCTACAGTGTTCACTGTACAAAAAGCATCACGGTAAGTTGAAATTGTTCAGCATAATTATGCAAACAATTTGAAAACGTAATAACAATGCAAATAGCAGAAAAGGCACTTCAATGGCAGTTATGTGGCCCAAGTACTGGTTGGCATTAATGTCACTGGTAGTAGTGTCGAGATTTTTTTAACAGAACGTCACATCATAATATAGACATGATACAGCTGTGTACCACATTATGCATAAAGGCAGTCTGAACTGTGACGTCGTCACTAGGTGGGAAGTGCAAGGCCCCAACCCAGAGTAGAACTGGCCCTCTTTACCGCCCCATTGTCGGGCAAAAGTACCAGCCCACCAGCCATTGCCCAAATGCCCAAATAGTCAGTCCACCACTTGCGTTGAAACATCTGCATATAAACGAAGGGGACTATGAGTGACAGACAAGAGATCATTAATATGAATGAGGAACAGAGATGGAGGCAGGACACATCCTTGTGGCAACCGACATTATCTAAGTGGAAATTAAAATGTGCATCATCTACTTTTGCTCTTTTATCTCTGTTGCTGAGATATGAAGAGATAAGTGAATAACAGGGAACGGTGCCACAAAAGCCAAAAACATAAGAAATGTCAAGGGCTACTGCATGGGTTTCTCCATGTTGGTCGGTTGGCTGATGGACTGTATAAGTAATGAAATTTAATATATCAACAATGGATCTTTCGTGGCGAAAACCATGCTATCTGTCTATAATTAAGTTGTTGGATTTAAAATGTTTAACAACGTGGATAGTAATGATAATTTCAACTAATTTACTAAAAATGTGATAGCTATGGGTCTTTAATCAAAGAGCTCAGAGGAACCTCATTTCTTTGGAACTGGGTGGATGTTGTCTTCTTTCCAAGAATTAGGGAATGGATAGTATGAAGGCATAATCTGAATACTATACAGTAGTTTGTACAGGAGCAAGTTCTAGGGAATGCTGGTAATGACAGTTGGAGGAATTCCATCTGGATCCAAGGCTTAGTTGGTTGTTAAATTGTCTAGAGTTGATTTAACATATATAGTACCTTTAGAGGAACAATTTCGGAAGAGTCAGGGTCTAATACAGGAAGGTTCTGACTCCCTCTAAGGTAAAATTTCTGGCAAGCACACCGGCAAGAATTTTAACTTTTTACGAGAGTCATTTACAGTGTTTCCATCTGAAGATTTTAGTCGGGGAATGGGTGGTGGCCTTAAATTTGTTATTGAAAAAAACTGGCAATTGAACAAACTATTCTGAAGCATCGGTTTTGAGGTATGCTCTTTTGTTATGCTTTCACCATAGTTTTACATTAATGTGCAGATAAGGTTACACAATAAATGGTACCCTAGATATTCAGGCATGACATCCCGAGACGGTAGTTCACTGGAGGAATGGAGACATGGGAGAGGCATGAAGTTAGAGCAACGAAAATCACGATTGTTGACCTTGGCCATTGGTATATTATCTAAGCAGTATAATGCAGCCACACATAGGCTGGCCACAGAAATGGCAACCACAACATGCTATGCATCAGGAGCAGACAAAAGGGACTATCCTGGAACATTGTTAATCAATAGACCTCGTCTCTGATATAGTGCTGTAACCAATACAATGCGCCGAACCGATATATCGCCTATATTTGAATTCTTCCATTATTGCACGGACACCGTTTTTTTTTTTTATTCATTTTTTTTTTTACTATTGGTTTCGGGATATCAAATACAGATGGGCAAAACGCTAAAATGCCTTTATAAAGATTTCGTTCATTCTTTTGCTTCATTATCTGTGTAAGTGTTGTTTCCCTTACTCTTTATTTTTATTTTTATTTTTTTTTTGCTTAATAATGAACTCTTACTGAAAATCATTAAAGATTCAGAATAAGAGGTGAGACTAAAAGAGGGAAAAAAAATGAATGCCGAAAATAGTTAGGAGTGAGGTGTACTGTGTACTGATGTGTAAGTGATGGCCGTGTGGGTTTATGTAGGCTACACTTGCAGTCAAAAGATCTGTCCTGATCTCAGGCACAACATGCATCTCTACCAACTGAGGAGGGAGATGCGAGATGATGGAGGGGCAGGAGACGGAGGCAGAAGGAGGGATTCGGTGTCCAGATCAATGGGAAGATTAGTAATTAATACTGATATAAGCTCTGTATGATTCACCGATAAGGTTGCGCTGTGATAATGAAGACTTATAATAAAATTAATATGGTCAAGTATTCCATGAGACTGTGAGCATACGTGAATGTCAGCCTGGGTAAACTCGTAATGAATTTCAGCCTCTGCAGTTCAGTGGTGAAGGAAACAGAGAGCTCGAAGTAATTAGGTTAAGCAGATTACAGAACTATCCCAGACTACCACCAGCTTCGATCAAAGTATGTAGCTCTGGTTCTTGTTTTGTTGTATTCACCTGTTTCTCCATCCCTCTCTCTTACATCTCTAACCCCTTTCCAACCACTCTCACCCTTCCTGTCAACCTCCTACCTCATTTCTCTCTCTTACTTACCTCTCTCCGCCCGCTTTCACTCTTCCCACCTTACTCCTTCACCTGGAGGTCATGAATTTCGTATTTGGATCAGGTACTATAAAAAATACAAGGAAAGCTAACTGGTGATCTGAAGACCATTGGTAGTGGAAAGTTTCATTTTACCACGTATACCACTGAATTCATTGCATAAATATTATCTACAGGTAATCTGACCAGCTTTATTCGTAGCTTCTTGTTTATCAGAATAAGTACTCATTTTCCAAACCTTCCCTTATCCATTGTAGAATAAAATATTTACTGAATCAATACGAATGGTTTAATAAGCAATGCAAATTATTTTGGAACGCAAGAATGAGGCAATGGCAAGAGGGTAGAATCTCTTCATTATGCAGTGAAATGACATGAGTGGTTGTTTGAAACAGAGAGAGAGAGAGAGAGAGGGAGAGGGAGGAGGTTGTTTTGAATGTAGAAGAAAGCGACAGTGCAAGATGGCTTCACCAATGTTATCTTGCAATATAATCAACAGTGAGCTATGAATAGTCTGACTACATTACCAACTATTGCATTATTTCGCATTCGTTGTAGAAATGCCAGAGACGCGGAACGCAGTGGGTGAAGGGAAAGGTGCAAATGATCCCTCCGTGGCCGTATCATCGGGATGTCGGAAGTGGGAAAGTCATCAAAATAAATTGCCCTCCTCACAGGTGTCTCTGTCAGGACTATGAACCGATGGATTCGTCGGTGGCAAATGGAGGACTCAGTGAATACAAAGCCCAGCAGTGCAAAACCGCTAGTTCTCACTGGTCAAGATGTTGCCAGTATAGCGGGCATGGTAAATGAGCAGTCAAAGTGTTCTGCAGTTCAGGTCTAAAGCTTCCCTGCGATCCGTGGACGACGAGAAGACTCATTCATGAGATGGGCAATCACTGTTACAGGACGGCCAAGAAAGAAAAACTCTCAAGCCAGTGAAGAGAGTAGACTAGGTTTTGCTTTACAGTATTTGGGAGTAGACGTATGTTTTTTGGAACAGTAATATTTACTGATGAGAAATACTTCACGTGGGTGGTCGGAAGGTCTCGAACATGTTGTAGACCAGTAAACACACGGTATGAAATGAATAATATACAGAAGGGCAAAAGTGGTAGGGTGTTCCTATCATTTTGGGGATGGATGTGGGCCAATGGCCCTGGAGAATTAACAAAAATAGAAGGATGATTTACAGGGGAAAAATATATTGCTGTGTTAGAAAATGTTTTATTGCCATCCGTGCGAAATAAGGCAGTCCCACATTCTCATCCTATTAGACTCGTGCACAGTGGTAAAGAATTGGCTAAATCAGCACCCGGAAATGGAAGTCCTCGATTGGCCCTCAATGGGTTGTGAAATAATCCCAATCGATTGTATGTGTGTCATTAACCCGTCACGTCCCGAGGTTTTCCGCACCTCCGACATCCCCCAGTCCCGAGGTATTTTCGATTTTTTTTTTTTTGGCTAAAACCTTCGCTTTTGGTGAGAAACATCGAAAATTCATAGAGAAATTGCTCACCTGAGGTTTAAAGTGCCCAATCCAGGTAGGAGTTCCTCCTTACCTGAGTGGGTTTTCTGACATGCTGGCACCAAAGAAAACGAGTTCTATGGGAGGGTAACTATTTTATCCACTCATAAACGGTATTTATTTATTTACTTGGTACGAATGTATATGTAGTATGACAGTATATTGGTTTTCAAGCAGTAATAAAGGCATTATAAGCATTGTTTCACTCACTAACTAATCACCATACCTGACCTATTTTTGCCACACTACCTGATCATTATTTCTGGCTGTTTCTTCTTCTAATGCTATGTAAACATTGTCCTCCACATTGTCATCGATTGGGGAATCACTCTGGCCCTGAATAACTTTATTAGCCAGGTCACTGGTAACAGGTCCTTTGCCAAGACAATGGCATGAGGGGGGGAGGGGGGAGGTTATGCAGTGTAAGGCATTGTCCCTGCTTGGTTTCTTGTACAGGAATAGAGGAAGGTGTCCCGTGTATACATACGAAAAATCACGTGCGAAAATTGAAAATTGTGCAAATTAGGTACCTTGCAATTGCACGACGTACTGGTACGTCGCCGGGACTGGCAAATGCAAATCGTGGTGACGTACCCATACGTCGTCGGGACGGGGCGGGTTAATACTTTAGTGTTTGACTGATGTAAATTCATTTCTTTAACTCGCTTTATTTTTCTCTAATTAAAATTGGCCGCTACATTTTCCAACTTCATCCCGAGCACCTCCCGAAACTGATTGACATGATCAAGCTTTTAGCATAAAATTCTTCCTTAGCTGAAGAGACTCAAAATCACTGTGGCATACCAGTAAGTATGGTATGAATTATAACTTTATTAAAGACAGAAATGTATGACCATGATCACTGAAAAGTTTAATATCAAATGATAGCCAACGACCGGCCCCTCTGCAAAGAAAACAATGACTCACAGTTATGCAAACAATTTTTTAAAATATGAAATAAATACAAACTGCTTCTACGCTATGAGGACGGAGAAACATCATAGTACTAACAGTTATTCTCTAAATCCCCTTATATCTCGCGGAGTATAGTTACCTGTATCTCATGTCAGTAACCCATATTGAGATCATGGCGATATTGGTTACTCATTTTCCCATGGATGTGGACACTGAATTCCCCCCTCTGCCCCCGTCTCCTGCCATCACTGCACCTCGCATACCCCTCCTCCCGAAGCACCGTTGTTCGAACTTCAGTTGGTAGAGTTTCATGTGCCTGGGATCAGGACAGAGCTTTTGACCTCCAGTGTACACTACCTATACAGTGTAAACACGCTGTTGTCATAAGCGTGAATTGCCCACAATCTTTAGTTCTTCCTTTTTCAGCCGTAATGTTTACAGTCATGCTTCTCACTGCATTCAAAGTAAAGAAGTGTTTACTGAATGTAAGAAGAAACAAGACAGTGGGCAGGGGAAATAAGGGAACAGTCCAGTAACTCCGAGAGGATGGGATAAACGATTTTTGGCGACTTTGTTTAAGCTCAGCTACTACACCCCCCAAAAAAAAAAAATCCTTTAGCTGATAGAGAAATGTTATATATATATATATATATATATATATATATATATATATATATAAAGTTGAAACTTCGTATCCACCATTTATATGTATGTAACTCTTTAGTCTTGCAATAGGTGAGTCTTGAGTCTTGGTTAAATTTATTTTGGTAACTGAAGAGTAGGAGGAGTTAAAGATGAATACAGGGAGTTGATCTTGATTTATCTTCAAAGAAAAGTCTACGTTGAGTAGCGTGTGTAATATACAGGGACTTAATTTACTCTGTCTAGTCAGACCCCTCTTCTTACTTGATCTCCCCACTACCTGCCGGTTCTGTGGCTAGTCCCTTTCTGAGCTCTGATTCCTATATTCTCATTTAGCAGGGGTCGTGTCACGTGTACTATACTGTCATGGAAACTTCTAGAACACTGTATGTCTGTGTGTATGTACAGCTTCCGGTGCAGGACCAGCATTCCTTCACTTTAAGAGTTGCAAGCTAATTTCCTTTTGCTTGATTTTCTCTGATATACTACCTCTCTTACACCCTGACATGGTGCTTCTATCTATCTATCTATCTATAAGTGTATTATTATAATATGGAGTCCTGACATTGCTCGGTCACGCGAACTGGCAGTCCTCCAACAGCAGTCATCATTGATATATGCTAATCTATTTATACATAACACTCATGATAATATTGCACAGATATAATATGCATGTTAATATTGCAATTATCCAGTAATATTACATTTTAAACAAGTTGTATACATAATTGAACTAATACAATATGGTTAAATTGGTTATTGTATGACATTTTGTAAGATGTGTATGTATAACAGTAAAATGCATATATGCATAAAAAAAAGGTCAAAAATGAGCTCATGGTAAGAGCTATTAATATTTCATATACAGATAATGATACTGGTATACTTTCATATGTCATTCTTTAATATATATATATATATATATATATATATATATATATATATATATATATATATATATATATATATATATATATATATATATATATTAATGCTATATACAAAATATGTACTGTTCATTCAGGGGGGTTAACTCGAATGCTTACTCTACCCCCACTAAATACTGACTCCAAATTTACAATTCTTGCATGCATTCTGTGCATTGCGAACAGCACTACTGCAAATACAATACAGAGGATTATAAAGACAGTAGGTGCTGGGCTATACACAAAATATAGGTTGACCATAATCAAACTCAAATCTTCCCAGGGCTTCATTGTTTCATTGATCAGTTGCATAGTTTCAGACTTAGGTGAAGTCAACTTAATACTTGTGCTCATGTTTAAGTCCATATTAGGTAATGAGTGGAAATGTTTGTATGTATGATTGAGGATGGCGTAATGACTGATGGTGGATAAAGTGGACATGGATGGTGTAAATACTGCACAGTAGTCTGGTGTTATG
Source organism: Coenobita brevimanus (assembly GCF_032717465.1). Classification (NCBI taxonomy): domain Eukaryota; kingdom Metazoa; phylum Arthropoda; class Malacostraca; order Decapoda; family Coenobitidae; genus Coenobita; species Coenobita brevimanus. Next base: position 15,965,958 of record NC_136982.1, read on the forward strand.
TACAGTATATTCTTGATGCTGTGTATCATCTGGTACTAACACGGGTGGAGGTGAAAATATTCCTGTCATATCACTCAGCTAAAAAGAATTCATGTTGCTAAGGTATGGTGTTATGAAATACGTCTTTTGTTTATGTCCTAACGAAATAGATGAGTAAATGAGTTGTAATGAATGATAGGTAGTGAGTGTATAAGTGTAAATACAAAAATAAGCAAAGGAGGTGATTGTACCTAATTTAAAGCACTGAGAAGAAATGAGTAAGTATAAATACACCCACTTGATACAGATGGTAACTCGGAGAGGCGTGTCGAAGCAGCTGTCGATCTCGGAAGATCAATGCAGAGTTGAATGAAGATCTCCTCTCAATAATTCTAGGGCTGTGTTGATGGATAATGTTACTCAGGAAATTCCATGGCCTGATGAATGTAGTGGTTAACAGCTGTACTCACAGGCGAACCTCACCATAGAACGTCGAATTCCCACTCAATACTGTGAAAATAAATGAGTATGAGTAGAACCTATGTGAATAATGAGTAACGAGTAGTGGGTGAGAAGTCCCTGGTGTCAGTCACACGTTGATTGGCGTGGCGTCATCTCAGTGAACACGCATGGTGACGTCGTCTCAGCAACACATGGTGACGTCGGATTCCCACACTGGTAGCTTTGGTGCGTAACTGAGTAGTGATGAGTAACCTGAGTGAGGAAAGGTGGGTAAGATGTGTTATAAATCTGGCTCTGGTGTTTTGCAGCGTCATCTTGACATGCGTCAGCCGTGGAGGTATGGGGGCGGTAGGAGAATGCTGGGGATCTAGTGCTTGTTGCTTTGTTCTTGCTTTTCGTTTACTTTTTTTTTTTTATTCTTCTTGCTGCTGCTTGAAGTTGCGTGAAGAAGATTATAGAGTTGTCTTGTAGACTTGTTATTTGTAGTTAAACGTAGAGCTTGTTGATCCTCACTCGTAACTCGTCGTTGCTACTGTATTCTCGTGGACTCATAGGCTTGTAGCTTGTATTTTGTAGCAATTCACTGTAGATTTGAAGACAAGGTTCGTATTTCTGCTGCCAACATTTATTGTTGGAACTTCGTAGCCACCATTTATATATATGTAACTCTTTAGTCTTGCAATAGGTGAGTCTTGAGTCTTGGTTAAAGTTATTTTGGTAATTGAAGAGCAGGAGGAGTTAAAGATGAATACAGGGAGTTAATCTTGATTTATAACCTTCAAAGAAAAGTCTACGTTGAGCAGCGTGTGTATTATTTATCTATCTATTGCCAGACGCCTCAACCCCGTTTGGGGTGGCCACAAACAAATCGCCTCCACGTCGTCCTGTCCCCCGCCATTTCACTGCCCTGCTCCCAACTCACACCCCCCTCTCTCATATACCTCTCCACCCCATCCCTCCATCTCATCCTCAGCCTCCCCCTCCCTCTTCCCCCCTCCACCTCACTCACATACCCTCTCTTCATCAGTCTTTCACCCTCCATCCTCTCCACATGGCCAAACCACCTCAGCGTGTTCCTCATAACACTTCCTATCAGATCCACATCCACACCACAACGCTCCTTTATATCCTCATTCATCAGCCTGTCTCTCCATGTGACTCCACAGGCTCCTCTTAAATAACTCATTTCCACTGTTTTCACTCTTGACTTGTATTCGTCCAACAACGTCCAAGCTTCACTTCCATACGTTAGAGTTGGTATCACAATAGTGTCATGTAGTAACTTTTTCACTTCCATGCTCACTTCCCTGTTTCTTATCACTGCTTTCAAAGAACCAGCAACCTTTCTTCCCTGCTGCACCCTTTCAAGCACTTCACCCTCCAAACCTCCATCCTTACTCATCACACTACCCAAGTACTTAAACGTACTCACATTTTCCAATTCCTCACCATCCAACCTTGCTCTACATTCACTGACTTCACCTCTCTCAAAGACCATCACTTTACTCTTCCCAACATTCACCTTTAGATTCCGTTTCTTGCACACTCTCCCAAACTCATCCACCAAGCCTTGCAGCTCCCCTTATCTTCACTCAACAACACAGTATCATCTGCAAACAACAGTACAGGGAGTTTCCAAACACTATCCTCTCTCACCAGGGCCACTCCAACATCCACTACCCTACCTTGTACCTCTTTTATTACCCCATCCATGAACAGATTGAACAACCATGGAGACATGACATGTCCCTGTTTCAACCCAACCTCCAAAGAGAAAAATTCACTTAGTTTACCATCCACACGCACTGCAGCCTTAGCACCATCATACATACTCTTCACAGCATTCAGCAACTTTCCATCTACTCCATATATTCTTAACCCTTCCACAATCCTTGTCTGTCCACCCTGTCATATGCTTTCTTCAAATCCATGAAAGCCGCATACAACTTCTTTCCCATCTCTAGAAACTTTTCCACTAAAGATCTAAGAATGAATATCTGATCTACACAACCTCTTCCCTTCCTAAAGCCTCCCTGTTCTTCTCCAACTAATTCCTCTGTTCTTTCTCTAACTCTGTTAATAAGTATCCTACCATACACTTTTCCTATTATACTAAGAAGACAAATGCCCCTATGATTACCACACATTTCTTTTTCCCTTTTTCCTTTGTACAAGGGAATAATTATAACAGACTTCCAATCCTCCGGGACTCTACCTTCCTCCCAGGCCAATCTGCACATCTTCCACATCCATTCTACTATTATCTCTCCCCCATGCTTCAGCATTTTACCACACACTCCATCAATTCCTGGGGCTTTCCCCAATTGTACATGGACTTAATTTACTCTGTCTAGTCGGACCCCTCTTCTTACTTGATCTCCCCACTACCTGCCGGTTCTGTGGCTAGCCCCTTTCTGGGCTCTGATTCCAATATTCTCATTTAGCAGGGGTCGTGTCACGTGTACTATACTGTCGTGGAAACTTCTAGAACACTGTATGTCTGTGTGTATGTACAGCTTCCGGTGCAGGACCAGCATTCCTTCACTTTAAGAGTTGCAAGCTAATTTCCTTTTGCTTGATTCTCGCTGATACACTATCTCTCTTACACCCTGGCTTGGTGCTTCTATCTATCTGTCTATCTATGAGTGTATTTATATAATATGGACTCCTGACACAATATATATATATGTATATATATATATATATATATATATATATATATATATATATATATATATATATATATATATATATATATATGGGGGGAGAATGTGTCCCTGTAGATTTACCATCAGGATTTCAGTTTAGTCTTAATGACTCCGTATTGTTACTGGATGCATTACTGGGAGCTTAGATGCTACACCCACAGAGTGTAGTTGATCTCAAACTCTCATTCAGTCGTTCAGGGGACATGTAGAAAATTTCATTTGTGTGTGTTGCCCAATGTCACGACTACACTGTGTACACACAGAAAAGTCTCTTCAGCGGATGTGGCAACAAGATAGCTGCCGTATGCTGGTTCATGAGATTCCAACACGTTTGACTCATGATATAAAAGCAACAAACATCTGCTAGCTTATTTTTTTTATTTATTTATTGTTTTTTTAATGTTTCCGACTCTGGGCATAGGCTTCACAGCCTGCTACCAAGGCCCAGTAGTCCTCCTTCATGCCATTCACCTCTACATAGCACTATCTCCTCCGTGGTAAATAAGATGTCTCCCAACGTGATGTAGGTGTAGAGATGAATAGAAGACAATCTAAACAGTAAAACAACATCGATATGATAACTGAATGATAAGAAAACTACATAACAATATACTATGCTAATAATATGAGTATACTAGTTAACAGGGAGAATATTTAACGAAATTAATATACATACATAAGAGAATGACACAATACTGAAACATGCTACAGTGATGAATAATAAAATTTCATAACAGCTGGTCATGTAGGAAATCACAATGGTGTCGCGAGAGAATAAAGTCCCGTAATAACTAGATAATGTTTACAAAATAAGTTGGGTGTTCACATTTCTTTACAAAAATCAACACTACAACATATAGCAGAGGTGGTGTGCTTTGCTCATTTAGTCATAGTCCCACTCATATATCTCCCGCTTCAACGTCCTGCTGCAATTTTTCTCGTCACTTTCACATTTAACACGTTTCACTTCTTTCACATTTAACTAGCTTCACTGTCTTCCTTGTTTCTTATGTAACCTAATTTCAGAGTTATTTTTCTATACGTTTAACACAGCAATGGACACAAAAGAATCACTGATAATGCAAAACAAAAAACCTACTATGGTGAATGCAATAATAGAATATCCGTATAAAATGAGGGCTCAAAAGGAAAAAAAGTCATGAAGGAAGTGAGATATCTGGACTATAGTTTCCTTACAAGGAACAGCTGTGTTGGGAAAGATATTAAATGAAAACACAGGACAAAGGTAAAGAGTTTGAACAGCAGACAAACACGAATGTACAGTAAGAAATCAGACGGGCCATATGACCATGAGACAGAATAAAGCATTCAGTGTACAGAAATGCAGTACCAAGAGAATCATTGTGAGATAGAAGGAAAGGAATTAGTTGGAAGGGATCATGGATGACTGCGGAACGCACTGGAATATGATAGTCGTGTAAAGAAGGATAGCTTCTAGTACAGTATTGTACAAATCTGGACTTGAAAAAGAAAAAAAATAATATTAAGATAAACAAAAAAAATTAAGATTAAAGTTAGTGCGAGCCCATTGCAAAATTAAGTGAAATTCTGACACCGGGACAAGGTCTATGGTAACATGATAACTGATAAATTCTCTACTTGCAACATAAATTATTGGAAGGTTTTATACATACAGTATTTCTGTAATAACATTAATCTTACCATTTTACTAAGTCATTCAAAACTTTGTACAGTTGCATACCTATTTCATTCACATATGCAACAATACTACCTAGTAACAGTGACAATACTACCAGGCAACACAGGTTTAACAATACATGTAACAATACTACCTACTAACAGAGGTATACCAATATATGTAACAATACTACCCAATAACAGGGATGTAACAATAAATGTAACGATACTACCTAGCAAGACAGAAGTAATAATATATGTACCAATACTGGCCATTAACGGAGTTGACTAAATATCCCTATCACCCAGAGATAACCAAGGACAGTAGTGCCAGCAAGGCTCTCTGCTTTCTCTACAAAATCATACTCATAAAAGAAATACAGATTAATGTTCAAATCACCTAAGTGGTACTGACAAGAGCAGAAGTAAGTAACAGTGGGGCACGTTGCTGAGCAAAGCGTTTGTCTGTATTGCAAAGCTTTTGTCTGTATTCATTAACAAGGAGAGCAGGCGATGAAGGGGTAGCAAGGGCAGAAGGAGGAGGAAGAGAAGAGGAAGCATAAGGAGAATATGCATCATTATCCTGATTTTCCCCCCACTCGAAATACCTGGGCGTTCCCTTAACCCAACGCCTCCCGGCCGATTTTTCACAAATAACCCCCCAGACCCAGCAGATTTTCAAAAACCTTTTTGGGGGGCTCAAACCTCCACTTTTTATGAGAAACATTGGAAAATACCCCCAAAAGTGCTCACCTGAGCTTATAAGTGAGTTTTGCAGGTGTCCCTTCCAACACCTGGTACCATCTTCTCTGGAGCCGCGTTGCTGCTTTGAAGTTTTCTGTGGTAGCGGTAACTATTGCAAACCACTCAAGTAAGTAGATATTTGTTCATTTGGTATGGATTTATATGTAGTACAAGAATATACTGGTTTTTACACAATAATATAGGCAATAGCATTGTTTCACTCACCGAATACTGCACCTTCCTTGGCGACATTACCTCCTCATCGCTTCTGCTCGAGTCTTCCTCTGGCACCATGTAATCTTTGTCCTCCACAACGTCATCGATTGGGGAATCACTTTTGCCTCGAATTTCATCGCTGGAGAGACTGTGGTGTGACATGTCTTTACTGGCCAGGTTGCTGCGAACAGGTGAGTTACCGAGACAATGGTGTGCGGGGGGGGGGGGGGTCATGCAGGGTCAGGCAGTGTCGCCACCTGGCGGGAGGGAGAGGAAGGTCTCCTACATATACCCACTAAAAATTACCCACACAACTTGAAAAATGTGTAAATGACAGACCTCGCAATTGCAGAATGTACCGGTATGTTGACAGGTGTCAGTGTGAAAAAAAGTTCTGACATACCCATAAGCTGACAGGACGCAGCAGGTTATGATCATCTGCATGGACCCACTTACTCACAGGTGGCAAAAAAGTCCTTCATATCAAATTTATTACCGTTACGAGATATCACGCAGTGTGGGCCTGCAAATTTGTCATCTAATTTAGGACTAGGTTTATACAAACGAGCAAATGTCAAGTCTCCAGTGTTAGTGTTGGTAGGCAATACAAACTTATGCTGGTGATGTAGCATATCCTCCTCTGACAAGGCCAGATTAGCTTTTATATACTGGTATATTTTATGGAAGTCTGTCATATTCACTTTCGCACAATAGTCCAAATTATAGAGTGAACTAGGTTTTGAAAATGGCATTCAATAGGGCAAATTTTTTTTCGAATCCATACAAGACAAAGAATGGAGTTTTGCCCATAGATTTACTGATGGAACTATTGACTGAGGCAGCAACTTGGGGTATCCACCCATCCCAGTAGGTGCTTTGAGAACCTAAGTACCTCAAGCATTCCAATACTTCATGATTTTGACTTCTAATCAGGTCTTTGGAAGCTGGATACGTGGGTATGTCATCACATTTGTTGATGTTATACTACTTACAAGTCTGAACGAGAAGACTATTGTTATCCCGCCGCTTCCTGGCAGATTTTTCACCACTGAACCATCCCCCCCCCCCCCCCGAATCCTGGCAGATTTTTTTATTGGCTCAAACCTTCGCTTTTTGTGAGAAACAATGACAGTTCAGAGAGAAAATGCTCACCTGAGCCTAGAAGTGGTCTAAACAGGTGACCCATCTGTACTGTGTTCTCTGGAGCCACGCTGTTGCTGTCACGTTTTCCATGGTAGGGGTAAGTATTGCAAATCACTCAGAATACTTAAATATTTATTAATTTGGTACAAATATACGTGTAGTACAAGAATGTATTGGTTTTCACACAAATATGTGAGTGATATAAGCATTGTTTCATTCAGCAACCACATGAAAATTGCCAAATTCTTGCACATATAACTCACTATGACTGTTGTTTCAACTTACATTCTGTTTTTCCACTTTCATTATATGTTTGCACTAACATTATACCAGTTTCCACCTGATATAACTGTTATCACATTTATAGGCCTTACTATTATAATGAGCATCATATTATCTCATATTCACAGGCCTTAGTATTATAGTGAGTGTCATATTACTGCATATTGACAAGCCTTACTATTATCATGAGCGTCATATCATTGCAAGCACACACAGTATTAGTAATACACTAAGGTGTGGTATTCTTACGCAGTCCTACTTTGCAGTTGACATACTGATACCTCGTGTCTTTTCTCTGAGTGGTTGCTATTACTTTTGATTGGCTGCATACATGACAGTGGCACTGAGGTCTAGGACGGTTCGGTTGAGGAGGGATAGTGGTGGGGAAGTGGCGTCCTGAGAGAAGGGGAGTTTGGGCGGCAGTGGCGTGGCAGGGGAGGTGGTGGGGCCTGTCCTTTGCATACTACGCGATAATTTCCTTAGACAGCTCCCTCACAAACCCCTCGAAGGTCTTGGAGGTTCCCATAGTCAAGGCGTGAAGGTAGTGGGCGTTCGGGACCTTGATGTTGAGCAAGTGGAAGAACAGCTTTTTCTGCCACTTCATCGTGGTCCTGGCACATTCCACACTAGAAATCATGGAGTCAGAATGGTCTACTTGCCTCATATTGACATTACAGTCCAGTATCAACTCCGGTTTCCAAACGTGGAGCCTCCACTTGCTGCGGTAATCCACAGAGTCGGTGCGGTGCACCAGGGGGCAGTGTATCATCGACAAGAGAAAAACTTCCATTGTGGTTCCATATGGTGGCAAGGATGTTGTTCGCCTAGAAGAAAACCACCTCATTCTTGTCAAGTTTCCTCCCAGCCTTAACCATACGTCAACGGTTTTTCTTGACTGTGCCACAGATTCCCGTGTCGTGAAGGTGGAAGTACTGAGAGAGAAGGGGGCTAGTGTACAAGTTGTTGAGGTACAGGACGTGACCACAATGAAGGTGCTCCACTATCATTGTCTTTACCATGGCCCCAGAGAGTCCAATACTTCGATCTTCTGATATGTCTGTCTGTGCACGGGTGTACAAGACCATGTCCTGCACATAACCAGTTTTACAGTCACATATAACAAAGATCTTGAACCCAAAACGGTGTATCTTGCTGGGTATGTACTGATGAAAAGAAATGTTGCCTCTCCACAACACGAGACTCATCTATGACAAGGTCTCTGTAAGGATAGAAGGATGAGCAGAACTTTTCCCGCGGGTGATCAAATACCATCCTTATTCTCCTCGTTCTATTGGTGTTATTTGCATTAGCAGGGTCGTTGGCATCGTAAAAGTGGAGGTGGCCAAGAAATTGCTGAAATCTATTCTGGCCCATTACTTTCCCAAACAAAGGTGTGCTGGTCATGGGGTCCATAGACCAGTATCCAGGAATTTGTCTTTTCTGTACAATACCTATCAAAAGAACCAGGGTAAAAAAGATGAACATCTCACCTGCGGTAACTGGGTAGTCATATTGCTGGGAGTGCATGCATGTTGTGCTTTCACGTTCACTTTCACGGCGTGGCTGCTTGCAAATGTATTGGTTTGCTCCACAATCTGCTCCACAAACTCCTCACCAAAGTATAGGTGGAAGAAATCCACTATGTTGGAGCCTGCATGGAGTCCAGGAACAGTACAGCCAGATCGCCACTCCTCTGTGAACTGGTGAATGATAGGCGGGAAGTCACTTCCATCTTCCTAATCCCATGACACACCAACGTCCCCATCATCTTCATAGGGGTGGGGAGGAGAGGGTGGTGGGGGTAGTTGGGGAAGTGGAGAGTGGTGCCATTCCCCATTTGCATTCCTCTTCCCTAGCCCTTTTCCTTTCCCCTTTCCCATCCTTTTGTTTCCTTTCCCCACATCACTGGGCTGTGGATAGGAAGCATGGGAATCTTGCGGGGAGAAAGAGATGCTAGGATGCAGCTGCTCCTCACCTGCTCGCTCCCCAGGTGCATCATGTGCTCGCCTGGGAGCTGCCTCCCTGTCACCACCACTTTCCCTTTCACTGCTCACTCCTGCCACACCACTTGCGCCTTCCCCAGACAAAACAGGAACACCACACCTTATTTTCCTTCTTGCTACCCTTTCAGCTCTCCACGGCAAAATCCTTTCCCTCCCCCACCACGAGGTTACACCACGTCCTTACGTCACCGTCCTCGTCCTCGTCCTCTTCAGACCCTTCGTTTAGGGTCTGGAGAGAGGTGAGTGCATGTGGTGGAGGTCCAGGCTGGCCTTCCCTACCCTTATGGTACGCCACTTACCGCCGCTTCCTTGGCAATGGTACCTCCTCATCACTGCTGGTTGTTTCAACATCAGGCAGCTCGTATTCCTTGTCTTCCACATCATCATCGACTGGGGAATCTCTGTCACCTGTGAAGGCATCAAGGGTGGCTTGAATGTCGTTGTCAGCGAGACCTCGCTGTCTGTGCGGGGTCACTGTTAACAGGTGAGTGACTGAGACAAGGGCGCACACGGGTCAAGCGGGGGTTGGGGATTGTCCCTACCTGGCGCAGGTAGGGACACTCCCCACTTATCACAAACACTGCACAAGATAGAATTCCTTCCCACGCCCTTGTGGCAAATTGCACATGGCCACTCTCCCTCTTCTTTGACAGTACAGCCACCAACCCTAGATATCATAACTTTTGTTTTATTTGCATTTACTCTTAAGCTCTTGTGCCCCATACCATCTCTCCAGTTCCTAAATCTTTCCTCTGCCTCCCTTTCATTCTCTGCAATCAACACCAAATCATCAGCATAAAACATCTCCCACTGGAGTCCATTTTTGAAGTAACGTGAGAGGGATCAAAGTATCATGATAAACAAGGGACTCAAAACTGACCCATGATGCACACCAACATTCACAGAAAACTCATCACTCAAATCTCCATTCACTCCTACCTGGATGCAAACATCCACATACATGGCCATAACCACCATAACCATCCACTCCTCCATCCAAAACTGTCTCATTGCCCACTTCACCACCTCTCTAGAGACTCTGTTAAAGGCCTTCTCCAAATCGCAAAAACAAAGTACAGTTCCCTTTTTCTTTCCTATATATTTTTCCTGAAGCTGTCGAACAATGAATATGGCATCGGTGGAATAAACCCAAACTACATCTCATCAATATTCACTCTTTCTCTAATCATACCCTCTAGAACTCGCTCCATTACCTTCACTATCTGATCTAAAAGCTTTATGCCTCTATAATTTCCTCTTTCCAGGGCATCACCCTTCCTCTTGTACACAGTTACTATAAGAAACAAAATTTTGAGAGACAAAAAGATGGTAAAAATAATGAACATATTGAAGGATGTATCAGAGGATATCCATGATAAAGGCATAGAGGAACACAAAAGCCTAGGGAAATATGAAAGAAATGAGGCAAGGCGCGCTGAAAGTAACCTACCTTCCAAAGTGTGAACATAGTGGAGAAAATATTAAAAAATGCAAACAAGCTCATGTAAATAGAGGAATTTAAAAAAAGTATGGATTAAAAAAATGCCTAACTAAAGATGAATTGGGAATACTAAAGAAGAAGAGGGAGGAAATAAAAACAAAGAACGAAGAAAGATCAGAAGAAGAGAAGAGTAAATTTTTGTACAAAGTAACTGGATTACATGTATGAAAGTGGTACATAGCCAACAGAGAAAAAAAAGGAGGCAGTAGACTTAAACTATGGCAAGTATGTAAACAAGATGATTAAGTTGATGTACTCAAATGTAGATGGAATGGTGTCTAAATTATTAGAGATCTGTACCAAAGAAAAGCAACCACATATTATTTTCCTAACTGAAACAAAATTATCCCCAAAGATATCAAACGATACCCTAAACTTTGAGGAATACAACACTGTATATGGAGAAGGGACAGAACTGAAGAAAAAAATCTACAAGTCAAAGAACTAGAACTAGATATACCCTCACATGTAGAACTGATTCCAGTAGAGATTAACACATCTGAAGGGAAAGTAATTGTGGTAAATATATACATGCCACCCAAAACAAATACTTGGGAAAGAGGTGAATATGAAGACCTGGCAGAAAGTACGATTCAGAGTTTAAGAGCATTACTACATAGAATGGAAGAGGAATCTAAAAGAATTATAACAACTGAAGATTTCAATACAAATATAAGTTCGAATACTCACGATGTAAGAAGCCATGAAAGCTGTTGGAATCAAAAATTCCTCGATCTTGTGCAGGAGTTTTTCCCAACACAACATGTAAAGGAAAACACCAGATAAAATAGGACCTGATGATCCATCAGTACTAGATCTTATATTTTCTAGGCAAGAAAATGAGATTGTCAATGTAATGTAGCATCCTTCATTCAGTAAAGGCAACCATGCAGTATTAAATAGCAACTTCAGGACTGCATATGCCATAGTTAACAGTAATGAGTGTTACAAAAAGATCCTAGATTACAAAAAGAGCAACTACCATGACGTAAAGAAATACTTCTTAGAAAAAGATTGAGAAGAAGAGCTTAGATCACAACATTTAAATTAGAGAGAGAGAGAGAGAGAGAGAGAGAGAGAGAAACTTCTGAATTTTATGAAATAGGAGTTCAAAATTACATTCCTCAGCACAAAGAAATAGAAATGAGAGTAAAGAAATAGTTTAATACAGAATGTAAAAAATAGAAAGAAAAAAGAGATTTGCTGTGGAAAAGATACAGAAGTCACCATAGTGAGAGGGCATATAACAACTACAACAGGCAAGAAATGAATATACAAGGATAAAGAGGGAAGCTCATAGAGAGTTTCAGGAAGACATTATAACTACGAGTAGTGATCAACCAAAGCTCTTTTACAGCTACATCCGAAGCAAAACCAAAGTTAAAGATAAAATATGGTCCATTACGGACAAGGGGATCATCTGTACACAAGAGAAAGATATTTGTGAAGCACTAAATAAAAATTTTCAATCAGTTTTTTTAAGAAGAAAATAATTTTGAAAGAGATGATACGAAACATGCATGATCACACATATTACCAGACATACAAATATCAGAAAAAGAAATACAGGAAGAGTTAAGCAAAGTAGACAAAGGAAAAGCATAATTATGGTCCTGACGAAATTTCACGTTGGGTGCTACATGAATGTGCAGAAGAGTTAAGCAGACCATTATATTTAATATTCAAGTAATCCTTAGGTCAAGGTAAACTACCTGGTATTTGGAAGAAAGCAAACATTGTTCCCCTATTCAAGAAAGGCAATAGACAGAATCCACTCAGCTACTGACCAATATCTCTGACCAGTGATGCAAGTAAGATACGGGAAAAGCTGATAAGGAAAGTTTGGATATACCATCTAGAACACAGTATGATAACAGAAAGGCAGTTCAGTTTTAGAAAAATCATGTGTGATAACAGAAAAGCAGTTCAGTTTAGGAAAAATCTTTCAAGCTACTATTAAGCTACTCGGACAGAGTTACAGAAACAATACAGAAAAGAGACAGATGGGTGGACAGTATCTGTATAGATTTCAAGAATGAATTTGACAGAGTACCTCATCAGAGACTTTTATGGAAACTGTACCATCAAGGAGGAATCCAAGGCAACCTGCACCGTTGGATGCAGGATTTTCTCAGAATAAGGGAAATGAGAACAGTACTAAGGGGAAATATTGTTGGATGCAGGATTTTCTCAGGAAAAGGGAAAGGAGAACAGCACTAAGGGGAAATTACTCATCATGGAAAGAAATGAATAACAGAGTTTCACAGGGTTCACTGCTGGCACCAGTTATGTTCTTAATATATACAAATGATCATAGACAGTAACACTGGAAATGGAAACTATCTAAATATGTTTGCTAATGATGCAAATATGCAAAGGAAAATTACTAACACAGATTCTTGTACAGAACTACTAGAAGAATTAAATAAACCTCATGAATGGGGCAATAAATGGCAAATGGAATTTAATGTGGACAAGTGTCATGTAATTAAGTTTAGCAAAAAAAAAATTGGGATTATAAGTTAGGAAGTTCAGCACTACACATATCAGGGAGAAGGATCTAGGACCGATTTTCAATAGCAGACTATCTCCGGCTGACCACATCACAGAGTGTCTCCTGCTCATCACATCATTGAGAAGGTACATAACATGTATATACTGCTTGCTAATATGAGAATAGCATTCACCTATGTACAGTAAATGAAGACTTGCTGATAAAGATAACATCATTCATCAGACCAGACCAACCCTGGAATACGCATCAGTAGTCTGGAATCCTCATTAAAAAAAAAAAAATAAAAAAAATAAGATTGGAAAAGTACACAGGGCAGCTACAAGTTAAGCACCAAGGTTAAGGGATCTAAGCTACGAAAAAAGACTTGAAAACCTGAATCTACCAACACTACAGGAGAGAAGGAAAAGAGGAGACATGATCATGCTATACAAATGTATCTCAGGGAAAGTGAATATACTGTAGACATAAATGAATACGAGGAGTAGACGGTAGCATCAGTCGAGCAGGACAGTACTCTCCAGGTGGATGGAAAGCTGATGACAGGGAGAGCTGGAGCTCCCGTTTCATCAGCCCTCGGGACTAGTTCCTGACCATCCCCCTTTCCTGAACTTTTTCAGTGTTTCAGTAACACAGAGAGTAGGCCAGCATGCTCTCTAATACATGTTTCTCTAACTGTCAACACCAAACTACATGCACAGTACACACTACACTTTCTTTTCAAAACTGAAAATTTTGAAATGGCGCATGTTAATGATGCCTCGGAGTCCCCAGGGACGGGGTCCATAAATGCCCCCACCATCCGCCCCTCTCCCGGTGACGACTCTAAGAGCTGCCTGGAACCACTATCTGACTCACTTCTTCATTTCTGCAACATTCGCGGCCTTTCCTCTAACTTTCTCTCTGTTGAACATCACCTCTCCTTCTCTAAACCTCACCTCTTCCTTACCGAGACTCAGCTGTCTGAGGCAACTGACAGCAAACCCTTTTCTCTATCCTCCTACTTTCTCTATATTCATTTCAAAGCCAAAGGTGGCTGTTGTGTATATGTATGCAAGGACTTATATTGCACTCGTGTTCATGAACTTGATTCTTCTGAAATCTCTACTCTATGGCTTCGGGTCTCCTGTCATTCTCTGACTAAATATATCTGCGCCGGTTACTTATCTCCTAATTCAACTTACTATCAAAAATTCATTGACTATTATACTTCTACAATGGAACACATTCTGTCCACTTCTCCATTCTCTGAAATCTCCATTCTAGGAGATTTCAATGTTCACCACCACTTTTGGCTCTCCTCTCCTTTCACTGATCCACCTGGTGAACAGGCCTACATCTCTTCTATCCTTAATGACCTAGAGCAGATTGTACAGCACCCTACTCGTATCCCTGACCGCCTTGGAGAGAGCTCCAACATACCTGACCTTTTCCTTACACCTAATCCTTCTGCTTACACTGTTAATCTTTCCTATCCATTGGGCTCCTCTGATCACAGCCTTATTACCTTAACCTGTCCTATCACTCCGGTACAGCCTGTGGACCCTCCAAAGAAACGTCGACTGTGGCACTTTGGAGCTGCAGACTGGGAGGCCCTCAGGCAGTTCTTCTTCGATTATCCCTGGAATGATTATTGATTCCATGGCCAGGAACCATCTGAGTGTACCTTGCGCTTTATGAATGTTATTCTCTCGGGCATGGAAGCATACATTCCTTTCTCAAATCCTTTGACTAACGCAAGAAAGCTTTGGTTTATTCACTCTTGTCCTAATGCTGTCCGCAACAAGGAGAGGGCCTATAAAAGGTACCAGAGCCAACCCACCCCTGAATCACATTTTTTTGTTTCTGCCCAGAATCGTTCTGCTAGAAATAATTTCATCCGTACTAAATGCTCTCACTCTCAAAACTCAAAGTCTTCCCGCTCCTTCTGGCACCTTGCCTAAAACCTTTCTAACAACTTTACCTCATCATCCTTCCCTCCTCTTTTCTACTCTGATGGCTCTATAGCTATTGCTTCTACAGATAAAACGTATCTCTTCGCTCACACTTTCTCCTGGAATTCTACCTTAGATGATTCCGGTGCTGTTCCTCCATCAAATCCCCCCTCTGACTTCCTCATGGCTAACATTAAAATTTCTTCAGCTGATGTACAATCTGCCATTACTGGCCTCAGTACTAACAAGGCATATGGGCCTGATGGGGTCCCTCCTGTTGTCCTCAAGAACTGTGCTTGTGTGCTTACACTCTGCCTAGGTAAACTCTTTTGCCTTTGTCTTTCAACTTGTACCTCTCCTTCTTGCTGGAAGTTTGCTCTCATTCAGCCAGTCCCAAAGAAGGGTGACCATTCCCAACCTTCTAATTATCGTCCAATTGCCTTAACATCCCATGTTTCAAAAGTTTTCGAATCTATTCTTAAGAGAAAATTTTTAAAGCATCTTTCCTATCACAACCTTCTTTCTGATCATCAATATGGGTTCCGTCAGGGACGCTTCACTGGTAATCTTCTCACCTACCTTTCAGACTCCTGGTCATCCTCCTTTCGGGACTTTGGCGTAAGCTTTTCCATTGCACTTAACAATCCAAAGGCTTTCGATCGAGTCTGACATAAATCTTTAGTTTCCAAACTCCCCTCTCATGGTTTCTATCCTTTTATCTGTTCCTTCATCTCTAGCTTTCTTTCTGGTCATACTATAGCCGCTGTTGTAGACGGCCATCGTTCTTCTCCTAGATCTATCAATAGTGGTGTTCCTCAGGGCTCTGTCCTATCACCAACTCTGTTTCTTTTTATTCATCAATGATCTTCTAAGTTGTACATCTAACCTTATCCACTTGTACGCTGACGATTCCACCCTTCATCTTTCCATTCAGTTCCCGCAACGTCCATCTCAGCAGTTACTTCAACAAACAAGGGATGAGGCTATGGGACACCTAATGTCTGTCTTGGTTCGTATCTCTGAGTGGGGTAAAAATAATCATGTTTTTAATGCATCAAAGACTCAGTTTTTACACCTATCAACCCGACAGAATCTTCAACAGGAGTACCCACTAATGTTTAATAATATCCAGCTCAAGCCTGCATCATCCTTGAACATGCGAGGGGTTTCATTCATTCGGGATTTATCTTGGAAAGATCATATTACATCTCTTGTAAAATCAGCTTCTAAGAGATTAGGTGTGCTAAGCCGACCCCATACCTTCTTTATTCCTGCACAGTTGTTGACTTTAAACATGGGTTTTATTCGCCCCTTTGTAAAGTACACCTCTCATGTGTGGGGAGGTTCCCCACATACAGCTCTTCTCAGTAGGATGGAGTCAAAGGCTTTTCGTCTTATTAACTCTCCTCCTCTTACCGGCTCCCTTCAACCTCTGTCTCTTCACCGAACTATTGCATCTTTATCTCTTTTCTATCACTACTTCCATGGTCACTGCTCCTCTGAACTGTCTGCTTGCATCCCTCCACCTCTACGATGGGCGCGTAGCACCCGCCTAGCAACAAATTCTCATCCCTTTTCTGTCCAACTCTCTAATGCAAGAGTTAACCGTTACTCCCAGTCCTTCATTTATGCAACAGGTCAACTATAGAACTATCTCCCTCTGTCTGTATTTCCTACTTCCTACGATCTCCAGTCTTTCAAACGCAGTATGTCCAGGCATCTTGAAATGAACAGATATTGAATTTGGCTCACTTTTGTATTTTCTTTTTTTCTTGGAAGGAATTGTTTGCGAGCTCCTAGCCTTTGGTTCCTTTTAATCGCTTTAAAAAAAATATAGCAACAGGACACTGCAAAAAACTGCATAAAAAAAAGAGGCGATAAAGACGTAAAGAAATTTAGTTCCTAAATTGGGCAAATGATCAGTGGAATGCGCTACCGAATGAAATAGTGTGTGCCAAAACTATTAATAAATTTAAGAGTATGTATGACAAAAATGGTGTATTACACGGGACAGTACAAGCTTCACTCATTCCTGTAAAGATACAATTAGGTAATAACAATGAGGTAGGTAAGAACACGCATGCTTGGGTCACATGCACTGCAGGTGGTGAAGACTGTCAAAATGCAAAGAGTTATGGTTGACTCAAAATTTGCCTGAAGGCTTCATACGTCAAACACAGTCGAGGCAAACCCCTACCATGAGTACATGGTATAAATAAGGATGTCCCTTGGTTCCCAACATTTCCAAGCAAGAAGCGGTGCCAAGGCACAGCAAACCCGTCCCCAGCAATCATTTTAGTGCTGACGTATAAACACAACAGGATACGGTATGTAGTCAAAGATTTCATAAATCAATTTTGGAGTAAATAGGATGAAAATTAACGATTTTATGCCCAGCTGAAATTTTCGCTCCGACCCATCTGACATTTACCCCCCTACCGCTAACTGGGGGGGTGATCTGCCTTATGTAATGAGGCATGTTACGTGATGCAGATTTGAAAGATGCACCTTTGGGTGTTGGTTCCATATATATATATATATATATATATATATATATATATATATATATATATATATATATATATATATATATATATATATATATATATATATATATATATATATATATTACATTTTGGGGGCCTATAGCTTGGGCTTTGGCCCACTTTCGCCTCAAATTTTATCAGATGATCAAAAGGTCATAGCCCATTATCCCCGTAATTTTAGTCGAAGTCGCACCAGAAGTTTTCACATAAAGTTTTTAACAGACACACAGACAGACAGACAATCAAACAGACAAACAGAGTGAAAACAATACCCGTCCCCGAGCCTCTCCTCGGCGGGGACGGGTAATCAGGGATACGAGTATATGCACTGAGGTGTCGTATGAGCTTGATGTGTCCCAAAGCTCCATTTTCTTATCCCTAAACCAACGGATGCATCCCCAGCTGTCACACACTGTTGCCCTTTTGGGTGCATCGTACATGTCCAATTATAAAGTGTTAAATGCCCTGAGTCTCACCACTCTGCCTCAGCGGTATTAACGAGACACACATCTGATTGGTGAGAGGCATATCACTCTCCCGCGTCATAGACAACTTCTCCCACTTACACTTCAACCTCCACCTACGGCCGCCAGACGCAACAATAAAATTCATCTTGCAAAAACAACTGATCGCTACAGAAACAGTGCTATTCCAATCATAGTCAGCTATATCGTGCTAAATAAATATAAGAAACAAGGAAAAGTAGCGTGAAAGGAACTGATCATTGAACATTTTAAGAACAGCAGTGTCACAAACGAATTAATAATACTCTTTCTTTCTGTCCAAACATGCTGTAGTGACATTAAGAATGTACTGGGAAACTTTTAGTTATTCTTTACTCCTTTATTTCCATTATGTTGTCCATGTCCTTCTTATTCAAGGCATTTTCATATAGGTTTAATACTTTTATATAATGAGCTGTTTTTACCGTTCTTTTTTATATCAACACGACGCTCTTAATAATCGTCAAACATTCACATCACATAAATACTCTGAATATTTATGTACAGTATTCAGGTTTCGCCTGCAGGTTATGAATAAACCGTGTATTATTATTATAACTATTATTATTATAATTATTATTATTATTATTATTATTATTATTATTATTATTTGTAGTAGTAATAGTAGTAGTAGTAGTATTCATTATTATTGGTGATGTTTATTATTATTATTATTATTATTATTATTGTCTCTCTCTCTCTCTCTCTCTCTCTCTCTCTCTCTCTCTCTCTCTCTCTCTCTCGAATAACCCGTGTGGTAGCAGTAGCAGCAGTAGTAGTAGCAGTACTAGTAGCAACTGTTGTCACACACACCACAAAGCCAGTCAGGAGACAGGACGTGTGTGCTGGGCATTCCCCAGGTCCTGTCCTCCCCACTTACTGTTTTTTAATCAGCCCATACACCACTGACCGGGCTAATGTATGGCCCGGCCTGCACTATATGTGCAGGGAAACTTCAAACGAACGAAGCAACTGTTGTAAAAGTAGTATTAGTAATGATATTGTCATTAGTAGTAGTAGTAATAGTATTGTTGCTGTTGTTGTAGCTATTGTAATTGTTATTATTATTATTATTGTTATTATTATTTACTCTCTCTCTCTGTTAGTTGTTCTTTACATGTAAGTTACACGCTTCCCGGTGTGTCGTTGGTATCTTTTTTTTTTCTTTTTTTCCACGCTGCCTTCTTTATATTTTTTTTTAGTTCTTCCGTATTCACTTCTGCAATGATGTATATTTTTATCGTTTCCCTTTCCATATTATTATTCTCAGTTTACTGGAAACTTAATAGAGAAGACTTTACCAAGGAACAGTCGTCCAGCATATTACCACTATGCCGGGAATCGAACCTGAGATTGCTGCCTGGCTATCACCTGAGGTTCGATTCCCGGCATAGTGGTAATATACTGGATTACTGGAGACTTAATAACCTAACTGTTAGGTATAATTCAGACCTTCTTTATGGGCTATCTTTCCCTAATTGAGAAAATTGTTTAACAGTAATAAGAAGAAACAAGAAACGGTGACAAGGCACAACCCGTTTCTGGCAGTCATTGAAGTGCTGACGTATAAACACGACAGGATTATCTAGTAAGAGATGTCGCCAACCAAATTTGGAGTAAATCGGGTGAAAATTTACGATTTTATGTCCAGTTAAAA
The DNA here is from genome assembly GCF_032717465.1 of Coenobita brevimanus. Lineage (NCBI taxonomy): Eukaryota > Metazoa > Arthropoda > Malacostraca > Decapoda > Coenobitidae > Coenobita > Coenobita brevimanus. Next base: position 15,985,807 of record NC_136982.1, read on the forward strand.
TTTTAGGTCCGACCTACCTGACATTGACCTCCCTACCACTAACTAGGGGGGGGGTGACCCCCCTGATGTAATGAGGCATGTTATAGGATGAAGATTTAAAGATGCACCTTTAGGTTTTGGTTTCATGTCAATATGACGAATCTAAAATAAGTTAAGGAGATTTTTATTTATTTATTATTATTCTTTTACATTTTTCATGCCTTGGCCCAATTTGGCCCAGAATTTAATCAGGTGATCTGAAAGTCATAGCCCATCATCCCTCTTAGTCAAAATGGCACCAGTAGTTTCCGCATTAAAGTTGTTAGCAGACAGACCGACAGACAGACAGAGAGACAGACAAACCAACTGATATTATTATTATTATTATTATTATTATATCCCACTGACCGGAGTGTATCTTTTCGCCTACTCATTTTTTCATCTTATGTATATATATATATATATTCTTTTCGCCTACTCATTTTTTCATCTTATATATATATATATATATATATATATATATATATATATATATATATATATATATATATATATACGAATATGGAGCCTCTGTGGTACAGTGGTAGACTGTGCGTTTCGTACACGGGTGAACCAGGGTTCGCGCCCCGCCAGGGTAATAAACTTTGGGAGTGTTCACCCGGCCACGTACTGCATTGGCGGACACAAGGGGTTCTGTGGTTGAACCAGTGTCTCTTACTATAAAGTATGCTTGCACCCAGTTGGCTTGCGCGGGCCAATTACACTTGGTTCACAGACAACACACACATCCAAAGCCACTCCAACACTCTTACAAGCACTTCTCACCCTACATACAATCTCTACCAGACAGCCTAAGCCACTTGATAGAGATATATTGGCTGTATCGTCCCGACTTCGGTCGGGATAGGCCGGTCCTGCTGTCCATACTCAAACGGCTGATGATGATATATATATATATATATATATATATATATATATATATATATATATATATATATATCTCTTAACTGCCATCACTAATTATTCGAATTCTCGCCTGTCGATATTTAGTACTCATTTCCCAATGCAAGTTAGTTTTGAAACTATTAAATGTATCTTTTCATTTTCTTTTTTAAAATTTTCGTTTGCTTTTCATAATCGTCATTATTTTTGTCTTTTATTCTTCTATTAAGCATAACCACTTCATGTGTTACTGTAATTTTTGTTTTCTGGTGATTTTTCTTAATGATTTCATCCAAACCCTGTATGGAGAAAATTAATTTATATATATTATATGTAATCCCATCAGTTCGAAGAGTGTCTCCAAAGCTGGATAAAATCATACGGTATTAGCGTAGTATATGAGACAGTCCGTCATCGTATTAGTGTTGATTCATTCCATTGTTATTCTCTTATTTATTTATTTTTGTATCCCTTCAATTCTTATGATCTTCCTTAAGTACATCATTCGGATGATGCATTTTTTTTCCCCTCATGTCGCCTTCAGACGATTTTATTCAACAGCTATTTACAACTTTACTATGGAACTCCTTCAGTTCAAAAAATCTCTTGATAGGTGAACATAATCGTCCTGTAGTAGCAAGAATATAATCGACAGTGCATTATCAAAGTGAAGAGTTTCATTTTATTCGTTCCTACCTTTCCTTCTCCTGATTTTCACTGCTTTCCCCATTCATTTCCCTTCCTCTGCTCGCATATCCCCTTTATCTTAGCATCTTTCCGTATTTTTTTTCCAGATGAGGATATGCAGTGAAACTCGAGAACACTGGTCCCACTAACTTTTGGTCGACCCAGCTATAGCACTGTACCCCAGCTAACGCCAATCTCTTATGTTCACATTGAGTATAGGAGCCTGCAAGAAGTAAATCATTCCATTATATTGCCATGTTTCCTTTCCTGCTGTCATTCATTCCTTACTTCATTTTGCTTTTTCTGTTCCCTAAATATGCGTCTCCTTTCATTATCCTTGTAATATATCTCCATCTGATGTATTGTTATTATACCAGTGTTCTCTATCCTTTATGAAGTTTCCGTTTCGCACCCACATTTATCATCGTTATATACATCTCTCTCATCTTCTCTCCTTTCCCGCTGTTCCCTCCATCGATTTTCCTCCTCTCTATTGTCTTTTTCCCCTTCCTTCCTCCATTTTCTCGTCGCCGTTCATTCTTCCTCCCCCTCCCTTCTTCTTCCTTTCTGGATTTCTTTTTCATCCTTCTTCGGCCATTCTCTATGGCTTTCCTTTCATAACCATATTTTACAAGATTATTTTCTATTTCTCTCTCTCTCTCTCTCTCTCTCTCTCTCTCTCTCTCTCTCTCTCTCTCTCTCAACATTCTCTTCAGTAAGACGATACATGCCGCATTTCTTTGAAATTCTAGACGATTTTGTACCTTCCACAAAACTTTTCGAACTAAAGCTTAAAGGGGACAGACATAGCTTTCTCTGACGCCTTCACTACAAAACGTTCCCCGTAAGATGAGTAATAAGGTAACAGGAGTTTGATTCCACTAGCTAACATCCTTTTGTCATCACAGTTTCCCCCTTACACGCATGGATCACCTTTCATATTTCTTCTCTATTGTCTTCTTCCTTTTCTTCAGCTTCATTTTCTTATTTTACCTTCTGCCTTTCTTCAATAACTCATTTCTTTGCTCTTCCTATTTCTCCTTAATTTTCAGTAACTCTTTATCTTCGTATTCTTAATTCTTATACACGTCTCTTCACCTAAATTTGTGTCGTGTTTCTTCTTGGTATCTTATTAATTGTCAATAACCCTCTACATTCAGTCTCTCACTTCTGATTTTCTTCAATAACAGCTTTTTAAACGTTCAGTGTCTTTTTATTTTCCCATTCGCTACCTAATTTCGTTCTCTGTCTGTCTGTCTGTCTGTCTGTCTGTCTGTCTCTCTCTCTCTCTCTCTCTCTCTCTCTCTCTCTCTCTCTCTCTTCAGTAACCTTCTTCGTTCAGTTTCTTATTGACTGTGGTTTCTCACATTTCCCTTTTCCCCTCTTCTCTCTCTGACACTTATTTGACCTTTGCTTTTTTCTAGTTTCTCACTTCGTTCTTTCATTAATGTCTTTACGTTGAGTTTTCTTTTTTTCTTTTTGGCGGGGGGAGAGGCTTGCTTCGTCTTCCCCAGTCCTCCTTTAAGTTTTCTTTCGTCTCTAAATGTTCTTTGATCTTCACTTTCTTTAACTTTCTTCGCTTCTCCGTCACTCCATCATTCTCCCGTCCTGTTTCCCTCCCTCTCCTAGTATGTTATATTTTCTCAGTGCCAGTATTTCTCTATCGGTACTCCTCCATTGTCCTCCTGAATAATTTTTGTTGAATCTCTCTCTCTCTCTCTCTCTCTCTCTCTCTCTCTCTCATACCAACCATATGCTTCAGCGTCTACACTCGTCCACCCACACCCACCCACTCAATCACCCTCTCCACACCAACTCGTCAGTGCACTCACTCACGCACACTTTAACATCACTCGCTACTGCTTTCATCCACAGTCACCCATATCGTCACAAGCCTCACATAGACACCGTGATTCAGCAACCCGCACAGTCCTATACCCAATCTTACCCTCTTCAGCCCACGCACCCAACCACATACTCGTACTTTGCCTCTCGAACACTGACACTGATAAATAAGCTCTCGTTTTGTTTTTTCATCCAATCACTCACTGTTGCCAGAACGCTACACACACACACACACACACACACACACACACACACACACACACACACACACACACACACACACACACACACACACACACACACACATACACACACACACACACACACACACACACACACACACACACACACACACACACACGCGCGCGCGCGCAATGTATGAAATATAATATATATATATATATATATATATTTATATATATATATATATATATATATATATATATTCAATTAAGTGCTTCATGTGTGTAACATATATCAGGACACGTGTGTGTGTGTGTGTGTGTGTGAGTGTGTGTGTGTGTGTGGGTGTGGGTGGGTGGGTGGGTGTGAATGAATGTTATCACGTGTGAACATGATATTATATGCGTTTGTATGTGTTTGACTCTCAGCCAGTGTTCTCAAGTGACTCCATGTGAAAACTAGGTGAATGTACTGTATCATATGCATGAAGACAATGACGTACCGTATATACAGTATGTGTGCAGTCGTGTGAATGATGCGTGTGATCGAGAATCCTTGTGACCCAGATCCTGCGGAATTCGTTATGCCTTTGAACTGGGCACGGAAATCATTTGACCCGTGACCGTGTAAGTTTATGAGTACTGTATATGTATGTGGTGACAAATACACCCCAACCCAACTGTCACGAATTCGCGCGAGCGTATTTATAAATTCGTGACATGGTACCTAAGTGGGAAAACCATGAACTCTACTGGAATTCCCACTGGGCATCACTCAGTTCAACCGTCCTCGTATTTACTCCGATCGGGTGGTTTTCAGAACATTTCTCACTGTTTCACAAGTGATCATTCTTATGCACGATATTAGTGCCTTCACTGAGTGATTTATTGTGAGCGTATATCGCTCACTTTCTTTCCGTTGACCGTTGAAGTTCACACGGCCATCCCTCGCCCTCTTTCATAGTTTGAAGTTAGTCAGGTTTAGATTGTCGCGAGAGTAGGATCGTTGTGCCCAGCGTAAGGCAACGCCGCCTTTGTACAGCGAGTTCCTGAATCTCCACCTAGACGGTGAATTGGCGAAGAGAGTTTAGCGAATTGCAGCATCTGATGTCCTGCACAGGTGACCAGTCTATTCGCTCGGCACCCCTCCACTGACCAGTATTTCTTTCGTATTTTTCCTAGGTTTTAGCGTGTTAGCTTTTGAATGAGCAAGTGAGTGTATTCTTGTTATTTTGAATTCATTTTTGAGATTCATGGAACGTAAATTTATTTCATTGTAATTAATAAATTTACAGTTCTTTTTCTTTGAGCTTAATGTAAACTCGTGTTTTATTTCTCCATGCTAAGCTTATTTTAGTTGCCACTCCTAGTTTGCACAAACTCTTTACATTATTCATTACTGGTACTTAGGCCAGTTCTCTTGTATCAATCTTAAATCCTTTGTGGCAGCCAGGAGTTAATGCATCGGCAAGAACCTGTTTATCATTAATAGCATTAGTTACTGATTGTCAGGGATGGAGTCATTTTCTCAAGAGGCTAACAGTACTAACAAACAGCACACGTGAGTAATTAGTTTCTGCTGTGTACTATTGAGAAAGTTTATAAATTCTCGTCCTTAGAGAATCGGCGATGTAAGTCGGAATAAAGTAAAACTTACTGTTTGATTTTCACAAGTCAATTCCTTGTCTCTATTTTCAAGCAACATTTAAGCATTTTTAATTCATAAATTCACATCCCCCCCGTGACATCTGGCGACCTCATTCCAGGATATTAACTCCTAGCTCTAAAGTTATTAACGAGATAATACTCACTCACTCACACTTAGGTATTTATCATTAAAGTCTATAGGCACTGTCTTACTGGTAAGTATTGATTCATTTCTATTAATTGACATAATAGTATTCACAGTCATTTTTTTTTTCTTTCCTTACCAGTTTAACTAGATAAAACTGGTCACCAACAACCTGTGCCTATATTCATTATTCTTGATTATTGGCATTTCTCTGCACAATGGCAGTCAGTACTTAGTCTTTAGTTCACTCGGTCTTAGTTGAGTTAGCATCATGACTACTAATATCTATGTACAGGAAGCCAAAGATATGGGGCTTAGCTACCCTGAAAAAATCAAGGAATACGTACTCTCTCGGGTTAGTTACGAGCAGCAACGTGAGAATGATGCTCCTGAAGAGCATCGAATTCAGCGTGAGGAATGCAAGAGAGAACGTGAACATGAGCAAAATCAACGCGGACTCGAATTAGAACATAGCGAGAGAGAACGTGAACATGAGCAAAAACAATGCGGACTCGAATTAGAACAAAGCGAGAGAGAACGTGAACATGAGCAAAAACAACGCGAACTCGAGTTAGAACAACGCGAAAGATAACGTGAATATGAATGAGAACAACGAGAGAGAGAACGAGAACACGAACGTGCCGAGCGCGAGGCACGTGAGAAACATGAACTTGAGATCCTGAAGCTCAAGCGAGACTCCTTGGCTTCAGACACATCTTGTGCAGCTAACCCAAGCTCCACGAGCGCTCTCCCTGCACATGTTCTGGTGACCCCACACATCAAGCTTCCTCCATACAAGGAAGGCGAGTGAATCGAGCCATTTATAGCTCGTTTTGAAGACATGGCTCAGCTGTTCCAGCTGGATGAGGCAGCTAAATGGCTTCAGTTTCTTAGTCTGTTTGAGGGCCCTGCCTTCGATATTCTCCACAGAATTTGTGGAAACAATCTCACGTATGAAATGATGAAGGCCGCACTCGTCAAAAAGTACAGTCTCACAGTTGACGACGCCAAGAGTGTTTATGAGGGCGTGTTTACAAGAAAAAGAGACTGCCCTTCAGTTTCTTGATCGGCTTACTGCTTACTTAGATGAGTGGATGGAGAAAGATGAAACGCCTTCCACACGCGAGGGGATAATTGACCTTATGCTGTGCATGCAGCTAGAAAAGTTGTGGCCACCTGAGTTTATGGCTCAGCTTAAGATATGCCAGGTAAGGGATGCCAGCCAAATGGTGGAGAAGGCTGATGCATTCTTCACTGCGTATGGGTATCAGACTCATAAACAACACACTTGGAACAGGAAAGCTGACAAATCTGGGAAACCGTCTCAGACTGAACCCCAGCAACAAGGCCGTTCTCAGAATAATGGCCAAGGTCCAAACAAACTGCAGAAGAAGGACCAGGGGCAAAACACTCAGAAACCTAAGTGGAAGCAGTACAACAAGTACCCTAACCAGCAGCAGCAGCAGCCACGGAATCAAAGGTCAGGACAATCCTTTTCAGCACCAGCCCAAGTGAATCGGAGGCAGGAGGCAAACGCAGCCTTCATTCCTCAACAGGAGCACGGTGGTGTCGTCCCAATCAGTACGGGTACTTCCCCACAGTTCACTGCTCCCCCAGTGACAGTGAACCCTCCTCCACAGATGGTCAATGCTCCATCTCCCCAGATGGTGAGTACGACCCCTCAGGTATCAGATTCTCAGGGCACCATGTTTGCCGCATCATTTATTCAGCAACCTCATCAGTGGCTGGCTGCTTCCTCCACAGGCCCTCCCACAGGTAACAGTGCCTTCCTTGTTCAGCCAGGGTTTGTGGGAGGCATTCCTGTGAAGGTCCTGACAGAGAACGGTTCCTCAGGTTGCTCTGTCAGGCAGAGTCTAGTTCGGCCTGTGGAGTACACAGGTCGACAGATCCAAGCTCAGCTTATTGATGGATCAGTGAGATTGTTCCCTGAGGCATGTATCCAGATGGCATCTCCATTTTACACTGGTACGACACTTGCAGTTGTCATGCCAGAACCTTTGTTTGACCTTATCATAGGCAACATACAAGATCCTAAGTATAGTTGCACCATAGATGACGCTACTCAGACTTCGGCTGCAGCAACACAAGCCATGGCTGAAGCTCCAAACTGTGTCACCCCAGTGACCACTGCATCGCCACAAGATCTGGTTTGTAGCCAAGGTGTTGTCCAAGAACAACACTCTGACCCAACACTTGCTGCCGTGCGGAAGAAACAGAAGGGTAGAGTGATTAAGTATTCACAGGGAGGTCAAGCCAAGTTCCTTCGTAAACAAGGATGGCTGTACCGTGAATCACAAATACCCCAGGGTGAGGTTTGACTGCAGTTTGCCATTCCTGCTAAGTATCGCCAAGCAGTGTTAGAATGGGGTCATTGTTCAGCCTCAGGAGGTCACATGGGCAAAAGGAAAACCCAGGGCCATATCCGTGCTGACTTTTTCTGGGAGGAATGGGACAAGAAATAGACAGCTTTGTGCAATGTGTGTCAACGTACCACCAATCAGGGACATGTCCTTCCTGTGCCATTTGAATCCACACCCATAATCTCAGAGTCAGTTGAGAGACAGGGCAGTGACAATGTAGGCGCAGACCTGATGTCTTGCCTGCTAATTGATAACTAATACGGGCAACTGTTGTATGCTGGGTTCCGTAAGACAGGCGTCCTCAGAGATTTACGCAATCCAAGGACTAGCTTGGCTTCCAGTTATTAGTGTACCAGTAAGACCTGACGTCTTGCCCATTGGTCCCACAGGACACATTATGTCCAGGGCCTATATATACATGTATATTGTAGGACTAGGGTTTAACCAGTAAACTGGGTCCTTTGGCTTAGCGAATTGCAGCGTTTGATGTCCTGCACAGGCGCCCAGTCTTTATGTGCTAAAAGACTGGGCGCCTGTGCAGGACCACCATTTCCTGGTTAATAATAATGTAGGTTAGGGTTTAACCAGAAAACTATAAGGGTCTTTTGAGATTCTGTCCTGGGACGAAGTTTCCTGGTTCATAATGTATCCAATAAGAAAATAATGGCGACCTCGAATGTACAAAGCTTGGCTGTCACTTAAAATGTTTGGCTAGGGCGTACTTTTTGTAGCGTACATACTGATTCCTAGGCAGAGAAATTGTAATTTAATAAAGATTATTTGTCACACTGACATTTTTGATGCTCCACCTTGATTGCTTTCGCAGGTGCAGCTGGCGGGTGTAGCAATTTTGTCGTGGAGGTCAGCTGATCATCTCTGCTGCATGCTGCCACCTCTTCTCGTCTGCCTCGTCGTCATTATTTACTAATGATTTGTATTACATAATTTTACACGTAGGCACAGTTACACCACAACTGTCACACATACACCGTGTATTACATACATCACGCTACATAACAATTAGTTCTTAATGTAAATGTAGCGAACTTTTCGCTCAGAGTGACCTGAGTACAGGATTTTTCACCATCGTCACGAAGTTTTTTCCTCAAGCTTGCTTCTATTAACGTAAATACAAGGTTCTTACACTCATGGGCGACTGTGATTTTCTCCTATAGCAGGATATTACACACACCACAGTGTGAATCTTGTGTGACTGAGTTAGGGTTTATATGTGTACGTATATTGAAAATTTTTTCTGAAGAAAAAAATTTGATTTTGATGGGGTGTAATGTCACGAATTCGTGCGAGCGTATTAATAAATTCGTGACATAGTACCTAAGTGGGAAAACCATGAACTCTACTGGAATTCCCACTGGGCATCATTCAGTTCAACCGTCCTCGTATTTACTCCGATCGGGTGGTTTTCAGAACATTTCTCACTGTTTCACAAGTGATCATTCTTATGCACGATATTAGTGCCTTCACTGAGTGATTTATTGTGAGCGTATATCACTCACTTTCTTTCCATTGACCATTGAAGTTCACACAGCCATCCCTCACCCTCTTTCATAGTTTGAAGTTAGTCAGGTTTGGATCGTCGCGAGAGTAGGATCGTTGTGCCCAGCGTAAGGCAGTGCCGCCATTGTACAGCGAGTTCCTGAATCTCCACCTAGACGATGAATTGGCGAAAAGGGTTTAGCAAATTGCAGCAACTAATGTCCTGCACAGGTGCCTATTCTATTTGCTCGGCTCCCCTCCAATGACCAGTATTTCTTTCGTATTTTTCCTAGGTTTTAGTGTGTTAGCTTTTGAATGAGCAAGTGAGTGTATTCTTGTTATTTTGAATTCATTTTTGATGTCCTGCACAGGTGCCCAGTCTATTCGCTCGGCTCCCCTCCACTGACCAGTATTTCTTTCATATTTTTCCTAGGTTTAAGTGTGTTAGCTATTAAATGAGCGAGTGAGTGTATTCTCCTTGTTATTTTGAATTCATTTTGAGACTCCTGTAATGTAAATTTATTTATTTGTAATTAATAAATTTACAGTTCTTTTTCTT
>NC_136982.1:16000670-16048046 GCF_032717465.1 Coenobita brevimanus
ACATACCATAAACCTCTACATGTCACCACTTCGGCGCTAACACCCGCCGTCCATATTGAATACATGCTAGGGCTGTCTCATACAGGACTGGTGTATTGGTATTAGCGGGGGTAATTTTACGACATGTCGGCGGGTCTTCTGGTAGACCAGTAAAGCCTGATTAAATGAAATTCAAATCCTTAAACTGTTCCCTGCCCCAGCGGGGATTTGAACCTGGGTCCGTTAGAACGGCAGGCCACCTCTCTACCTATATATATATATATATATATATATATATATATATATATATATATATATATATATATACGTACACACACACACTTCCCTGCATATAAACAGACACACTTTCATGCACGTGTATATATATATATATATATATATATATATATATATATATATATATATATATATATTTTTTTGGTATTTTTATATTTGTTGTTCTTTTCTTGGTTTTATATTTTTAATACCTTATATTGCAAAGAAAAACCTAATCTAAAGACCCTAATCACCTAACAGACAAATCGCTAACCTATACTAAATCCTACAGAGACAAATAGCTAGACCTACACTTATGGTACAAATACCTCAACTAACAGAACATCGACTGCAGATATGTAATGCCTTTCTGCATTACATTCCTGCATTCATCACCTGGTGACTGTCAGTCGAGGCACAACCTAATATAGGGGACATCAATATATGAAAGGGAACCAAACGAGTCAGGAACATTTCCATATACGTCAGCTGTCGGCCCTAATTAGAACAACTTAAACAAGATGGTACAAGGTATTTACATAACATGTACAAAAAGTGAAGGACCTCGCCCAACAGACCACCATCGACTGCAAGTGCCCAATACCTTTCTATATTGCACACTTACACTCATCAGCTGGTGACTGTCAGTCGAGGAACGGGGTTTAGTGTAGGGGACATCTATATTAGAAATAGATCAGTGGGAAGGAGGAACTATTTCAAATATGTCAACTGTCAACCCTAATTAATAGTACAATATATACATAATTACAGTCGATAAAAAACAAAACCATATAGTAAAAAAGTCACATCACTCTGATCAGTCCGGTCTCTCTCAAGAAAGCCATCAATTTATCAGTCATAACAATGTCCCCATAACCCAGAATTGTGGAAAGGGTGAAGGGGACGTCTCCTGCGCCGCAGTAATTTAAGTGCAGCGCGTTCACGAATAAATCGCCGACAGCGCAGGATGATATGACTGATACATAACACCGCATCACAGATGTCACAGAGCGGTGGGAATCTTTTTTCCATATAAGGTTTCATGTGCATAAGCATGGTGACATTAAACCGTAAGCACGCCAACACTTTCTTCCAGGCGACTGGGACGGTTGGCAGTGGCCCAGTCGCCCAGGTGCGGCTTACACGTTTGAATAATTAGTCTGCTCCACTGACCTTGCCACAGAAGATTAATTGATTTCTTTCCGAGAGAGAGACTCGACCGTAGATCACGAGGAACGTCCCAAGTCTCCTCGAGCTCTGCAGCTGACTTTGCAAGTAAGTCAGCCTGCTCATTGCCGTAGATGCCGCAATGACCAGGCACCCAGATCACCGTGAATTGTTTTGCGCGGATTCTCGCCTTTTATAAGCATCAAGATAGTATTCGGGAATCGGCAAAAATTTTAACTGATTACTTTATGCTATTATCGATTCTCTAGGATCTTCAAAGAATACAAAAGATACGTTTGCACTCAACATGCCTAGAAAAGTGATTTACGATGTTGAAATTTTTGTATTAAGCTTGCAGGAACTTTAATCATAATGAAGCCAAATTCGGACAGTTTTATTACTCTTTGTCGGTTACATGCCTACGTGACTGCAAACAGGATTCAATTACATAAATTTCGCGCTTCACAAATGAAAATCTTCAGCACTCTCACTTCAGACATTCTCAATTCACCACTGCATAGTACAAAAGGGGAAATCTATTAACTTCGGAAGGTAAATCTAGATTAGAATATAAAAGGAACATATTCGCGATTTTTTACCTCTGCTAAATTTCGCGGTTACACTTCATTGTTGGCAAGCAGCTGTTTCATTATTCACAGCAATACTTGACTTAGTACTGTCAATATCAGAATCATGTTCACATTATGAATATTAACTAAGACTAGACTTAAACATAAGATTTAACGGTTAAATCATGAGCTATACTTACAACTATACTTAAGCTTATGATTACGCTTACAATACTAGCTTACTGTATACTAACTTACACTAATACTTAAAATTATGGCACTACAACATCGAAATCAGAGTTGACTATTTGAGATTTATTTTTTTCTGTAGTCTAAAGGAGTGATGGGCATTATGACAATGAGTTTCTCTCGGAAAGGCAGTGTCTGTAGTAACACTGTCCCGCAAAGCATCCTGTGGCGAGGGAGGGGGGTGGTGGCTGGCATCTCACAATGGGTGCTTTACGGAACGATGTTATTACAGCCTGTCGTTAATATATATACAACTTGTCAATTGTCGTAACTGTAAGAGCTAAATTCCCTACCACCCACTCTATAATCGGTCGGGGTGTGTGGATCTGAAAAGATAAACTGCATAATTATGTGACGACATGTTTTAGACCAGTGGTGGCGAGATGGCCTTTAGCCCCACACAGGGTTCTTTACGGTATGATGCTATTACAACCTGTCGTTAATATATATACATGGCAGTGCCTATTGGATATATATCCGAATAAACCTCACGAAAGATGTTTTCCTGAGGGTTTATGGCCGTGGTGGCTAAGCATATGCGTTTGTAGCTGAATAGTGGAGTGTTGGTTGGGAACTTTTCAAGTAACCATGTAATGCAAAGAAACATTTATTTTTCCTATTTCTCCATGGCATTAATAGATGAAGTACATATGTGCAAGGACAGGACTGATGTTTATTCTTAGTTAGTGCACTGACTTCTCGAGGTGATGTGCTTCTTTCTTGGGTGAATATTTGAGTTATGGCGAAGGTGATCTATGTAACTAGAAAAATTGACCCATGACCACACAACACATTTCAAAACACTGCATCAACATCCCACTAAACGCAACACAACAAATATTGTACAGCACAAGACGCTACAGGACGCTTGTCATTATGCAGCACATCGAAACTTTGCACCAGCTTCTCAGTAAATAGGACACAAAGCACAACAAGACAGGACGACAGATGTGTTACCACAGAACTAATACTGCACCAACTTCTTACCAAGTAGATACAACAACAGACACCATAATGCATCGTTCAGCACAATAGACCTCCCAAAATATTGCATCCACTTCTCACACAAAAAAGATACATTACCAGAGGCTACACTGCATTTACAATGCACTGCTTTTTGGTATCAACATAACCGTGTGCTGGGTCCGTCACATAGCATAATGCACTGGAGGGACGGCATGCGGGCCAAGGCACTTACACTGAAGGGGTGGCATGCAGACCAAGGCACTCACACAATTCGCCAACATTAGAGTGAACCAACACACATGGACAGTATGGTCCAGTGAGAGTCTCATCACCAGTATTGTGTGATAAGATAGTTATCCCCACCATTATCTCATATGGTGGGGACATAGGAATCGCTCCTCTCCATCCACCTGTCCATCCTTTCGTCCAGGCCTTTATCTTGGAAACTACCAGGGGGACTGGCTTCATATCATACAGGAAGATAGAGTATGTGTTGCAGCTTATGCCCGTACATGCCAAATTCTCATTTTGTCTGTACTTTATTAGCTAAGACCGTATAAGGAAAAATTTGTCTTGTGTTCTCCATCTGTCCATCTCTCCGTCTGGCCTGAATCTTGGAAACTACCATGTCCATTGGCTTCGTATCATACAGAGAGATAGAGCTTGTGTCGTAGTTGGTGCCAGTATATATAAAATTACCATATTGTCTGTACTTTACGAGCTATGACCATATACGGAAACATCTGTCTTGATAAGTTGGTTGTGTCTACTAGAGATTTCAAGCCGACAAGCACAAGAATCAGAAGATGAAACTTGGTGGACTGATTCCTAAGAGTTTATTATTATTAATATCGTCCTCATCATTAGTGTATGAATCCTAGTTTATGCCCATTTATATGAAACTGCCATACTATTTATTGAATATAATATATTCTTTACCTCATGGCGGGGATATGTCTTCTGTATAGCCCTGTTGGGTTAATATTCACCTGCTTAATATATCACATTAGCAGTTTAACACAACGCATTTGATTATGAATACACACACACACACACACACACACACACACACACACACACACACACACACACACACACACACACACCAAGGATATCAAATGACATCCAACACTTAGAGGAATATAATATATGGGGAAGAGATAGGAACTTAAAAAAAGGAGGAGTAATTATAATATTAACAAAGAATAATCTGAAAGTCAAAGAAATAGAACTGGATATACCCTTACAAGTAGAACTGATTGCAGTAGAGATCAATACAACTGAAGGGAAAGTACAGTAATTGTAGCAAATTTATACATGCCACCCAAATCAAACACATGGGAATGAGGCGAATATGAGGATCTGGCAGAGAGGACAATTCAGAATTTAAGAGCATTACCACCTAGAATGGAAGAGAAATCGGAAAGAATTATACTAACTGGAGATTTTAATACAAATGTAATTTGGAATAATCAAGATATAATAAGCCAAGAAAGCTGCTAGGACCAAAAGCTCCTGGATCTCGTGCGGGAGTTTTTCCTAACGCAACATGTAAGGCAAAGCATCAGAAAAAGAGGACTCGATGTACCCCCAAAGCTAGATCTTGTATTTAATAGGCAAGAAAACGATGTACCACCCTCCATTCGGCAAAAGCGACCATGCAATATTAAATTGTAACTTCAGGATTGCATATGACATAGTTAAGAACAATGAAAGTTACAAAAAGAGCCTAAATTATAACAAGGGAAACTACCATGACCTAAAGAAGTGCTTCTTAGAAACAGATTGGGAAAAGGAGCTTGAGAACAAGATTTAAACTTTATGAAATAGGAGTCCAGGAGTGCATCCCACTGCACAAAGAAGCAGAAAAGAAAATAAAGAAATGGTTTAATACAGAATGTAAAAAATGGAAAGAAAAAAGAGATTTGTTGTGGATAGATACAGAAGACAAAATAGCGAAAGGGCATATATCAACTATAAGCAGGCAAGAAACTGTTAAAGAAGAATAAGAAGGGAAGGCCAAAAACAGTTTGAGGAGGACATCATAAATAAAAGTAGTGATCAACCGAAGCTATTTTACAGCTACATCAGAAGCAAAACCAATGTAAAAGATAAAATACAATCCATTACGGATGAGAAGATCACCTATACACAAGAGAAGGATATTTGTCAAGCAGTAAATAAGAATTTCCAATCAGTTTTTACAGAAGAAAATACTTTTGAGAGGGATGATATGGAACATGCATACCCAGGCATATTACCAGATATATAAATATCAGAAAAAGAAATACAGGAGGAGTTACGTAATTCAGACAAAGGCAAAGCAAATGATCCTGATGAAAATTCATGTTGGGTGCTACATGAATGTGCAAAGGAGCTAAGTAAACCATTATCTTTAATTTTCAAGGAATCCTTGAGACAAGGTAAACTACCTGATATTTGGAAGAAAGCAAACATTGTTGCCTTATTCAAGAGAGGAAATAGACATAATCCACTCAACTACCGACCAGTATCATTAACCAGTGTTGCAAGCACGGTATTAGAAAAGCTGATAAGAAAAGTTTGGGTAAATCATCTAGAAGAACGCAATATGATAACAGAAAGACAGTTTGGTTTCAGAAAGGGAAAATCATGTGTTACTAATCTGTTGAGCTACTATGATAGAGTAATGGAAACATTACAGAAAAGAGAAGGATAAGTGGACAGTATATATTTAGATTTCAAGAAAGCACTTGACAGAGTACCTCACCAAAGACTTTTATGGAAACTGTACCATCAAGGAGGAATCCGAGGCACTCTGTATTGTTGGATGCAAGATTTTCTCAAATAAAGAGAAATGAGAACAGTACTAAGGGGAAATTACTCATCATGGAGGGAAGTGACTAGCGGACTTCCACAGGGCTCAGTGCAGGCACCAATCATATTTTTAGTGCATATAAATTGATAGCAACATTGCAAATGAAAGCTCTCCAAATATGTTTGCTGATGATGCAAAAATACAAAGGACAATTACTAACGCATACTCTTGTAAAGAGCTACAAGAAGAATTAAATAAACTTTATTAATGGAGCAATACATGGGAAATGGAATTCGATGTGGACAAGTGTCATGTAATCAAGTTTGGTAAAATTGGAAAAAGACCTGATTGGGATCATAAGTTAGGAAATAAAATTCTATACACATCAGAAAAAGAGAAGGGTCTGGGTGTGATAATCAATAACAGACTCTGTTCGGCTAACCACATCAGTGAGAGGGTGCAGATCATGTATCCACTGCTTGCAAATATGAGAACAGCATTCACGTACATAAATAAATGCATGCTGGGAAGGATAATAACATCATTCATCAGACCAACCCAGGAGTATGCGTCAGTAGTTCTGGAGTCCTCATCTCAAAAAACAAATAGATAAGATTGAAAAAGTTCGAATGGCTGCTACAAGATGGGTACCAAGCTTAAGGGATCTAAGCTACGAAGAAAGACTAGAGAAACTGAATCTACCAACACTACAGGAGAGAAGGAAAAGAGAAGACATGATTCTGTAGAAAATAGACATAAATGATTACATAACCTACGGGGATGCATCAGCAAGAGGACACTACAAAAAACTGCATATAAAGAGAGACGATAAAGACGTAAGGAAATTTAGTTTCCCAAATAGGGCAATTGATCAGTGGAATGCACTACCGAATGAAATAGCATGTGGCAAAACATTTCACAAATATAAGGATACGTAAGAAAAAAAAATGGTTTAAGACACGGGACAGTACAAGCTTGACTCTTTCCTGTAAAGATACAGTTAGGTAGGAACAATTAGGAAAGAACACCCACATAGACAGACAGACACACACACACACACACACACACACACACACACACACACACACACACATACAGAGAGAGAGAGAGAGAGAGAGAGAGAGAGGATGTAATGGAAAAGAAAGAGGAGAGGAGAGGAGTGAAGAGTTTAATGAAGAACAGGAGAAGAGATGTTGGGGAGATCTATATACCTAGGCTGCTTCTCCCAAAGAAAGAGGGGAAGCCGAGACAGGACAACACACTCGCAATTTACATATCCACACACACACACACTTTTATTTGTATCTTAGCCCCAAGGGGAGAAGGAACAGATGCTCACCACACCACACCGCACGAAGGTCAACTACGCAGTGGAATGAGCGACATCTGCAGCAGGGCTCGGCAGCAGAGCTGGTTTACCCCTCCTACATCATAATGGACCCATCCCCTTACTTGCACCTGACCTGATCACCTGATGAGACCAAATGATGGAGAATATCCCCTCAGGGCCGCAACACTATTTATTCATTCATACTTTCTCTCCAGTCATTCCTATTGCATGCAGCCACTCTTCCTTGCTCTACAGACATCCCTCTCGCATCTGACACTCTCTTCACAGTGTCCATTCATCCTATTCGTGGTCTTCCTCTCAGTTTTTCACCCCTTATATCCGATTGAGTTATCTTTATCACAAATCGCTTTTCATTCATTCCCTCCGTGTGCCCAAACCATTGCAACACTGTCTGCTCAACTCCATCAGCCATCTCCCACATAACTCCAATCCTCCTTCAAACTTCATCATTTCTCACTCGATTCATACGCTTCACTTCACACATTCTCCTCAGATAACTCATTTCCATGAAATTCAAACTTTTCCTTTCTGCTACACTTATATTCCATGTTTCAGCCCCATATAATGCAGTCGGTACACACTACACCCTCATACAGCCTTCTCTTTATATCTGTGCTAGTGAACGACATCTAAGCACTTTGTTCATTCTTTCAAGCACTTTCCTACTTCATTCATTCTAAACTTCACCTCTGCATCTATTCTTCCATCCACAGCAACATGTGACCCTAAATACTTAAAAGCACTGTACCTCCTCAAGCAACGCACCATTCACAACTATTTTCATCCTTCTACCATCTACCAACCTCGTATACTTCGTCACTTTACTCTTATTCTCATTTACTCTCAAATTCTTTCATTCACACACCCTTCCAAGCTCCACCAACTGTCTTAATCTCTCCTCCGAATCAGCCACAGAAGACGGAAAAACAAATAAAAAAAATGCAATATCATCTGCAAACAGCAGCTGATTCAGATTCCACTCTCTACCATCAGCATTCACCAGACTCAAACCTCCACCTAACATTCTCGCATTCACATCCCTTTCAACATCATCCATATAAATATTTAACAACGAAGGCGATATCACACATCCGTGCCACAGCCCCACTCTCACGGGAAACGAGTCACTCACAGCATTTCCCACTCTTACACACTCTGTACTCATTACATAAAAACTTTTTACTCTTTTTAACAACCTACCATCTAGTCAATACAATCTCAAAACAGTCCACAAAGCCTCCCTGTCAATTATCATACGCTTTCTCTAAATCTATGAACGTCCAAAACACATCCTTACTGTACCTTTCGCCAACATCCCTGCCGCAACCCCACACTTACGGGAAACCAGTCACTCATAGTATTTCCCACCCTTACACACGTTGTACTATTTACATAAATACTTTTTACTCATTTTAACAACCTACCATCAAGCCTATACAATCTCAAAGCAGTCCACAAAGTCTCCCTATCAAGTATCATACATTTTCTCTAAATCCATGAACATCCAAAACACGTCCTTACCTTTTTGCCAAAATTTATACTTCTCACACACCTGTCTCACAGCAAACACCCGGTCCTCGCATCTCCTCCCTCTCCTAAAGCCGCACTGCTCATCACCAATCACTTCCTCTGTACTCTCTCTCTTACTTAACGCTATCATACACCTTACCTACAACACTCAACAGACTTACACCCCTGAAGCTAGTACATTCACACTTATCACCCTTACCTTTATACAGCGAAACTATACAAGCACTTGCCCAGTCAATCGGCACCATACCGCTCACAAAACACGCAATCAGCAATCTAACTAACCACTCAACAATAGTCGCTCCACCACTTTTCTGGCTTTCGACGGCACACCCATCAATACCTGCAGCTTTTCCTGCTTTGATCTCCTTTACTGCCTCCTGCACTTCCTCCATCGTGATCGAAGATTGTAGATGAAAAGGTAGGGACAAAGGAGGAAAGAGAGGGTGAAAAGAGGAGAGAAATGTGAAACAGTGAGAGTGAAAAGAGGAAGTAAAGAGAAGGATCGGAGATAGGAGAAAAGAGGAACAGAAAGATAAGTGAAGTAAGAGAAGATGCAGAAGAATTGAGAGGAGAGAAGAAATAGGGAGAGATGGGAGAGGAAACAGGGCTGAGAGCAGGGAAAAAGAAAAGAAAGAGAAAGAAGAGAGAGGACGAGAAAAGCGAAAGCAGAAAAAAAGACTGCATGAGGAAGGAAGAGAAGGAGAGAGGAGACGCTAGAAAGGGAAGGGGAAATAGAGCAGGTTGAGATTCAAGATGCATATAGGTCAATAGCGGAGATAAGTGGATATCATTGAGAGAGAGAGAGAGAGAGAGAGAGAGAGAGAGAGAGAGAGAGAGAGAGAGAGAGAGAGAGAGCGTGCTAATAATCTCGATCAGTATCTCTAACAATTATCAATTTCACTCCAAAAGTCAAATCAGCGCTACCTGTGAATCACAACAGGGATCGCTAAGGAATATGAAGGAGTGACTCTGTTGGTGAGGCAGCTACAAAATACCTTGCTCTCCACCAATCCCCTCAGAACTTCAAAAGACGGATGATGTTTGAATGTGTGTGTGTGTGTGTGTGTGTGTGTGTGTGTGTGTGTGTGTGGAGGGGAAGGGGAGCTGGAACTGTTTATCGAGAGAGGATTGAAAATTACATAAATAAATCGCTGAAGGGAAGAGTGGAGATGATTGCTTTGAGGGAGAACTAAAGTAAAGGTCGTGTGGGGTTGTTTGCTTTGAGAGAGAAGTAAAGTAAAGACGTGCAGGTTATTTGCATTGAGAGATAACTAAAGTAAAGAACGTATGGGGATGATGACATTCAGGAAGAGCGAAAATAAAGGACGTGTGGAGATGTTTATTTTGAGAGAAAAACAGTGTAAAGGACGTGTAGGGATGTTTACTTGAAAGAGACCTAGACTAAAGGACGTGTTGGGATGTTTAAGTTTAGCCAGGATTAAAATACAGGATGAGGGGGGATGTGTACTTTGAGAAAGAACCAATGAACGTTTGGGGGTGTTTACTTTGGGGTGATGTTTTCTCTGCCACTGAATTGAAATGGCGAACGTTTGTGTGTTGCTTTCTCTTGAGATAAAACTTGGATATAAAACAGCAGCGATATCTACAAAGAAAGGTGGATTTATGGGTGATCCTGATATATACTTTGTGAGATAGAATAATGGATAAGTGAAAATTTTTACTTTGAGAAAGAACGTTCCAAAAGAGGCGTGGCGATGTTATTCGTTTCGTTTTTCGTTTCGTTTTTTAAAGGCTCCAACATGCTTGCATGTGTCAGCCTTGGTCACCTAATGGCGGCTCTCCACGCTGCACGATCCATTGCAGCCTCCCTGTTCAGTCCCTTAACCCTAAAGTCACACTTAATGACCTCGTCCCATGTCTTTCTCGGTCTACCCCTCATAACCCCACCCGCAATATTAACACTTCTCACCTTCCTCACCCAATTATCATCCCCCATCCTCTCCACATGTCCAAACCACCTCAATCTACCTCTCCTCATCACAACACCAATACACTCCAGTCCCATCCTACCTCTCAACTCTTCCATTGTAAGAATGAATGGAGATGTTTACAGTAGATTGCGAACTCAACTATAGAATTAGCTGGTGTGTTCAAGAGAGCACTAAAAGAATGGGGATGTTTATACTGGACAGCGAACTCAAATACATAATTAGCTGGTGTGTTCAAGAGAACACTGGAATAAAGGAGACTCAGAAATAAAAAGAAGTTTCAATCGACAGAATAGGTGGTCCATACAGTCCAAGGTGTCTCCCCATTAGTTTATTATAATCATTTGGCGCTAGCATATTATTGTTTTTTTTTTTTTCTTCAGTACAGAAAGGATCTTAATTACTAAGATTTATACTTTTTTTTTTTTTAACAACGGAACAGAAGACGGAAAAACAAATAAAAAAAAATTCATGCACCAGATTACTGGTGTCCTTCGTTGACAAAAAAATCTGTAACAATTGGATTTGAACAGCTGGAGGATGAAGTTTAGGGGGAAACAACTCGGGGGAGGCGAGTTCCAAACAGATGCGGTTCGGGGAATGTAAGACTTCTGATAAGCAAAAGTTCTGCAATATGTCTGTGTGACATTCCAGTCATGAGCTCTACCAAATGCCTGTGTAGCGCGAGGGAAGGCATAGAGAGGTGGCACAATGGATGCAACTTCGTCTGAGCATTTGCCATAAAAGTATCTCTAAAATAATGCAAGGGCGGACACATTCCTTCTTACTTGTAGAGGAGGTAGTTTATTTGTAATAGCAGACTTATTAATAATTCTAACGGCTTTGTTCTGCATCTAGTATAGTTGTTTTGGTGCAATCTCTTTACATCCATTCCAGAAGGGGAGCAATATTCCAGATGATAGCGCACATGACTGTTATAAATCATAGCTAACTGCTCGTCAGTTAAGAAGTTATGGACTTCATAAGACCATTTGGAGACAGCAAGAATAAATTGGGTAATACATCACCTTACTGAAAGGGAGGAGTAATTATTTAAGAAAAACAAAAAGTAGGATGAGAGTGTAGACTCAAGACATAATTGTTAATCTCTTAACCTCACTGGCGAATCTGATTCTGTTGTTACTTCGTTTAAACGAATTTACTCTGCATCATCTGTCATAATTCTACAAGGCCATATCAGATGGTACAAATTTTCATCTATTGACCTGATGCTGCCTTGTTCTTCCCTCACCTTTATCATTCTTTTTCTGTGTCTGTCTTCCTCTCTTACTGTTTCTCCCATCTTTCCTGTCACTTATTATTACTCTCCTAATTTTTCAGGTAGCTTTACACTGAGTTTCCTGTAAACCAGGAAACTATTTAACAGTTTTCTGGTTTACAGGAGGATTAGAGCCCCTCCTCGTAAAACAACTAACTCAAAGACAAACGACCACCCCTTGAGGGATTTTGATGGCTGGCCCTAGATAGATAAATTCTGCATAGAAAAGACATCCCGGAGTAGAAAGATTAAATAAAGCCTTAATTTGCCCTTTCGTTGAAAAAGGCCTTTCCTAAAAAAAAAAAAAAGTTTCCTGATTCAATAAGTTAAGTCGGAAAACTAGCTACAGAAAGAAATGATGCGATGAATGGGCAGAACAAGGGTGGGTGTTTAGGAGGACAGACAAGACTATATATATCGGAGGAAGAGTTAAAATAAAGAAGGAAGAGACGACCATAGCTCGGATGGACACAACAGAGATGAAAACAAAAAATACAAATAGGATAAAATTACAGAAGGAAAGGAGAGTAAAGATGAAGGATTTTTTTTTTTCCTGCATTGTCTTTCGTTAGGGCGAGTGATAAGAGGGCAGTTAGAGAGATGGTTGTTATTTAGAGACAGAACTGAGAAGCAGTGGCGCTTACCATTCGCTCGCTCTGTGTAGTGCAACTTTTAGGTGACTCTACACCGAGTGACATGCCAAATGGGTTCATATAATCCAGGATACCAATTACTACGTTAAGTGGTAACCATGTAATCAAATGACACGTCTTGGGACTAAGCCACTCCAATGGGATGGAGACTGAACAGGTTTACATCCAACGATTGGCTGGGGTTTCTTACTGACATAAGGCCACTCAGGAGCAAGTGAGACTAGTCAGCCTCGCCTTGAATATAGCAAAATTCAGCATAGTCCCGGAGCTCAACGTTCCTGACGGCGAAAAAGAAAGGAAAAAAAAGACTGCATTGTCGACGACTAAGGAAACTTCTGGTAATCGCACCATACAGGCAGCATTCACAGGGTGAAAGAAAGAATTTTTTTGCTGGTTAAGCACTTCAGTGACAGCCTTTTGACTCATAGGCCGCCCCAGTACAATCTACTGTACCTGCCCAGTGCTCTGCCCTGGCTCTCTATGTCATTGTTTTGGGAACAAACTGCACAGTGTAAAACAAAGACTACAGATCTAAAGGCAGGAATGTTTTACTGTTTTCTGTCTCTATCTGTCTATTGTCAGACGCCACAATCCCGTTGGGGTGGCCACAAACAAATCGCCTCCACGTCGCCCTGTCCCCCGCCATTTCACTGCCCCGCTCCCAACTCACACCCCCCTCTCTCATACACCTCTCCACCCCATCCCTCCATCTCATCCTCGGCCTCCCCTTCCCTCTTCCCTCCTCCACCTCACTCACATACACTCTCTTCGTCAGTCTTTCACCCTCCATCCTCTCCACATGGCCAAACCACTTCAGTGTATTCCTCCTAACGTTTCCTATCACATCCACATCCACACCACAACGCTCCTTTATATCCTCATTTGTCAGCCTGTCTCTCCATGTGACTCCACAGGCTCCTCTTAAATTACTCATTTCCACTGCTCTCACTCTTGACCTGTGTCCTTCCAGCAACGTCCAAGCTTCACTTTCATACGTTAGAGTTGGTATCACAACACTGTCATGTAGTAACTTCTTCACTTCCATGCTCACTTCCCTGCTTCTTATCACTGCTTTCAAGGAACCAGCAACCTTTCTTCCCTGCTGTATCCTTTCAAGCACTTCACCCTCCAAATCCATCCTGACTCATCACACTACCCAAGTACTTAAACGTACTCACATTTTCAATTCCTCACCATCCAACCTCACTGTACATTCACTGACTTCACCTCTCTCAAAGACCATCACTTTACTCTTCCCTACATTCAACTTTAGATTCCGTTTCTTACACACACTCCCGAACTCATCCATCAAGCCTTGCAGCTCTCCTTCGTCTTAACTCAACAGCACAGTATCATCTGCAAACAACAGTACAGGGAGTTTCCAAACACTACCCTCTCTCACCAGGGCCACTCGAACATCCACTATCCTACCTTGTACCTCTTTTATTACCCCATCCATGTACAGACTGAACAACCATGGAGACATGACACATCCCTGTTTCAACTCAACTTTCAAAGAGAAAAATTCACTCAGTTCACCATTCACACGCACTACAGCCTTAGCACTATCATACATACTCTTCACAGCATTCAACAACTTACCATCTACTCCATATATTCTTAATACTTTCCACAATCCTTGTCTATCCACCCTATCATATGGTTTCTCCAAATCCATGAAAGCCGCATGCAACTTCTTTCCCTTCTCTAGAAACTTTTCCACTAAAGATTTAAGAATGAATATCTGATCTACACAACCTCTTCCCTTCCTAAAGCCTCCCTGTTCTTCTCCAACTAATTCCTCAGTTCTTTCTCTAACTCTGTCAATAAGTATCCTACCATACACTTTTCCTATTATACTAAGAAGAAAGATGCCCCGATGATTACCACACACTTCTTTTTCCCCTTTTCCTTTGTACAAGGGAGTAATTATACCTGACTTCCAATCCTCCGGGACTCTACCTTCCTCCCAGGCCAATCTGCACATTTTCCACATCCATTCCACTACTATCTCTCCCCCATACCTCAGCATTTCACCACACACTCCATCAATTCCTGGGGCTTTCTCCAATTTAATTTCTTCATTGCTTCCACAACTTCTATCCTACTGATTTCTTCCTGTCTTCTCACCTCCCTCCTTCTCCCAGCCATTCCCCAGCCACTTATACTCTCATTACTTCCATCCTCTATGTTCAACAATTCCTTAGAGTGTTCTCTCCATCTGCTCACTTTTTCTCCCTTCTCCACTAGTAATCTACCATTTTTATCTTTCACTCCCCTGCTAACTTCACTTCCACCCTGTCTTACTCTCTTCACCTCTTTCCAGAACATTTTCTTACAGTCCCTCCACTTTACACTCAAGTTCCTTCCAAATTCCTCATCCACTCTCTTCTTACTCTCTCTTACTAATCTTTTCACCTCTTTCTTTCTACATATAACTCTCTCTTCCGCCTCTCAACTTCTTCCACGCCCCTATTTCTCATCCATTCATTGTATGCTTTCTTCTTTTGTGCCACAGCCTGTCTCACCTCTTCAGTCCACCACGCTGTTCCTTGCACACCCCTCTGTCTTCTCTTCATTCCACACACCAAATCACATGCTGCACATATTTCTTCTGTAAATATCCTGCACACACCTTCCGCGTCCCCCATCTGCTCCAATCCATATTTGCCCAATCGTTCCTCCACTTATTTCTTATACTCTACCTTTTTCTCATCCTCTTGTAACCTTTCTACTCTCCTTACAAATACTCCTTCTTCCCGTCCTTCCCTTCTTCTATTTCTCCATCCTAATTGGACCTTGATTCTGGCCACCACCAAGCAGTGGTCATACTCCCCCAACCTCTATAAGCTCTTGCATCCAATACACATTTTCGCATCCTTTCATCCACACACACATAATCAATCATTGCCTTCCTTTCATTCAGTTCACCACCCACCCTTCTCATCACACGCCATGTATACCTGTGGATCATTTTGTGCCTAAAGAGGGTATTGGCTATCACCAACCCCCTCCCAGCACAAATGTCCACTAACGCACTGCCATTCTCATCTATCTCAGCAGGCACACCCCACTCGCCAACTATTCCATCCACCTTCACATTCCCTACCTTAACATTCATATCGCTTTTATTAGGGCGATTGTTGTAAAGGATGTAAACAAAGACGTTTGTTATCAAGAAAGGCCGACCCATGATTGAAAAAGGCTAAGGAAAGAGACGATAAAAAAGACAACAGTAGGTGAAGTGTTTTGCAGTTTTTCCGCCATTTACTTTTGTTAGTGGGAATGTGTGATGCTTTGAGCGTAGGAAGAGATGACTGACTAAGAGACAGAAGGAATCGATAAAAATAATTGCAAAATGAAACTAGTGAACGAATGATTCTTTTTTTTTTTCGTCTTGATCATTTGCTAGGACGTGAGAGACACTGTTGATATTCAGCAGGACAGAAGTGCATATGGCTGCTATATAACTAGAAAAAAAAAAAAAGAGACTAGAAAAAGATTAATTGTGTGTGTGTGTGTGTGTGTGTGTGTGTGTGTTTGCGGAGATGATCCATTGTGAGAAATGTGGGAGAGAAACACAGGTTAGAGCTTGAATTCTTGATTTTCTCGAACGTTTCGGGCTATACAGAACCCTTCTTCAGATATTCTGAACAAGAAGTGAAGGAGTCGAGATATCTGTTCCAGGATATTCCATTCCCTTTCTCGTGTCGTTACCTGACTGGCTACCTCCAGGAAAATTGCCTGATTGAGACATTAGTGCTATCCATGCTGTGTATCAATTTAGGTTGCAAAATCCTTCCCTAAGGTTAGTTACCTTTTTTTCACAAATGTAAGCTGGTTCCAACTTTTTTTCCAATTTGTTTATTCATCTTTCTCAATGGCTGTAGCTTCTTCCCATGTGGGCAGATGATAATGCTGATCTGTGTGCTACACAACAGAATTAGATACTCTGTAACACCGTACAGTACATCTACTTCGTATTCTGCTGTCCTTATATCCATTACTCGTCTTTTTTCCCTAATGTACGTTTTTGAACATCCACTGCAGGGTATGCTATATACCACAGTGTTTTCGTTTTTACAATTTCTAACTTTTTTTACTATTTCTCCTGTTTTGTGTCATGAGGGCACTGCGATCATAACGCCTGATTTCCGTAAGCACCTACTGATAGCCGAAACTTAGGATGAACTGGCAACAAAAACATGTATTGTCATCGTTTGACTAGACACTGTCATTATCTTTGTTCTTTCTAATGATACCAGCTGCCTTCCTTTTTGGTTATAACAAATACCTACAGGATAGTATAGTCTCTTAAAGGCTTCTGTTATGCATCTAATTTCATCCTTTGTAAATTCATTATTGCAATTTCTGTATTCCATTATGAAAAATCCTATAGCCACCCCAGACTTGGTCCTTTCGTTGTGTGCAGATAGTAAATTTTTTTTTTTTTTTTTTTTTTTTTTTTTTGCTTACGGTACACAGCATTTAGCTTCCTCGTCTGTTCTCCATATTAAACTATCAGATAATAGAGTTTTTCTCTTTCCCTTCTTCTGCTGTGAACTGTATCTCCATCGTCTGTGCTCGATATTATAGTGTCTAATAATGGGATTTTTTTCTCTTTCTCATCTTCTGCTGTGAACTATATGTCATCATTCACGTTGTATAGGCTACTAAGGCAGTTAGTCAAATCTTCATCCTTTTCCTGACTTTCTCTCTCATTATTCATCCTCATTCTTAATTATCTTAGGTTCAAATGTTTTTACTTTCCCCCTTTTTTTTTTCATAGTTTTGAGTATAATTGTGTCTTTACATTTCGTTAAAACATCTTTTGTGGGTCTTGCATAAAACCTATCAACATATAAGAAACTATTCTCGCCAATATCATCACACCAGTCGTGAATGACACAGACCTAGAATATTCAATCTTGGCGGTGAGTACTAATGCCGAGGTGACAGTAAAGTATGTGATATATAGGAAACTACTGGGGGTTAAGGAATGATCTTGTAGGCTATGCCGAGTGGAAATATCCCTGTGGCAGTAATTCTCACTTTCCTCTTTTCTTCATCTCTTACAAATCCGTCGATTTCAGGGAACTGACTGCCTAGGCTATACCCTGAGTGAAAAAAAAAAAAGTAATATTTTTCACGTTGCCTTTTCTTTCGTATTTCCTAGATCCCGTCTTCCTCCTTCTTTACGTTCATTTCGTCACTTATACTTCCACGTTTTCTTTTTTCATTTTTCTTTTTTCTCCTAAATTTTTCCTCCGAGATCACATCTTACTCTCCTTACAATTTTTCGCACACATACATCCCATTTTTTTTCTTCTGTCCTTCCTATTATATCCTTTCCTTAATATATCCCTATATATTTAAAATGTTAATTTTATTTTTCTTCCTAATTTATATCCTTCTTACTGTTGTTATTTTCCTCACTCTTTCCAGTTTTCTTTATTACTTTCCTTGCCTCATCTCGAGCCCATTTTTTTTTTTTTCGCTTTCCTTTAGTTACCTCCCGCTTCACATCTCATCTTCTTAACCCCATCCCCCCGAGGCCCGTAAACCCCGAGGACGCTAAAATACGACTATGTTCCTCCTCCCTTCCCCACCCCTTTATTTCTTTCCTACTTCCTCTCTTCCCCAGCCTTCCCCCTTCCCCCCTCCCCCTTCCCTAATACTCCCCTCTTCTCCCATTCTCCTCCCTTCTCCTCCTACCCCGCTGGTCACACATTCTCCTCCCTGCTCTTCCAATTCCTCCTCTCGCCTCCCGTCCCCTCTACCCACTCAAACTCTCTTCCTCCTTTTCCCCACGCCCCTCACCTCCCTCCGTGTTTCTCCATTTACTCCCCCCGCTACATCTCCCCCTGTTCCTCTCCCCTCCCTCCTTCCTTCTTCCTCCATTCCCCCACTAACTTTCCTGTGATTCCACTTCCCCCCCCCCCGCCTTTCCCCCCATTGCACTCTCCACCCTCCTGAGTCCTTCTTCTCTCCATCTTCAGCTCTCTCCATTCCTCACTCCCAAACTCTCTCTCTTCCTTTTTTCGCCCGTCCATTCCCACAACTTGCGCAGTTACATCTTTTTTTTTTTTTTCTCTCTCTCTCTCTCTATCTCTATCTCTATCTCTATCTTTCCACTTCCGCAGTAGTTCCTCTTCCTACCTCCTGCAACTATCCTCTCCAGCACAACCTGTCCTCCCCAGTGTCACAGACCCTCTTCACCCTTCCCTCCCCTTCTTTTCATCCTCTTCAATTCCTCTCCCACTTACCCCCCCCACGTCCATGTCTCTTTCCCATGTTCTTCTGTTCCCTCTCCCTTTATTTATTTCCTCCCTTTTCATTTCCTTCTGCTTCCAGTCCCTTTCCCTTTCCATTTCCATAGTTTCTCTTCCCATTCTTTTCCCTCCGGTTTCCCTCCCATCACCAGCCTCAAGTATTTTGTACATCTCAGCACTTCACTTTTCACATCTTTCTCCCTCCCCCACGTCTCGCAGTCATCCACACTCTTCCTCTCCCCTTCCCCTTCCTTTCCCAATTCCTACAACGCTCTTTTCCTTTCCCACTTGTTTTTCATCATCTTGCCTTCCATCCTTCTAGACTTCTTTGCCTCCATTTCAGTTTCCCTCGCTTGTAAGTTTTCTTTCTTTTAAACTCATTCTATCCCCTCTTTACCTCCCTCCCTCCCTTCCATTTAAACTTCTCTCCCTCTCCTCCCTTTTAACATTTCTCTCCCTTCCTGACATCCAAAATCTCTCTGCTAACATATCTCTTTCCCGTCTATACTTTCTTATCCCTTTTCTACCTTCCTCGCTTTCTTCTAACGTCCCTCCATTTTTCAAACTTTCTTCCCTTCTCTCTATATCCAAAAGTGTTACGGGGTAGCAAATGTAATATTGCATCCTTTCCTTCATCTTAGACCATCCTCACGGGATGCGGGGTCAAGCAATGGATAAATAGACAGGCAGATATAGGGAGACAGATAAACCTATAGATATATTACTTGCGTTGGTCATACTACATTTGGACTATGCAGTGCGGTTCTGGCGGGTAACATTGTTGTAGGGTAATATGATGGGCATTTCGTGAAAGATGTTCAGAGAAGAATGACGATGATTCAAGGCATTTAAAGTCTACCCTGTGAAGACAGGTTTAAACAGCTGGATTGGTATTTACTGGGATGGCGAGGAGGAAGTGATTTAACTGAGGTATTAAAGTGGATAAGGGAATTAAAGTCTCAAGGTCTTTTGGCTCATTCATAGCTGAATAAAATAATATGTGATTGGGTGGAATAAAATAAGAGAGATGTCCAGACCCTGAATGGGTTAACGTTACAGTACCAGTGTTAACGCTCAGGATCCAATACTCAATCTGTGCTGAATAGTCCGGCTTTCTCTGGAATAAAATACGAGACGATGTGACAATGGGAAGGATAAATAATGGAAATAATAGAACATTGGTGAAAAGAAGGCAGAAAATAACGTTCTCAGATTCTAATTAGATAAATTTTGCATCAGAAGAAAACAAAATATATACTAGTTTGTATTAGTAATAGAAGAGTGAACGAATGGAACAGGCCCCCTAAATGCGCGTCCACACGTGTGCTCGAACAAGTGCTGGCAACATGTAAGCAACACAGTTCGAACACCCTGCAAACATGTTGGGAACAGCAGCGTCAAGATCATGTTGGCAACATCACGAAGTCTCAGTTGCCTGGTATGGATACACTTATCCCATCGCCTCTGCTGCCAGTGTTCGAAGCTGCATTGAAACACGTTTGCATATATCTGTCCAAATACTGCTGCAAACATATTCCCGAACAGGCTGCCTGCCGTGTTGCAAACATATGTTCGAGAGCACGTGTGGACGCGCCCTAACAAAACAGTGGCTACCACCTATAGTGACCCGTTACTGTGAGGACGTCTATTTATGCAACCTCCAGACAGTTATATTCATTTCTGGAAAAACGGCTGTTGCTGAGGTGTATTGCTGAAAGCTGTATCTAACCCATCGAGTACTTCTCCTTCTCTCCCTCCCTCTCTTCCTTCACCTTCATCCGTAAGCTCTCCCTTCCTTGCCCTCCCCTATTTCTTTCCCAATCTTCTCCTGTAACATTCACTCGACGTTCTAATTCCTTCTTTTCGTTCATCTTTCCTGGACGTCTCTCCAGTTTTTCGGATCTTCTCTCCCTCCCCTGCCCCTCAAACCTCCCCGATCTCCTTCAGCTCCCCTCCCGCAGAGTACGACCTCCTTCCCATACTCCCCTTCCCCTTTTTTCCTGCTATTCCAATCCTCCCTTTCAAACATCACTTGCCCATCTATCCTCTTAAAGATTATTTTCTCCAACATACAGCCTGCACCATTCTCTCCTCTTTACTCTTTATTCTTCTCTCATCGACTTCCCTCTCTCCCTGTTAAAACCCCTCCTCCCCACCATATACATCCCTCCAAGAGTTCCCTCTCATTTACCTATTCTTCTCTCCCTCTCTCTGCGTTTGCCTCTCTCCTTGTTTTCCCACTCCTTCAGAAACTTCCTACCCTCCCTCGCTCCCTATATAAAGCACTCTTTCCTCCTATGAGTCTCCCTCGAAGCCCTCAGCTCTTCACGTTTTCCCAGTTCTTCCCCCCTCCTCTTAGAATTCCCTTGCTCTCCTCTCTCTGCTAAACCCTCCTAAGCTACAAGAACCTTCCTGTTCACATCAAACCCCGTAACACGCTCTGGTTCTTTCAAGTGCACGTTTTACGGGGCTAGTGCTGACACGGGCAGAGGAGAAAGGGATAAGTGGGAGTAGGGAGGGTAGAAGAGATGGAGGAAGAAATGAAGGAGAAGGGGAAGAGATAAAGGAGAAAGTCATAGTCAAAGAGTGAAGAAACGAAACGCATGGAGAGAGAGAGAGAGAGAGAGAGAGAGAGAGAGAGAGAGAGACAGACAGACAGACAGACAGACAGACAAAGACAGAGACAGACAGACAGACAGAGACAGAGAGATGCCTATGGTACACAGTCCCTAATCCCTGCTCTTCCTCCTCCTCCTCCTCACCCTCTCTCTCTCTCTCTCTGCTACATTAACCCTCTCCCTCTCCTTTCCTCTCATTATTTCCCTCCTTCCTCTTTATCCTCTGCTCTTCCCTTAAGTTCGTCCTCCTTTCCCTTTCTCCAATGCGCAGTCCCTTTTCTTTCTCCAAATCCTTTTCTCTTATCCTTACCATCTTTACTTCTTCCCTGTTCTTTTCCTTCTCTTTCCTTTTCCTTTCTCTCCTCCCTTCCCTATTCTCCATTTAAAAATATCTTTTTTTCTCCCCTCCCATCTTCTCCCACCCCTTTCATTACCCTCTAATAATCACTCTCTCTTTTCCTATCCCTCCTTCCCCCCACTTCCCTAGCCTATTGCAATTCCATATTCTCAATATTTTTTGTTTGATGTTTCTTTGTGATTGTATTCAGTTTTCGGATACTTTCCCTTTCTGATTCCTTTCCTCCTCTTGCTCTTCTTTCACCGCTTCCTCCCTCACTCTCTGAGGATCCCCTTTCCTTTCCCTCATTTCTCCTACTCATCCCATCCTATAGCGCCCATTCCAGCTACAGTATTTTTTATTTGTCGTTCCCTTTTCTTTGACGATATTAAATCACATCAATTAGATTGCGGCTTTTTCCTTATTTTTATTAGTACCAGTCGTTTTCATTAACCTTAGGAAGGACCTCTAGTAGTGAAGTTAAAGTTTTTTTTTTTTTGTGTGTGTGTGTTAGAAATGTTCCCAGACGTTGAAGAAAATCGTGTACAAATACCATGAATAAAATATCTATACGTCCTGGGGTTGAAAAGGTTCCTTTCTTTCTTACATTACTGATTCTTCATTCCCTCTCATGTCCTTCTCCCTCTCCGTCGCTCC
Source organism: Coenobita brevimanus (assembly GCF_032717465.1). NCBI lineage: Eukaryota > Metazoa > Arthropoda > Malacostraca > Decapoda > Coenobitidae > Coenobita > Coenobita brevimanus. The sequence goes on from NC_136982.1 coordinate 16,023,323, forward strand.
CCTTCTCTCCTTTCCCATCCCTTCTTCCCTTTCTTCTTCCGTCACTCTTCCCATTTCTCAGTTTCCTAATCCCCAATTACTCTTTCATAACCGTCCTATATTTTTCATTTTAAAAATGCCATATATATTTTTTTTTATTCATATTCTTCGGTCTCCGACCCCTCCCGTCATCCTCTTGCTTCTTCTTCTTCCAACTACTTTTTTCTCTTCCTCCCTCATACCTTCTCCTCCTATTCCTCCCATCTCATTCTTCCCCTCTCAACTTTTGGCAGTTTACGACCTTTTCTTCTGCTTAGTCTACCACTAACACCAGCACCACCATCACCTCCTTTTCCTTCTCCAATGAGACAAGCAATATCCTGTTTCCTCTGCATTTCAGCTTCCCCCTCCATTTCTCTCACATTCTACCTCTATTTCGTATTATTACAGTATGCCTCCTCCCACCTATGGTGGACGAGGCATTAAGTGATTGATCTGTTCGTCCGTGGGTGCGTCCTTGACCAAGTGATTGAGTCCGTGCATCCATAACACTCCTGTGGACGCGATATCTCCTGAACCCATCGACGGATTTAAAGGTCATATGGGTGTGGACGCGATATCTCCTGAACCCATCGACGGAATTAAAGGTCATATGGGTGTGGACGGGGTATCTCCTGAACCCATCGACGGATTTAAAGGTCATATGGGTGTGGACGCGGTATCTCCTGAACCCATCGACGGAATTAAAGGTCATATGGGTGTGGACGCGGTATCTCCTGAACCCATCGACGGATTTAAAGGTCATATGGGTGTGGACGCGGTATATCCTGAACCCATCGACGGATTTCGACCAAACTTTTATCAGTGATACAATATGAAGTGACGATGAACTGATTAGGTCATCAAGGCCAAGGGGTCAACAGTTAAGGTCATATAGATGTGGGAGCGATATCTCCGGGACTCGTCAATGGATTCCGACTAAACGTTTGTCAGTAATACAGTATGAAGGGACGATGAACCGGTAGGTCAGCAAGGTCAAGGGGTCAGAGGTCAAGGTCATTTGGGTGTTGATGCAATATCTCCTGAATCCCTCTACGGATTTCGACCAAACTTTTGTCAGTGATAGAGTATGAAGAGACAAAGAACTTACTTGGTCAGCAAGGTCAAGGTCATATTGGGTAGATACAGCTCATCTTTAGTCTAATTTCAAGGCGCAATGAACACTGTCATGGAGGTTGTATGGTGAGTCCGTTTGCAAGGCTTGGCAGAGACGCTTTGCATCGACAGCTCGAGGCCCAAGTTTTCGGCATTTCCTTTTATAACGATAATAATAATAATAATAATAATAATAATAATTATTATTATTATTATTATTAGTTCTGTTGTTGTTGTTGCTGTTGTCATTGTTGTTCTTGTACACACACACACACACACACACACACACATATATATATATATATATATATATATATATATATATATATATATATATATATATATACAATATATATATATATATATATATATATATATATATATATATATATATACAGGGTGACCCAGAAAAGCTTCCCACATTTCAAAGGTAAATGAAAAAAAAAATGTTAAAAATAATCAAAATATTTGCACATATGAAACTTCATTCAGTACAGTTTTTATTCATCCTGTTATAAAGATGACATCCTCCAATTGGTGACCGTCATTGTCTATACACGCTTGGAGGCGATTTTTGAAGGCTGCCATGGCTCGAGGGGTCATGTCGGGTGGAACAGCGGCTATCTCCTGTTGAATAGCAAACTTAAGGGCTTCAAGAGTTTGGGGTCGATGAGTATACTGTACGCTCGTGATTTAAGCTTCGTCACTGCACAAGAGAATAGCATCTTCCAGAACACGTTGCAGAATGTTCAGAGATAACTCTATCAATTCTCTATCTATTGCCAAATGCCTCAATCCCGTTCGGGGTGGCCACAAACAAATCGCCTCCACGTCGCCCTGTCCCCTGCCATTTCACTGTCCTGCTCCCAACTCACACCCACCTCTCTCATATACCTCTCCACCTCATCCCTCCATCTCATCCTCAGCCTCCCCCTCCCTCTCCCCCCCTCCACCTCACTTACATACACTTTCTTCGTCAGTCTTTCACCCTCCATCCTCTCCACAAGGCCGAACCACCTCAGTGTATTCCTCCTAATGCTTCCTATCACATCCACATCCACACCACAACGCTCCTTTATATCCTCATTTGTCAGCCTGTCTCTCCACTTAAGTAACTCATTTCCACTGCTCTCACTCTTGACTTGTGTCCTTCCAACAACGTCCAAGCTTCACTTCCATACGTTAGAGTTGGTATCACAATACTGTCATGTAACTTTTTCACTTCCATGCTCACTTCCTTGTTTCTTATCACTGCTTTCAAGGAACCAGTAACCTTTCTTCCCTGATGTACCCTTTCAAGCTCTTCACCCTCCAAACCTCCATCCTTACTCATCACACTACCCAAGTACTTAAATGTACTCACATTTTCCAATTCCTCACCATCCAACCTTGCTGTACATTAACTACATCTCTCTCAAAGACCATTACTTTACTCATCCCTACATTCACCTTCAGATTCCGTTTCTTACACACTCTCCCAAATTCATCCACCAAGCCTTGCAGCTCCCCTTCGTCTTCACTCAACAACACAGTATCATCCGTAAACAACAGTAAAGCAACACAGTATCATCCGTAAACAACAGTACAACAATACAGTATCATCCGTAAACAACAGTAAAACAACACAGTATCATCCGTAAACAACAGTACAACAATACAGTATCACCCGTAAACAACAGTACAACAACACAGTATCATCCGTAAACAACAGTACAACAATACAGTATCATCCGTAAACAACAGTACAACAATCCAGTATCATCCGTAAACAACAGTACAACAATACAGTATCATCCGTAAACAACAGTACAACAACACAGTATCATCCTTAAACAACAGTACAACAATACAGTATCATCCGTAAACAACAGTACAACAACACAGTATCATCCGTAAACAACAGTACAGGGAGTTTCCAAACACTACCCTCTCTCACCACGGCCACCTCAACATCCACTACCCTACCTTGTACCTCTTTTATTACCCCATCCATGTACAGATTGAACAACCATGGAGACATGACACATCCCTGTTTCAACCCAACCTTCAAAGAGAAAAATTCACTCAGCTCACCATCCACACGCACTGCAGCCTTAGCACCATCATACATACTCTTCACAGCATTCAACAACTTCCCATCTGGGGAACCGGGTCCAAGCAAGGAGGGATAAGTGAATGACTGATGGTGTTGTGATAAGTGGATGATTCATGGTGCTATATTAAGGATAAGTGGATGTTGTACTTAGTACTCAGTATAATTTCTCATTTTTATACTGTAGCATTATAGTATTAATAAGTAATGTAAGTCTCTAATTTGAGTTTCCTTTATGATTACCGTCTCACAATGATCATGCACTGCACAATTACCCCTTTTTAATTAGTAAGAGGAATAATAATAATAAGGGCTAACCTTGGCCGGTCGAGGATTCCCTGAAGTCTGAGATAAGAGAGAGAGATTGACGAGAAGGGAATTAAGACTGAAACAAGAGGATGTGAAGAAGAGAGGGCCCTTACACTGGTGGCATAGCAGTGGGATAGTGCAGTTTCATTCATTGTGGGAGGTAATTTGATTATAAAGGAAATAATCATGAGTATCCCTAACATGGCTGGATGGGAAAATTATCGTAGTGAGGAAGGTCAAGGTAAGGCTGGCACAGGCCAAGGTCAGGAAGAGTGCACAGCAAGCCAGGTTGACCCAGTAGGAGCAGAAATAGATGCCCTGCACAATGATATCCAAGAGCTTACTCAAAATGTTACAATTATGCATGACAGCATCTTAAGAAGTAGGCTGAGGCAAGTGAGAACACAAAGAAGCTAGAAAGCTTAGTTATGGCTATGGCCAACAAAATGGATTTAATGTCGCAGGCAGCTACTACCTCAAGTGCAACCCAATTTACTAATGTAGCATTTAAGCCACCTGTTACCTCAACCCCAGGGAAGACAGCAGTATTGGTGAATAACCCTGAAGTACAACAGGCTGTTGCAGCTGGACCTAACTCTAATGTAAGTCTTATCAAATCTACATTCAACTGTAGTGACATCAAGGAATTGTCTTTTAATAAGTTGCATGGCATTCAGGCACAGACCACCATTCGGATGTTTATACGACAGGTGAAACAGCTGGGAGGAGACGATGATGAGTTGTGTAAGAATATTGCTTTTAACGGAATGGACGAGGAGCTAAACATGTTTGCTGATGGGGAGCTCCAGAATGTCATAATGGTGAAACATTTGAGGATTTGGAAAGGATTTTGGTTGCAATGTCTAGTACACCACGAAATGCTGTTCAGGTTTTTCAGGAACTGAGTAACTTGCTCTATTTTCTGGAGGATGATCCCCGGGAGTTTGTAAGTTCAAGGTGAATTATAGGGCCATCTATGCGTCATTCCCCATGGCAGAACCCCCAAATGAGGAGAAAATGTGGAAAGGGATAATTCTGGATAATGTCCCACAGGCAATTAGAGCTAGGCTAAAAATTTGTAAAGGTACAGGCATGACTGAGGAGTTTTTGACAGAGCTCGAAAGTGGCAGAAGTTTTATGAGAGCACAGGTTAACAAAGTGGTAGCTAGTTCAGAAAGGGCAGAAGTCAAGCTCTGATCGTGCTGATGGTGTCAGGAACCTCAGTTCTCAGTACCCAAGGAAACCGCAACCTTGAAGCTGTATCGATTGCTTGGCCCAGGGGCAAAGACAGGGACATGCAGGGTGCCATGGAAGGCAGAACAAAGCTAACCCTCCAGGTAATGACCCAGATATCCCAAAGGCATGACTAATGAGTGGCGAAACTGCTTTCAGGTTAAGAAAAGAAAAATCTAAAGGTATACTCGTAATGGAGGTAGCTAAAGAGACAGGTGATATTCCTTCTAGAGCTCAGGTTGATGATAGGAACATTGCGAACATAAAGAGAAGGCTCAAAACTCCAACTGTCATGATAACAATTAATAACAGGCAAGTAACAGCGTTTGTTGACACGGGCTCTATGGCAACACTCATGAAAGCCAGTCTAGTGAAGGTTTTAGATATAGAGGACCAGGTTAAGCCCACTACCAAAGTATTACAGTGTCAAATCACACACTGAAGGTCCAAGGGGAAGTTATGAAGGTAATGGTGTCAAAATCTTGCACAGTACAACACAAGATGGTTGTGGTTCCTGATGAGTACTTGTCCTCAGATATCCTGATGGGAGCAGACCTGATTGGTAAAGCAAGATCCATGTGGGACGGAAGAACTCAAGACCTGTATTGGGGTGAGCAGTATTTCAAAGTTTACACTGCTAAGAGTCATTCTGTCCGCAGGATAAAGTGTAAGAAACAAAGTAAGAGTTCAGTATTGAGCACTGTGAAGGATTCTAAGCAAAACTGGTTACATGTGAAAGAAAAGGTTACATGTGTTCCACAGCAGCTATCCTACTTGAGAGTTGCAAGGCAGAAATTCCAGGAAGGCCAGATCATACTTGTTGAGAAGGATCATATTAGTAAATCTTCCAAATGGGATAAGCTAACCATGCACAAAAGCTGTTTTGTGGTTGACGAGAATGGAGGCTTCGATATACCAGTAATTAACTCCAGTCGAAAGCCATTCAGAATAAGTCCAGGGAAACGTCTAGGGAAATTCACTGTGATTGAAGAAGGTCAAATCACTCATGTAAATTTTTCTGGGAAAGAACTTGGAAGCAAAGAGAACATTGTACGGGAGATTGGTCAAACTGAAACTCTGGTTAACTTCTGCCAAGCACACAAGGATTTGATGGCAAAGAACAGTAAGGATGTAAAGATAACATCAGTATGGGGATGTTCAGTATGTGGTTGGTCTGACCTTAAACTGCCAGAGATCGTTGCAGGAGTAAATGAAATCGATAATAGTCTAATTCCCCACAGTGACAACACCACAGCGGAAGGTGATAGAAAGATTAGGCTTTCCTCCATAATTCAAAAACTTGACTGGAAACACATAGCTGATGACTACCGAAAACAGCCGATAGAAGTCATTTTGGAGAACGACCAGCTATTTATTTTAGGTGATAGAGAGTTGGGCAGATTGAATGTTTCTGAGGCAGTAGATGATGAACCAGTTAGGATGCCATTGTATAGACATCCGGAGAGATCTAAGAAGGTTATTGCAGAGATGATTCAGAACATGTTAGATAGAGACATTATAGAAGAGTCCACAGCAGTGTATCTGTCACCAATTGTGCTGGTCAGCAAACCGGATGGGTCCAAGAGAAAGTGTATTGATTACCGAGGAGTGAACAAGAAAGTGAAGATAGATATTCAGCCTCTACCAAGGCTTGATGAGCTAGTGGAGGAGAGTGCAGGAAGGAAATTTTACTGTACATTAGACATGAAAGATGCATACTACCAAGTGATGTTAGATGAACCCTCCAATGATTTGACAACTTCTTCCGATGGGCTGAGCTTGTATAGATTTAAAAGACTGCCCTTTGGTTTGTCAATCAGTCCAGCAATCTTTACACGGAAAATGCAGGAAGTCTTGAGACCCCTAGTTAAACAGGGATGGTGTCGGAATTACCTAGATGACGTAGTTCTGTGGGCAGATTCTTTTGAGCAAGTAATTGCTAGACTGCTTGATACCTTTCAAAGGCTACAGCAGATAGGCATGCAGCTAAACTTGAACAAGTGTGACCTTGGATGTAGAGAAGTGAAGTTTCTGGGTCACAGTTTCAGGAAAGGGGATAAGACCAGACCCAAAGACTGTTGAAGCAGTAGCAAAGATGCCAATACCTAGGAGTGTGAAGCAGGTCAGGAGATTTATAGGGATGTGTAATTTTTACAGAAAGCTTATCCCAGATTTTGCATTGTTGGCTAGTCCATTAACTAACCTGAAGCAGAAGGATTCCAAGTTTGAGTGGACTGATGAATGCGAGAAAGCTTTTGTGACTCTAAAGGAGAAGCTAATAAGTGCACCAGTGCTAGCCAAGGCAGACCAGACCAAGAAATTTGAGCTGCACACAGATGCAAGTGACACTCATATTGGTGGAGCCTTAATGCAGATTCATGATGATAACCATTTAAGACCCATTGGATATTATTCGAAGAAACTGAATGCCACCGAGTGGAAATACTCACTTACAGATAAAGAAGCCTTGGCCATAGTTAACTCAAGCAGATTTTTCAATTACTATCTGTGGTGTAAACCTTTCAGCATTGTCACAGATCATCAGCCTTTGACCACCATTTTTAGAGAGAGAACAAACTGCCCTGGAATGTATGGATGCATCTTAGAGATGAGAGACTATATTTATCAGATCAAGTACAAGAAGGGTGCTAAGAACACAGTGCCAGATGCCCTGAATAGACCAGTAGGAGCTATCACAGACTTGACAGAGTGCCTTCAACCAAGTAATGATGTTAGGTATCTGGGACTAACAGCAGAAAAGATTAGAGATGCTCAAAGAGTTGATAAGATGTGGAGCAAAGTCATATCTTTCCTGGAGGGAGGAGATCTTCCTAAAAGGACTCTGGGAAATAAGCCATTTTACCTTTGAAATTGTAGATGACATACTGTACTTAAAGAGAGAGGAGATGGGCAAAGTCAGGTCATGCTTGGTAGTCCCTAAGTCACTTGTAGCTATAGCATGTTCAGTTGCCCATAATGACTCATACCTAGGAAAGAGTAAGACATTGGCCAAAGCAAAGCAGTATTTCTGCTGGCCATCGTTACTGAGAGACATCCTAAATTATGTAAAGTCATGCAAGTCTTGCCAGCAGTTTAAAAGCATTGGAGCAGTAGTTCATCAGTGGAAGGATTTACCGCCAGTAGATGAAAACAGTCAGAGGGTCTCCATAGATTTGATTGATCTGCAAGGAAGTAGAGCAGGTTACCGGCACTGTTTAACTGGCGACCATCATCCACTCACTTGATGTAGTGCTGCCTACTTCCTTAGCTTTTATCATTCTTTTTCTATGTCTGTCCTCCTCTCTTCCTATTTCTCCTATCTTTCCTGTCACTTCTTATTCCTTTTCTTTCCTTTACAGGTGGCTTTACATTGAGTGACAAGCCAAATGGTTTCCTGTAAGCCAAGAAACCATTTACAACGCTGGGTGGTAACCATATAACCAAACCACACGTGCTCCCTACGTGTCAACAAGTGGGTTGGTGGAGGGTTGGTGCCCCTCCCTGTAAAACAACTAACTCAGTGTCAAATGGCCACCCTTTGCAGGATTGTGGTGCCTGGCAATAGATAGATAGATAGACCATTTCTCTAGATTTCTAATAATTTATTCATCACACAACAAGACTTCAAGGGCTGTTGCCGAGGAATTCAAGAAGGATATAATTATGTCGTTTCAGTAAACCTGACTTGGTCATAACAGACAATGGAGGAGAATTTTCTGGATCTGAAATCAGGGAATTTTGTAGGAGAGCTAATATCAAACATGGACTTACTATCCCTTACCAATCTCAGGGTAACTCAGTCATAGAAAGAGCTCACCGAACACTGAAGACCGTGCTTGCCATTTTGAATCTAGAGCAGTGGTTCTTAACCTTTTTTAAGTCACGGACCCCTTCGAGAATCTGATGAAAGCTATGAACTCCTTCCCTACAAAAATGAACATAACCACATAAACACGGTATTCTGCATGCAGTTAATATACTTTCTTTTACTGAAAACTACCACACGCACTGTATGACATACACAAAGTACAAAACAGTCTTTCAAGAATTATGTTTTTCTTTTTCATGCAAAAACTAATGGCCAGTCGATGAAAATGTGAAATACATCCAACGTGTGCAAATTAAACAAAACAAAAGTTTAATTCAGCTCAAAAGTTCATTTCAATGAGAGGGTTGTTGTTTGGCTTGCATAAGGAGAAGAAATTGTGGAGTGGTCTTTGACAAGGCAACACGCATGTCATCGTTGACATCCAGTTGATTTCGACTTTTCGTTTTGATAGAAACAAGCGCTGAAAACCCTGGCTCACAAAGATATATAGTAGCAAACGTAATCAGAGCATCCACAACCCGCTTTGCCAGACGAAGGTAGGCTTGTGTCAACGAACACCAGAATTCTTCAAGATTCTTCAAGTTTTTTTTTTCCAGTTAATGATGCCAAACGGCATCAAGCACTATCACTAAATTGTTCCCAATTTTTCTGACCTTCACGGACCAAACCCCTGATCTAGAGCATCCAAACACTTGGCCAAATCATATCCAGGAAACATAGAAAGTTCTAAATGAAGCAGTCCATACAACCTTGAGAACTTCTCCATTCTTTGCATTCTATGGTAGACATCCAAATAGAGAAGTAGGCCAGTTTACATTACCACCAGATGAAGATGTAGATGAAAGTGACAGGTTAAATGTGAAGAACTTACTTAAAGAGACTCTGAAGAGAAACACCTAGAAATACATTGATAAAGCTAATATGACTAGGAAGAACACTAAGCTAGAAGTTGGAAATCTAGTGTGGGTGTATGTAGGGGAACCCTTGCCCGGAACAGCAGTTAAACTAAATAGAAAGTGGAAAGGGCCATATAAGATAATCAGTGTAGTAGATGAAGGGCGTGATTATGAGCTAGAGAACATTTTTGATGGCACAGTGATTGAAAGAGCAGCTGGAAAGATGAAGAATTACATTGAGAAAGAGGAGAATTTGGAAAAAAATGAAGAAATATTCCTTACTGAGGAAGAGGAGAAAGACATGTTGACAGAGGTTAGATCCAGGAGAGCTTCTAAGAAGTTTGATGATTATCTGTTAGGATAAGGTGCTGCTAATTTTAGTACTGTAGCATGTAAGGTATTATCCAGTAGTTTTAGTGACAACAATTGGACCTCAGTAGTCAGGAAAAATGTTTCATTTGAAGTTTAAGAATTGTCAGGGATGTCAGTGAGATAACATTCCATTTTTTGTCAAATGAGTATTATGCAGTACCTGTGATGAGAGACCTCCTGTGGTATGGGAAGGTGTTTGTTGAATTTTGAAATTTTTATAGAAGTGATGAGATGATGACCTCCTAAATGATGGGTGATGTAGAATAGTGCCATGACAGGAGAGGGCTGTAGTTCTTCACGAATTGGCAATGAGGATGCTGGGATGCTACAAAACGAGGAAACCCTTATGGGATAACTGTTCTATGGGTATTTATTCCGATTCATGTACAGTGCGACCTGCATATTTGTTTTTTTTTTATTTAGAAGAATAGTTGTTTCGATTCTCTACTGGTACACAAATTAGTTAGGGACTTAGGATTAGGGCTTTGTGAAGGTAGTATTGTTACATAGCCTATGATTTCATCATCCTTTGTGTAATTTTAACGCACAGTATGCTGCATGTTTGATCACGAGCGTGTTCTGCCTCAGTTCCCCCTTCTACCGTTATAGTAGAGTAAGTCGTCATTTCTGTTGTTTCAGTGCGGGATTTTCATCTCTTTGTCCCCATGGCTTCATTTGCGCGTCCTTCTTACAAGTTGTATCAAGCTCTGCTGGCCCCTATATAATGAGCTCAGTCTCTGCATCATGGCCACTTAGATCTGCTTCTCATTTTGTTCACATCTCTGTCCTCCCCTGTACAGATATTATTATTGTGAGTGCTCAAGAAATCTCCAAACATCTAGCAGCTGTGTGTAATCTGAGTATCACTGTTGTTGCATTTTTTCTTGTACTGTGTAGCATATGGTTGATTCTTAGGCCTAGTGAGGTCTTTGTGATTATTGTAGAGTTTTATATCAGTCATTTTTGATAATAGTTTGTATCTATAATAATTTATCTGGCATTCACTGAGTATTATCTGGTATCTCATTTTATCAGGGCTGACTTAGATAAATTTACGCTTGCTAATTTCGTGTTAATAGAGGCTATTGCAGTTAACCATATATTTAACCTGTTTATTTGCCATTACATTATCCTTATGAGTCCTGAATGTTTTGTTGTTAGTTTGAGCATTAAACTTTAACTTGTAATTTTACCTAACTCTTTTGTTTGAACCTGGAACTTTACGGGACAGTAGTGATTTTTAGTATTCTCACTTAAAGTGTACATTATCTTTCTCTGTTCCGTAACATAAATTTGGCGACCTCATTTCAGGATATTCAGGATATTATCATAAGGATATTGCTTGATATTTTGTGACTGTTACTTATTAATTATGTCTACTATTACTACACTTGATGAAGCCAAAGATTTTTTGTCAAATGTGCAAACAGTGTGTGATATAGAAAACAGAACAAAGAATGAGCTTAAGCTTGTTGCTCAACAATTGGGAATTGCTGTTCGCTCTCATCATTCTAAAGATCAAATTGTTGACATGATTAATGAAAGCTTGTTTAATGTAACTCCTCCAAATGAGCAAACGCAGATTGAATTAGCTAAGTTACAGCTAGCCCTGCAGGAGGCTCGCGTTAAGGAGGCACAGATACAGGCTCAGGCACAAGTTGAACTTGCCAGGATTCAGACAGACCATGAGTATCGCATGAAACAAGGTGGAACTGGATCATCTAGCTCTGATGATTTTGATGTGGCTAAAAATGTTAAACTTGTCCCTCCTTTTAATGAATCTGATTTAACAAAGTATTTTCAGTTGTTTGAGGGGGTAGCTACAGGTTTTAATTGGCCCAAACAGAATTGGCCAGTACTCCTTCAAACTGTTCTCACCGGTAAAGCTCAAGTAACTTATGCATCTTTGTCTCAGGATCAGTCTGATAATTATGATGTAGTTAAGAGCTTGATTCTTAAGGCCTATGAGCTTGTTCCTGAAGCCTATAGAGTAAAATTTAGGACAACTTACAAGCAAGATAAGCAATCCCATGTTGAGTATGCAAGAATCAAAGAAGATCTGTTAGAGCAGTGGTTAAATTCTAAGAATGTGGATTCTGATTTTGGTAAATTTAAGCAGATGATTTTGCTGGAGGACTTCAAGAGGTGTATTTATAAAGATGTAAGCCTATATCTTGATGATAGAAGAATAGATAATTTGTCTGATGCTGCAGTTTTAGCTGATGAATATGTTCTCACTCACAAGAGATATTCTAAAAAAAAGGGAAAGCTGAGAGTAAGTACGTTGCCTCTACTCAGAGTACAGGTAACAGGAAAGAGAATAAGGATGATGTTTCTCAGGAAGTAAATACCAGCTTCACCTCTAGATTTAAGAAAAGTAAATGTACTTATTGTAGTAAGCTTGGTCATACTACGGAGAGATGTTTCAGGAGACAGCGTGATGTGAACAAAAAGGAGTCTTTAAATATTCAGTCAATTGGTCTAGTGTCCACTCTTGAGAGTTCCCATAATTCTTTAACTGAGTTAACTGAACCTGGTTTGAGGGGTAACTTAAATTCTCATGATGGAGCTCCTCTTTTGAGCAGTAACGTGGGTGACACTCTCAAGAGTTCATGTGCTAATTTCCTGTCTGATGGTTTTGTCAGTCTTCTGGACAGTAATGACAGGAAATCAGTTAAAATATATCGTGATACAGGTGCTTGCCAATCCCTTATGCTGACCAGTGTTCTAGGCTCTAATGTTAATTCCTCTGATGAAACTGTAATCTTACAAGGTGTAGGGAATAATTACTTCTCTGTCCCTCTGTGCAGAGTGAATCTAGAGTCTGGTTTTGTTAATGGTTCCATTATGGTTGGGTTGGTTGAGACACTCCCAATGTCAGGTGTAACTTTCTTATTTGGAAATGATATTGGTGGAAGTCAAGTGTGTCCAGCTCCTCAGTTGTCTAGTGAGCCAGTGGCTGTGTCCCAGGATTGTGATGTCCCTGATGTGTTCCCTGCATGTGCTGTCACTAGGGCTAAGTCTAAAGTTACTGGTGATTTAGAGGATAATGATGATGATGATGTTATCCTAGCTGACACTTTTCTTGCTAATTTGGACCACTCACCAGATGAGGCAGTACCCCATAGTGTTGATAATTTGTCTCGTCAAGAGTTGGTTGAGTTGCAGGTTGCTGACCCTGAGTTGAAAGGTCTAGCTAACTCTGCTTACAGTGAAGAAGAGTCAGCCGGTGCTTCTACTTGTTATTATGTAAAGTCAGGAGTACTTATGAGGAAGTGGAGACCCCCAACAGCATCAGCCGACTGTGAATGGGAGGTTGTACATCAAGTTGTCATCCCTCGTGTTTGTAGGCAGGATATCATTCGAGTGGCTCATGATACCAGTTTGGCAGGACACCTTGGAGTGGGGAAGACTGTGGCACGCATTTTGAAACACTTCTACTGGCCAGGTATCTTCAGGGATGTTTCCTGGTATTGTAAGTCTTGTCACACCTGTCAAGTTGTGGGGAAGTGTAATCAGACCGAAAAGGTTGCACCTCTTGTTCCCATTCCTCCTTTTGAGGCGCCTTTCACCTGTGTGTTGGTGGATATTGTGGGCCCTCTTCCTAAGACTTCTTCAGGATTTTCTTATGTGTTGACCCTGATTGATATGGCTACTCGTTATCCTGAAGCCATTCCACTTAGAAATACCTCAGCAAAGAACGTGGTTAAGGAAATGCTAGGGTTCTTCACAAAGTTTGGTCTGCCCAAGGAGGTACAGTCAGACCGGGGAAGTAATTTCATGTCGAATGTTTTCAAGCAGTCTCTGAAAGAGTTGGGCATCACCCAGATCACGTCTTCAGCTTACCATCCCCAGACCCAAGGAGCGTTGGAGAGATATCATCAAACACTCAAATCGATGCTCAAGAAATACTGTTTGGAACATCAGAAAGACTGGGATAAAGGTCTTCCATTCGTTGTGTTTGCCGCAAGAGAATCTCCAAATGAATCACTGGGCTTCTCACCTTTTGAACTACTGTTTGGCCATGAAGTAAGAGGACCCCTTAAGTTACTCAAGGAATGCTGGCTGTCGGAGGAAGATGACGTCAACCTGCTGGAGTATGTGATGAAGTTCAAAGAACGGCTGTCCACTGCTTTACAGCTGGCGAGAGAGAATTTAGGAGCTGCTCAGGAGAAGATGAAGACTTGGTATGATAAGAAGTCCAGGTTAAGCCACTTTCAGCCAGGAGATCAGCTTTTGATTCTGCTACCTCTTCAAGCCAAGTTTAGTGGTCCTTATTTCGTGGAGAAGAAACTCAGTGATGTCAACTATGTCATCGCGACACCAGATCGTAGAAAGAACAAGCAACTATGTCACATCAACATGCTAAAGTTATATCACAGGCGGGACGAAAATAATCCAGTCAGCACTGTAGCTGTTCCACCTGAGTCTGCAAGTGAAGTTCTCCCATGCAGTATGAGTCTGAGTGATAGTTTGGGGAAGAATCCTGATATCATGAATGATCTCCAGACTAAGCTTTCTCATCTACCACCCAAGGAAAGGCAGGAGTTTTCGGCATTACTGCAGGAGTACCCGCAAGTGTTCCGTGCTACTCCAGGAAGAACCACTGTGTTGATGTATGATGTCGATGTTGGAGACGCAAAGCCAATTAAACTGCCTCCTTACCGTGTGAACCCAGTGAAAGTTCCTCTCATCCAGAAGGAGCTTGGCTACCTGTTGGACCACAAGATGGTTGAGCCCTGTCAGAGCGAGTGGAGTTCTCCTGTCACTCTAGTCCCTAAGCCAGGTGGGTCACAGTGGCTTTGCATCGACTACAGACGTGTTAATCAGATAACTAAAACAGACACTTACCCTCTCCCTCGTGTGGAAGATTGCATAGACAAGATCGGAAAGGCTAGGTACATAAGTAAGTCTGATTTGTTAAAGGGATACTGGCAAGTACCTATGACTGAACGTGCTAGGGAGATCTCATGTTTTGTAACACTAGGAAAGACTTTTGCATGTTCTGTAATGCCATATACAGATTGTTTTAGAGTAATAAGAAATTTCCTTTGTAAATTTCTTTTTTCTTTGTGGGGAGGTGTTACATAGCCTATGATTTCATCATCCTTTGTGTAATTTTAACGCACAGTATGCTGCATGTTTGATCACGAGCGTGTTCTGCCTCAGTTCCCCCTTCTACCATTATAGTAGAGTAAGTCGTCATTTCTGTTGTTTCAGTGCGGGATTTTCATCTCTTTGTCCCCATGGCTTCATTTGCGCGTCCTTCTTACAAGTTGTATCAAGCTCTGCTGGCCCCTATATAATGAACTCAGTCTCTGCATCATGGCCACTTAGATCTGCTCCTCATTTTGTTCACATCTCTGTCCTCCCCTGTACAGATATTATTATTGTGAGTGCTCAAGAAATCTCCAAACATCTAGCAGCTGTGTGTAATTTGAGTATCACTGTTGTTGCATTTTTTCTTGTACTGTGTAGCATATGGTTGATTCTTAGGCCTAGTGAGGTCTTTGTGATTAATGTAGAGTTTCATATCAGTCATTTTTTATAATAGTTTGTATCTGTAATAATTTATCTGGCATTCACTGAGTAGTATCTGGTATCTCATTTTATCAGGGCTGACTTAGATAAATTTACGCTTGCTAATTTCGTGTTAATAGAGGCTGTTGCAGTTAACCATATATTTAACCTGTTTATTTGCCATTACATTATCCTTATGAGTCCTGAATGTTTTGTTGTTAGTTTGAGCATTAAACTTTAACTTGTAATTTTACCTAACTCTTTTGTTTGAACCTGGAACTTTACGGGACAGTAGTGATTTTTAGTATTCTCACTTAAAGTGTACATTATCTTTCTCTGTTCCGTAACAGTATCTACCTAAAGGTCCCCACTCAGAGTATTAGCCTGATTGTTGACCAGTGGTAAAGCACTTCGAACATGGGTGTTTCCTATTTAGTGGTATGAGTGTTTGGTTCATAAACTTTTAGACTGTACTTTGGTTCTCTATAGGGCTTGGGGAAGTTGATATCATCCCTTACAAAGTATAGGGCTGGTCACTTTGCATTCTTTGGATTCTCTGGTCATATCTTAGTTGAGTTCCCCAGTACATGTCTTACTGTACAGTACAAAATTCTGAAGAAGAAGATAAACAGCCTGTGAGGTGTCTTACTCCTCGAGCATGGGAAATGTATAACATTCTTTTATATCAGTGTAGGAGAAACAGACATTCCTTTTGATGTTTGACATCTAGTGTGATGTTTTTTAAGCGAAGAAGGTATGTTGCTAATGGCTGTGTTAATGTCTATAAATATGTTTTTACTTTTATTAATGGAGGAATTTCGGTCTCCCCCAACCCTAGAGTGGTGTAGTGACCCAAAGGGTTTTTTCATTGAATTATGACCGAAATTCCTCTAAGAAAACATGGTGTAACTGTTTTCCCAAATTGCTGGTCCCAAATTGATGACATTAGGAAATAAGTCCAAAGTACTCATAGTAATCTACTACCGTATGGGAGAGGAGAGAATATTTTAGTTGCCCCACTTAACAAGAAGGAGAACGGGTTTGTTTACCTTTTCTATTTTAGTAACTAAGGAGATTTTCCCACCGTCTGTGTTAAATGTGATCTGACAAATTGCCAAGAGTAACTTACTAAGGAATCTATTATTTTTTTTCTAATTCATATACCGTACCTAATATGGAGTGTGAAAGAACCATGGTTTAGGTTGTTTTGGGTATGGGGTGACCCTTAGTGGATATTTGTCTGGGGATACTGGGTGAGTGGGCCACGTCTGTATTTTGGAATATTAAAGGTAAGATTAATTGTCAGTGGCCAAAATTAAAATAAACTGAACTAATGAGACAGTGGTGTATGGTATATACTGTCAAAATATCATGCCAGTATCCCAAACCTAGACCAAGCTTTGTTCCTTCCACTCAGGGGGTCTTTTGTGACGAGGATGAAGGCCCCAGTTTTATAAGATAACAAAGAAAGGAACCCGTTTATAGAAGTTACAGTACTTATACCAGTATCAGTGAATGTATCATGACATAGAAATGTACTTAACTCTGAAATACGTAGCTAAGCTAAGGAGTAAGATAATACTCAAATGTATGTTCCTTATTATCCAAAGTAAAACCAGTTTTGGTTAGACAATGAGTAATATGAAGGACTGAACGTTCCTAAGTATGATATTGATTTTATAGGAACAGGTTCAAGAGTTTGAGTGTTCGAATGCTGGAGAAGATTTACCGAGATTTGGTCCCCCAGAGTCGTCAGGGACTATTTCTAGGCTATGGACAGCCTAGGGAACTGGGTCCAAGCAAGGAGGGATAAAAGAATGACTGATGGTGCTGTGATAAGTGATTGATTCATGGTGCTATATTAAGATAAGTGAATGTTGTACTTAGTACTCAGTATATTTTCTCATTTTTATACTGTACCATTTTAGTCTTAATAGTAATGTAAGTCTCTGATTTGAGTTTCCTTTAAAATTAACTTGTCACAATGATCATGCACTGCACAATTACCCCTTTTTAATTAGTAAGAGGAGTAATAATAATAAGGGCTAACCTTGGTCGGTCAAGGATTCCCTGAAGTCTGAGATAAGAGATTGACGAGAGGGGAATTAAGACTGAAACTTTTATACAAGAGGATGTGAAGAAGGGAGGGCCATTACACATGGCCATCTCAGTGAATAACCTGCCTCCTTTCAGACTCTGACAGTAAAAAGGTGCACCTGAAGCACCTACAGTAATCACGTCTTGCACTGCACTTAGTAATTTGCACTCTGAATTCTAATTTCTTAACACTGCGCATTCTTTTCTCACATGCACTTTATTGTACTTTCCTGTAACCAGTGTTGCACTCTGCACTTAGGTCTTTGCACTCTGAATTCTAATTTCTTAACACTGTGCGTTCTTTTCTCACTTGTGCTCTATTGTACTTTCCTGTAACCAATGTTGCACTCTGCACTTAAGTCTTTGCACTCTGAACTCAAATTTCTTAACACTGCACACTGTTCTTTACACTGCACAACGCTGTAAATTCCCGTGTGGTCTAGTGGCAAGTTCTTGTTGTTTATTCACTGTCATAGTCTTAGAGTAGGTGATGCACATGGCCTAGGGGTGTGTTGCTGGGATGTGGTGATGGACTACCCACTGCAGACGACTCTGAAGAGAGGAACAAACTCATGTCCAGTGGCAACTCCACCATGGCTGATGTGGTGGGCTGTTGCTCAAAGGTGGAAGGCTGTCTTGGGGAGGCAGCGGTGTTTAGCCATGGCTGGCACGACGGGGGTAACGAGCCTGAAAAAACTGTCAATGGTTGATTGACGCAAGGAATGACGATTCTGGCGATTGATGATGCGCTGCCTGAAAGCGCGCACTTCCTCCACAAGTCCCAAGGGCCCCATCTCCCTGTTTCAGTCCGGGTGTTCCAGGAAGTCAAGAACGAACTCGACGTGCTCCCGGTGTGGGCTCAGCTTGGGGATGGCTGGAGTACTGGCACACTGAAAGGAGTCTGCACATGTGATCTCGATATCAGATTTGATCTGATACCCAGGATTGCCCTCGTCGTCATCCAACCACTCATGCACTTTGTCCACATCAACATCGTTGCCACCCACACAAAGACATGCATGGAAGTCATCCACGCCAAAACCTAGAAAATTGTGCACCGAGAAGCAGACAAGACCAATCATTTTCCAGAGTCTTGACAGATACTTCCCTTCATGCACTGGCCCAGTTGTAGATGGCAGGCTTGATTTTGTAGCGGCAAAGGTTTTCCAAAGTCCGCTGGCCTCGTGTGTCCCGTCCCTCCCTGCACTTGTCTTTGTCCTCGAGAAGAACCATCACCTCGTCCAGGAACTTCCGACAGTACATCCTCTTCGTTGCCACGATCACTCCATGATCCATTGGCTGGATGAGAGCAATTGTCTTAGGTGGCAGAAACATGCACCTAATGCGGCCATTCTCAACCACCAACTCCTTTTCGGACGGAAGCACAGGTGCATTGTCCAGAAGAAGGAGGGCCTTTACCTGGTCATGCGGGATTCCCAGTGTGTTCATCTGCTAATGGATGACCTCCTTGACAAAGTGCTGGTGAAACCAGTCTTTGAAGATCTTGGCTGTGAACCAAGCCTTCACAGAATGGTACCACATGACAGGAAGGACATCCATCACCTCATGAAGACACCAAGGCTGCTTTGACCAGCCAACAATAATGGGCTTGAACCAGTGCATGCCGTTAGCATTGGCACAACACAAAGCAGATATCTGTTGCTTGTAAAGCTTGTGGCCAGGTACATGCTTCGTCTCCTAAGCTAGAGTGTACTTTGGCATTGAGTGATAGAGTAGACCAGTTTCATCAGCAGTGTAGACTTGACCGAGAGTGAGGCCCCCTGTCGATCAAGCCCTTCACCATCTCCCAAATCTCCTCTACTCCATCCTCGTTGGCAACCAGAGCTTAGCCGTGGGCCTTACAGTTGGTAAGTCCATGCTGTAATTGAAAAGCGAAAAGCCAACCCTCGGATGCTTTGAAGTCTGGGGCGTCATGGAGCCTGGCGAACTTCTCAGCAGCAGCCTTCAGCTCCATACCATGCACCATCACACCAGAAACACGTTGTTGATGATACCAAATCAGCATGGAGCGGTTGATTTCTGCACACCTGGGAGGGTACATAACCTTCCTCTCCACATTGCTTTTGGTCTTTGATGTGATGTCAGCTGTGTACTGAGTAAGCTTGTCCCGGGATCTCTTGATATCAAACAATGTAAAGTGGGCCAGGTTGAATTCAGGGAGGATACGTGACGTCGACCATCCCGTGTCCACCTTGTCCAATATCTCCCTCTTCTTCTCCAGAGTCAGAACCACTCGTTTCCTCTTCTTGGGCAGTGGGGCCATAATCACACACACGAAGAAGAGGCAAGAGAGGAACAGCAGAGCCTGCAGTAGGGCACCACCACAAAAGCAAGCATGTGGGCGACCATGGTGACGAGCGTTCACTCATTATGAAGAACGGGTGGGATATTGGGAGGAAGTAGCGTCGCCCTGCCGGACGTTGGTGGAACTACACGGCAAAACACAGCTGGTCTGTGTCGTGCACCAAGTTCAATTTATGGGGGGAAAACTTCTGATTTTTATTTTTTAATGTTTTGGGGGCTATTTGGGGGTTACAAAGTCCCGGGCCCAAAATGTCTGTAACTTGGGGTGCCAGGGAATTGGGTGTCTGGTTATTACTGGGATTAGTATAAATATATATCTATATCTAAATCTATACCTATAGCTATCTATCTATCTCTATCTATCTATCTATCTATCAACTAACTAACTATATATATATATATATATATATATATATATATATATATATATATACACACACAGTAATTTCTCAGTTACCTTCCCTAATTCAGCCAAGCCTGGAGCTGATTAAAGCGAAATCCTGGATTATGCATAGTACCCCCCATCGGCTCAATATTCGGCATCGAGCCAGATATTGCATCACTATTCATCTTAAACCTCTGTCCTAAAGCAAAATATGAAAATTAAGTATAAAGTACACTAAAATAATGAACTATCTCTCTATCTATTTATCAATCTATTGCCAGACGCCTTAATCCTGTAAGGGGTGACCACAAAAAAATCGCTTCCATGTCGCCCTGTCCCCTGCCATTTCATTACCCTGTTCCCAGCTCACACCGTCCTCTCTCATATACCTCTCCACTCCATCCTTTCATCTCATCCTTGGCCTCCCCCTCTCTCTTCCCCCCTCCACCTCACTCACATACACTCTCCTCGTCAGTCTCTAACTCTCCATCCCCTCCACATGGCCAAACCACCTCAGTGTGTTTCTCCTAATGCTTCCCATCACATATGCATCCACACCACAAAGCTCCTTCACATCTTCATTTGTCAGTCTGTCCATCCGTGTGACTCCACATGCTCCTCTCAACTAACTCATTTTCACTGCTCTCACTCTTGACTTCTGTCCCTCCAACAAGGTCCAAGCGATTCCATACGTTAGAGTTGGTGTCACAGTACTGTCATGTAGTAGCTTTTTCACCTCCATGCTCACTTCCCTGTTTCATATCACTGCTTTCAAGGACGAGCAACCTGGCATCCCTGTTGTACTCTTTCAAGCACATCACCCTCTAAACTTCCATCCATTTTCATCATACTACGTAAGTACTTAAATGCACTCACATTTTCCATTTCCTCCTCATCCAACCTCACTGTACATTCACTGACTTCACTTCTCTCAAAGACCATAACTTTACTCTTCCCTACATTCACCTTTAGATTCAATTTCTTACACACTCCCCCAAACTCATCCACCAAGCCTTGCAGATCCCCTTCGTCTTCACTTAACACAGCTTCTTCTGCAAACAACAGTACAGGTAGTTTCCAAACACTGCCCTCTTTCACTAGGACACTCCGACATCCATTGCCCTACTTTTTATCTCTTTTATAACCCCATCCATACAGAGATTGAACAACCATGGAGACAGGACACATCCCTGTTGCAATCCAGCCTTCATATAGAAAAATTAACTCAGTTCACTATCCACACCCACTGCAGCCTTAACACCCTCACGGCCTTCAACAACTTCTCATCTGCTCCATATGTTCTCAATACTTTCCAGTATCCTTGCCTACCCACCTTGTCATATGCTTTCTCTAAATCCATGAAGGCCACATACAACTTCTTTCCCTTCTCTAGAAACTTTTCCATTAAGGACCTAAGAATGAATATCCGATCTACACAACCTCT
The DNA here is from genome assembly GCF_032717465.1 of Coenobita brevimanus. Classification (NCBI taxonomy): domain Eukaryota; kingdom Metazoa; phylum Arthropoda; class Malacostraca; order Decapoda; family Coenobitidae; genus Coenobita; species Coenobita brevimanus. Next base: position 16,044,959 of record NC_136982.1, read on the forward strand.
TCCTTCCTAAAACCTCCCTGTTCTTCTCCAACAAATTTCTCTGTTATTTCCCTCTGTCAGTAAGTATCCTACCATATACTTTTCCTATTACACTAAGCAGACAAATGCCCCTATGATTACCACACACTTCTTTTTCCCCTTTCCCTTTGTAAAAGGGAATAATTATACCTGACTTCGAATCCTCCGGGACTCTACCTTCCTTCCAGGCCAATCTGCACATCTTCCACATCCATTCTACATCTATCTCTCCCCCATACTTCAGCATTTCACCACCACTCCATCAATTCCTGGGGTTTTCCCCATTTTAACTTTCTTCATTGCTTCCACAACTTCCATCCTACTGATTTCTTCGTCTCTTCTCACATCCCTCCTTCTCCAAGCCATTCCCTAGCCACTTATACTTGCATTACCTTCACTCTCTATGTTCAACAATTCCTTAAAGTGTTCTCTCCATCTGCTCACTTTTTCTCCCTTCTCTACTAGTAAATCTATCATTTTTATCTTTCACTCCCCAACTAACTTCTTTGTCACCCTGTCTAACTGTCTTTACCTCTTTCCAGAATATTTTCTTACATTCCCTCCACTTTACATTCAAGTTCCTTTGAAATTCCTCATCCACTCTCTTCTTACTCTCTCTTACTAATCTTTTCACCTCTATCTTCCTCTCTTCATATAACTCTCTCTTCCGTCACTCATCTTCCTCTTCGCCCCTGTTTCTCATCCACAAACTATACGATTTCCACTTTTGTGCCACAGCCTCTCTCACCTTTCCAGTCCACCATGCTGTTCCCTGCACTCCCTTTCGTCTTCTCTTCACCGGACACACCACCTCACATGCTGCACAGATTTTTTCTGTGAATATCTTGCACACACTTCCCACGTCCTTCATCTGGTCTAGTCTATATTTACCCAATTGCTCCTCCACTTCCCTCTTATATTCTGCCTTTTTTTTTTTTCCATCCTTTTCTAACTTTTCCACCCTCCTTTCATGAAGTACTTCCTTCTGTCCTTCCTTCTTCTATTTCTCCATTTTCTTTGGATTTAATTCTGACCTTTACCAAGTGGTGGTCGAAAAGTCCACTCCCCCAACCTCTATATACTCTTGCATCCATTACACACCTGCTCATCCTTTCATCCACACACACATAATCAATCATGGCCTTCTGTTCATTCAGTTCATCACCTACCCTTCTCGTCACTCACCACCTATACCTATGGATCATTATGTGCCTGAAGGGTATTAGCTATTATGAACCCCCTCCCGGCACAAATGCCTACTAAAGGAGTGCCATTCTCATCCGTCTCTGCAGGCACACCCCACTCACCAACTACTCCATCCACCTTCACATTCCCTACATTTCCATTCATATCTCCAGTTAAAAACACTCTCTCACTCCTTTCAAACTTTTCCATGCCCACTTCCAATTTCGTCCAGGTCTCTTCTCTCACTCTGCTTGCACGATCTTGCATTAGCGCATACACACACACAATCGCCCAATATTTGTAGTCCAACTTTCAATCTTACCCACACAATCCTTGAGCCATCTGATCCATACTGTCTTATATTCTCCTTTCATCTGTTACTCACAACAATACACACTCCTTTTGCCCTCTCATTCTTACCTACTCCTGTGCATATACCCCATCCATAGTCCAATTCTCTCACACTCTCACCTCCATTTAGTTTCAGTTAAACCACATACATCCATTTTCGCACCCTCAAGCACCTGTACAATCTCTCTTTCATCTCATCATTTGCTCCCCTTACATTCAATGTAGCTATTTGTACCATGTCCTTTGTTCGGTCCTTAGTAATCACCTTTTGGTCAGTCCCGGTCCGAGGCTTCTTACTCGTATTTTTAGTTAATTGTTTTTTGGGGAGGGGCACTAACCCACCGCCAACCCACTTGTTGTCATGTAGGGAACACGTGTTGATTGGTTATGAGGTTACCATCCAGCGTTGTAGATGCTTGCTTGGTTTACAAGGAATCATTTGGCTTGCCACTCATTACAGACCTGCCCCTAAAACAGAGTACCACTACAGTAAGTGGGTGGATGATGGGCGCCCCCTCCTACCATCATTAATGATACATTACAATAATACAGTAATACAGTGCCAGTTGGCTACCATTTATGAGCCTGTTGATGCACCTCTACTCCGGATATTGCATAGAATCGCTGGTTACCATCCATCTGGGCATTGTATGCTGCATAATTTTGCCGGATATTTCTTTAATAGACCAACAGCACCTGTATTGTGTTGGGCTGGGTATTGCGGCAATGGATAATTGAGAGTTTACTGTAAATGTATGATATGTATAACATATAAATATATAAATATAAATATATATATATATATATATATATATATATATATATATATATATAAATATATATATATATATATATATATATATATATATATATATCTATTTCCACACACACACACACACACACACACACCAGTTTAACGATCTAATTGGTTAGGTAAAACCCCATCCCTAGGCAGGGTATTGTATATCGGGGTACTTTTAACGTGTTTCAGTGTGGACCATTTGCTAGCCTTGGGTTTCCCCCCAAACCAAGTCCAAAACCCACCCAGATGAGCCCCAAAACAGGTTTAACGGCAGTGTAAATGGCCTAACATCTGATAAGGAAGCCGACCTAAGCCTAGCACCTGTAAATAACTCACTAAAACCAACAAATTAAATATAAATATCATCAAATATGAGTATGGAAATAATCGAGCTTAGTAAACTGTACCTCAAAATGGCAATGTTCACCCCAACTATGGCTAAAACACATTAATCTAAGTCTAAAAACAGTTTATAAATCAACCTAAATACAGAATTTTAGTCTAAAATATCATCAAAATAGGTATGAAAAATAAAAACCCATCATTAAACCGGGGTTTGGCCATCGTTAGGAGGGGTATGGTGCAATTCCTACCCTCAACGTTAAGCCAGGGTATCGCATCTAGGGGTATCGTTTCTTGAGGTATACATTCGTACATATATATATATATATATATATATATATATATATATATATATATATATATATATATATATATATATATATATATATA